>NW_025767659.1:0-392966 GCF_003918875.1 Haliotis rubra | reverse complement strand
CACTGATGGTGTTACTGTTGATACCACAGACATGTCCAGTTATCATCACTATAATATACTCACACTGTACATCCACACTGATGGTGTTACTGTTGATACCACAGACATGTCCAGTTATCATCACTATAATATACTCACACTGTACATCCACACTGATGGTGTTACTGTTGATACCACAGACATGTCCAGTTATCATCACTATAATATACTCACACTGTACATCCACACTGATGGTGTTATTGTTGATACCACAGACATGTCCAGTTATCATCACTATAATATACTCACACTGTACATCCACACTGATGGTGTTACTGTTGACACCACAGACATGTCCAGTTATCATCACTATAATATACTCACACTGTACATCCACACTGATGGTGTTACTGTTGATACCACAGACATGTCCAGTTATCATCACTATAATATACTCACACACTGTACATCCACACTGATGGTGTTACTGTTGACACCACAGACATGTCCAGTTATCATCACTATAATATACTCACACTGTACATCCACACTGATGGTGTTACTGTTGATACCACAGACATGTCCAGTTATCATCACTATAATATACTCACACTGTACATCCACACTGATGGTGTTACTGTTGATACCACAGACATGTCCAGTTATCATCACTATAATATACTCACACTGTACATCCACACTGATGGTGTTACTGTTGATACCACAGACATGTCCAGTTATCATCACTATAATATACTCACACTGTACATCCACACTGATGGTGTTACTGTTGATACCACAGACATGTCCAGTTATCATCACTATAATATACTCACACTGTACATCCACACTGATGGTGTTACTGTTGATACCACAGACATGTCCAGTTATCATCACTATAATATACTCACACTGTACATCCACCACACTGATGGTGTTACTGTTGATACCACAGACATGTCCAGTTATCATCACTATAATATACTCACACTGTACATCCACACTGATGGTGTTACTGTTGATACCACAGACATGTCCAGTTATCATCACTATAATATACTCACACTGTACATCCACACTGATGATGGTGTTACTGTTGATACCACAGACATGTCCAGTTATCATCACTATAATATACTCACACTGTACATCCACACTGATGGTGTTACTGTTGATACCACAGACATGTCCAGTTATCATCACTATAATATACTCACACTGTACATCCACACTGATGGTGTTACTGTTGATACCACAGACATGTCCAGTTATCATCACTATAATATACTCACACTGTACATCCACACTGATGGTGTTACTGTTGATACCACAGACATGTCCAGTTATCATCACTATAATATACTCACACTGTACATCCACACTGATGGTGTTACTGTTGATACCACAGACATGTCCAGTTATCATCACTATAATATACTCACACTGTACATCCACACTGATGGTGTTTACTGTTGATACCACAGACATGTCCAGTTATCATCACTATAATATACTCACACTGTACATCCACACTGATGGTGTTACTTTGATACCACAGACATGTCCAGTTATCATCACTATAATATACTCACACTGTACATCCACACTGATGGTGTTACTGTTGATACCACAGACATGTCCAGTTATCATCACTATAATATACTCACACTGTACATCCACACTGATGGTGTTACTGTTGACACCACAGACATGTCCAGTTATCATCACTATAATATACTCACACTGTACATCCACACTGATGGTGTTACTGTTGATACCACAGACATGTCCAGTTATCATCACTATAATATACTCACACTGTACATCCACACTGATGGTGTTACTGTTGATACCACAGACATGTCCAGTTATCATCACTATAATATACTCACACTGTACATCCACACTGATGGTGTTACTGTTGATACCACAGACATGTCCAGTTATCATCACTATAATATACTCACACTGTACATCCACACTGATGGTGTTACTGTTGATACCACAGACATGTCCAGTTATCATCACTATAATATACTCACACTGTACATCCACACTGATGGTGTTACTGTTGATACCACAGACATGTCCAGTTATCATCACTATAATATACTCACACTGTACATCCACACTGATGGTGTTACTGTTGACACCACAGACATGTCCAGTTATCATCACTATAATATACTCACACTGTACATCCACACTGATGGTGTTACTGTTGACACCACAGACATGTCCAGTTATCATCACTATAATATACTCACACTGTACATCCACACTGATGGTGTTACTGTTGATACCACAGACATGTCCAGTTATCATCACTATAATATACTCACACTGTACATCCACACTGATGGTGTTACTGATGATACCACAGACATGTCATGTCCAGTTATCATCACTATAATATACTCACACTGTACATCCACACTGATGGTGTTACTGTTGATACCACAGACATGTCCAGTTATCATCACTATAATATACTCACACTGTACATCCACACTGATGGTGTTACTGTTGATACCACAGACATGTCCAGTTATCATCACTATAATATACTCACACTGTACATCCACACTGATGGTGTTACTGTTGATACCACAGACATGTCCAGTTATCATCACTATAATATACTCACACTGTACATCCACACTGATGGTGTTACTGTTGATACCACAGACATGTCCAGTTATCATCACTATAATATACTCACACTGTACATCCACACTGACTGATGGTGTTGTTGATACCACAGACATGTCCAGTTATCATCACTATAATATACTCACACTGTACATCCACACTGATGGTGTTACTGTTGATACCACAGACATGTCCAGTTATCATCACTATAATATACTCACACTGTACATCCACACTGATGGTGTTACTGTTGATACCACAGACATGTCCAGTTATCATCACTATAATATACTCACACTGTACATCCACACTGATGGTGTTACTGTTGATACCACAGACATGTCCAGTTATCATCACTATAATATACTCACACTGTACATCCACACTGATGGTGTTACTGTTGATACCACAGACATGTCCAGTTATCATCACTATAATATACTCACACTGTACATCCACACTGATGGTGTTACTGTTGATACCACAGACATGTCCAGTTATCATCACTATAATATACTCACACTGTACATCCACACTGATGGTGTTACTGTTGATACCACAGACATGTCCAGTTATCATCACTATAATATACTCACACTGTACATCCACACTGATGGTGTTGATGTTGATACACAGACATGTCCAGTTATCATCACTATAATATACTCACACTGTACATCCACACTGATGGTGTTACTGTTGATACCACAGACATGTCCAGTTATCATCACTATAATATACTCACACTGTACATCCACACTGATGGTGTTACTGTTGATACCACAGACATGTCCAGTTATCATCACTATAATATACTCACACTGTACATCCACACTGATGGTGTTACTGTTGATACCACAGACATGTCCAGTTATCATCACTATAATATACTCACACTGTACATCCACACTGATGGTGTTACTGTTGATACCACAGACATGTCCAGTTATCATCACTATAATATACTCACACTGTACATCCACACTGATGGTGTACTGTTGATACCACAGACATGTCCAGTTATCATCACTATAATATACTCACACTGTACATCCACACTGATGGTGTTACTGTTGACACCACAGACATGTCCAGTTATCATCACTATAATATACTCACACTGTACATCCACACTGATGGTGTTACTGTTGATACCACAGACATGTCCAGTTATCATCACTATAATATACTCACACTGTACATCCACACTGATGGTGTTACTGTTGATACCACAGACATGTCCAGTTATCATCACTATAATATACTCACACTGTACATCCACACTGATGGTGTTACTGTTGATACCACAGACATGTCCAGTTATCATCACTATAATATACTCACACTGTACATCCACACTGATGGTGTTACTGTTGATACCACAGACATGTCCAGTTATCATCACTATAATATACTCACACTGTACATCCACACTGATGGTGTTACTGTTGATACCACAGACATGTCCAGTTATCATCACTATAATATACTCACACTGTACATCCACACTGATGGTGTTACTGTTGATACCACAGACATGTCCAGTTATCATCACTATAATATACTCACACTGTACATCCACACTGATGGTGTTACTGTTGATACCACAGACATGTCCAGTTATCATCACTATAATATACTCACACTGTACATCCACACTGATGGTGTTACTGTTGATACCACAGACATGTCCAGTTATCATCACTATAATATACTCACACTGTACATCCACACTGATGGTGTTACTGTTGATACCACAGACATGTCCAGTTATCATCACTATAATATACTCACACTGTACATCCACACTGATGGTGTTACTGTTGATACCACAGACATGTCCAGTTATCATCACTATAATATACTCACACTGTACATCCACACTGATGGTGTTACTGTTGATACCACAGACATGTCCAGTTATCATCACTATAATATACTCACACTGTACATCCACACTGATGGTGTTACTGTTGATACCACAGACATGTCCAGTTATCATCACTATAATATACTCACACTGTACATCCACACTGATGGTGTTACTGTTGATACCACAGACATGTCCAGTTATCATCACTATAATATACTCACACTGTACATCCACACTGATGGTGTTACTGTTGATACCACAGACATGTCCAGTTATCATCACTATAATATACTCACACTGTACATCCACACTGATGGTGTTACTGTTGATACCACAGACATGTCCAGTTATCATCACTATAATATACTCACACTGTACATCCACACTGATGGTGTTACTGTTGATACCACAGACATGTCCAGTTATCATCACTATAATATACTCACACTGTACATCCACACTGATGGTGTTACTGTTGATACCACAGACATGTCCAGTTATCATCACTATAATATACTCACACTGTACATCCACACTGATGGTGTTACTGTTGATACCACAGACATGTCCAGTTATCATCACTATAATATACTCACACTGTACATCCACACTGATGGTGTTACTGTTGATACCACAGACATGTCCAGTTATCACTCACTATAATATACTCACACTGTACATCCACACTGATGGTGTTACTGTTGATACCACAGACATGTCCAGTTATCATCACTATAATATACTCACACTGTACATCCACACTGATGGTGTTACTGTTGATACCACAGACATGTCCAGTTATCATCACTATAATATACTCACACTGTACATCCACACTGATGGTGTTACTGTTGATACCACAGACATGTCCAGTTATCATCACTATAATATACTCACACTGTACATCCACACTGATGGTGTTACTGTTGACACCACAGACATGTCCAGTTATCATCACTATAATATACTCACACTGTACATCCACACTGATGGTGTTACTGTTGATACCACAGACATGTCCAGTTATCATCACTATAATATACTCACACTGTACATCCACACTGATGGTGTTACTGTTGACACCACAGACATGTCCAGTTATCATCACTATAATATACTCACACTGTACATCCACACTGATGGTGTTACTGTTGATACCACAGACATGTCCAGTTATCATCACTATAATATACTCACACTGTACATCCACACTGATGGTGTTACTGTTGATACCACAGACATGTCCAGTTATCATCACTATAATATACTCACACTGTACATCCACACTGATGGTGTTACTGTTGATACCACAGACATGTCCAGTTATCATCACTATAATATACTCACACTGTACATCCACACTGATGGTGTTGTTGTTGATACCACAGACATGTCCAGTTATCATCACTATAATATACTCACACTGTACATCCACACTGATGGTGTTACTGTTGATACCACAGACATGTCCAGTTATCATCACTATAATATACTCACACTGTACATCCACACTGATGGTGTTACTGTTGATACCACAGACATGTCCAGTTATCATCACTATAATATACTCACACTGTACATCCACACTGATGGTGTTGATACCACAGACATGTCCAGTTATCATCACTATAATATACTCACACTGTACATCCACACTGATGGTGTTACTGTTGATACCACAGACATGTCCAGTTATCATCACTATAATATACTCACACACTGTACATCCACACTGATGGTGTTACTGTTGATACCACAGACATGTCCAGTTATCATCACTATAATATACTCACACTGTACATCCACACACTGATGGTGTTACTGTTGATACCACAGACATGTCCAGTTATCATCACTATAATATACTCACACTGTACATCCACACTGATGGTGTTACTGTTGATACCACAGACATGTCCAGTTATCATCACTATAATATACTCACACTGTACATCCACACTGATGGTGTTACTGTTGATACCACAGACATGTCCAGTTATCATCACTATAATATACTCACACTGTACATCCACACTGATGGTGTTACTGTTGACACCACAGACATGTCCAGTTATCATCACTATAATATACTCACACTGTACATCCACACTGATGGTGTTACTGTTGATACCACAGACATGTCCAGTTATCATCACTATAATATACTCACACTGTACATCCACACTGATGGTGGTGTTACTGTTGATACCACAGACATGTCCAGTTATCATCACTATAATATACTCACACTGTACATCCACACTGATGGTGTTACTGTTGATACCACAGACATGTCCAGTTATCATCACTATAATATACTCACACTGTACATCCACACTGATGGTGTTACTGTTGACACCACAGACATGTCCAGTTATCATCACTATAATATACTCACACTGTACATCCACACTGATGGTGTTACTGTTGATACCACAGACATGTCAGGTTATCATCACTATAATATACTCACACTGTACATCCACACTGATGGTGTTACTGTTGATACCACAGACATGTCCAGTTATCATCACTATAATATACTCACACTGTACATCCACACTGATGGTGTTACTGTTGATACCACAGACATGTCCAGTTATCATCACTATAATATACTCACACTGTACATCCACACTGATGGTGTTACTGTTGACACCACAGACATGTCCAGTTATCATCACTATAATATACTCACACTGTACATCCACACTGATGGTGTTACTGTTGATACCACAGACATGTCCAGTTATCATCACTATAATATACTCACACTGTACATCCACACTGATGTGTTACTGTTGATACCACAGACATGTCCAGTTATCATCACTATAATATACTCACACTGTACATCCACACTGATGGTGTTACTGTTGATACCACAGACATGTCCAGTTATCATCACTATAATATACTCACACTGTACATCCACACTGATGGTGTTACTGTTGATACCACAGACATGTCCAGTTATCATCACTATAATATACTCACACTGTACATCCACACTGATGGTGTTACTGTTGACACCACAGACATGTCCAGTTATCATCACTATAATATACTCACACTGTACATCCACACTGATGGTGTTGTTGATACCACAGACATGTCCAGTTATCATCACTATAATATACTCACACTGTACATCCACACTGATGGTGTTACTGTTGATACCACAGACATGTCCAGTTATCATCACTATAATATACTCACACTGTACATCCACACTGATGGTGTTACTGTTGATACCACAGACATGTCCAGTATATCATCACTATAATATACTCACACTGTACATCCACACTGATGGTGTTACTGTTGACACCACAGACATGTCCAGTTATCATCACTATAATATACTCACACTGTACATCCACACTGATGGTGTTACTGTTGATACCACAGACATGTCCAGTTATCATCACTATAATATACTCACACTGTACATCCACACTGATGGTGTTACTGTTGACACCACAGACATGTCCAGTTATCATCACTATAATATACTCACACTGTACATCCACACTGATGGTGTTACTGTTGACACCACAGACATGTCCAGTTATCATCACTATAATATACTCACACTGTACATCCACACTGATGGTGTTACTGTTGATACCACAGACATGTCCAGTTATCATCACTATAATATACTCACACTGTACATCCACACTGATGGTGTTACTGTTGATACCACAGACATGTCCAGTTATCATCACTATAATATACTCACACTGTACATCCACACTGATGGTGTTTCTGTTGATACCACAGACATGTCCAGTTATCATCACTATAATATACTCACACTGTACATCCACACTGATGGTGTTACTGTTGATACCACAGACATGTCCAGTTATCATCACTATAATATACTCACACTGTACATCCACACTGATGGTGTTACTGTTGATACCACAGACATGTCCAGTTATCATCACTATAATATACTCACACTGTACATCCACACTGATGGTGTTACTGTTGATACCACAGACATGTCCAGTTATCATCACTATAATATACTCACACTGTACATCCACACTGATGGTGTTACTGTTGATACCACAGACATGTCCAGTTATCATCACTATAATATACTCACACTGTACATCCACACTGATGGTGTTTGATTGATACCACAGACATGTCCAGTTATCATCACTATAATATACTCACACTGTACATCCACACTGATGGTGTTACTGTTGATACCACAGACATGTCCAGTTATCATCACTATAATATACTCACACTGTACATCCACACTGATGGTGTTACTGTTGATACCACAGACATGTCCAGTTATCATCACTATAATATACTCACACTGTACATCCACACTGATGGTGTTACTGTTGACACCACAGACATGTCCAGTTATCATCACTATAATATACTCACACTGTACATCCACACTGATGGTGTTACTGTTGATACCACAGACATGTCCAGTTATCATCACTATAATATACTCACACTGTACATCCACACTGATGGTGTTACTGTTGATACCACAGACATGTCCAGTTATCATCACTATAATATACTCACACACTGTACATCCACACTGATGGTGTTACTGTTGATACCACAGACATGTCCAGTTATCATCACTATAATATACTCACACTGTACATCCACACTGATGGTGTTACTGTTGATACCACAGACATGTCCAGTTATCATCACTATAATATACTCACACTGTACATCCACACTGATGGTGTTACTGTTGATACTAGTGCCACTGTACTGACATCTCCAGCTACCACTATCATCTCCACTGACAGCTGTGATGTTTGTGTAGAATATCTTTGTCTGTCCGGTCACACATCCACATGAGTAGCCAGGATCACTACTGAACTGTGCACAGGTTCCAGCGTTGACAACACAAGTTATGCGTAATTCTGTTCCTGCTCCCCGCTGGAAGTTCAGTGGTCCTTGTAGAGAGCCGCCTACAGTCACTGTGCAGGTAAACTGGAAGCTGTCACCCATTAGCACTGAAGATGAAGAACCTTGTAGTGACAGTGTCTGACCTGAAATATACATAGATAGATGTAAGGCATATATGTAACTGTACAGGTGGACTGGCACAATCCTGTACAGAGCATGACGAACCTTGTAGTGTCTGACCTGAAATATACATAGATAGATATATAAGACATATATGTAACTGTACAGGTGGACTGTCAGGATCACGTTTGGAGGATGAAGAACCTTGTAGTGACAATGTCTGACCTGAAATATACATACCGTATATTACCATCTATAAGCCGAATTTTTAGGACAAAAAAATACGTCTGTAGAAGGGGGTCGTTTTATCTATGAGATACAATTGCACGGAAAAACTTTTCAGCTCGCCAGTGTCCTGCCAGGACGATGTTACTGGTTACCGGTACATCTGCCAGGATGTTTGCCACGATTACAGCGTTTATGTTGTGAATGATGAATAAAATACCGATTAACCTGTACGTTTTCATTATTTCAACATATTATGACCTATTGGTCATTATGACATTTATCCTACAATCAGCTGTGCACATGTTTCCTGGCGATCAAGTTCAAACATGCACAATAATATAACGGGATGAATTCTGGTGCAGTCATCAGTAAAATAAAATACAGAATACTATTATTTAACCCAAAGAAATATATCCTACCATTGTGTAATATTAATTACAGTTTTTGCTCTATAAATTAATTAAGAATAAGATTACCGTGTGTATTTGAGCCAGAAACAGCAATCAGCTGTGCACACGTTTCCCAGCAATCAAGTTCAAACGTGCGCAATAATATAACAGGATGCATTCTGATGCAGTCATCAGTAAAATATAATACAGAGTTCTATTATTTCACCCAAAGAAATATATCCTAGCTAGCATTGTGTAATCTTAATTACAGTTTTTGCAGTACAAATGTAAAATATATATAATCAACACTAAGGTTATACGGACGCTCACGAACGTGGTAAGCGGAAGTTGTACGCACATGGAATGGGGTAAAATAAGCAAGCCATTTAAATTCACACATTTTTACCGATGTCCATGGAAAACAAGGTGGTAATAAGCAAGCCAGTTTGTTGACATGTGATCGTCCAGCTACAATAAGTATGATATTTAGCGAAACAAAATATATTATCCATTTTCTGTCAACTACACTTCATTTCGAAGCATGAGTAGACGCAGTATGATTGTGAATTCTTTGAATAATGTGTACCAAAGTTATAATTATTGGTAACTGCCAGTTGTCTGTGTTTGTGTCAACGCGGGTATATACGCGTCAACAGGGGAATTAGCTCATGTTAAGATGAAGTGTGCGTGTTAGTGAAGACAAAGGCATAGTTGAGTTCAAACTTCTTTAGTACATGACAACCAAATACACAAGACATGAGCGGGGTACCTGCTCAACCCCAGGGTGTTTCCAACGAGCGGCATTATCCTGCTCGTGGTCGTCCCAACGGACGGTCCAACTACCGAAATCGTACTCCTTCCACTGGCCTCATTCACCGTCTAGATGTGAGCATACCTAGTATATATATATATATATATATATATATATACAGTTTTTGACAACAATGGTCAGGCGACGACTCATCAATGGACAGACAGAAATACAATAGTACTTCCTTGACCAGTTGATGTGATGGCAGACACGGCCAAGGGGGATTACCAATGAAGGTTATAAATGTCTTATACAATAATTAATGGGCTGACAAGTCAATTTACAATGCGGTAGTGATAAGGATGTACAGTAGTAATTAATAATACAGCTTAGCGTCATTTATATATTACAATAAAGTCTCACATGTCTTGAGTACATAGTTTTGGACTTTTTAGATATTTGGACGATGACTGTCCTGAATTAGTCACTATAACAACTTCCCTCTGTTCCGTAAAGCTTGGACCCCAAGCTTAAATAAATTGAGTCCATACTGATAGGAGGGAAGCTATATAAATACCAACAGTTCAGATTAGTAAATAATCACAAAGGAACAATTCTTAAAGTCATTGAAATCTCGTGCAACAGATATGCCTATGCCATGACAGTATAGGAATGATCATCTTGCCAGTCTGATGTGTTGTAATGTACATTTAACATGCAGGTATTTACTGCATTGGACAGATTCAATAAACATTCATTAAAAAGATATTTGAAATTAGGGGTGAGATAAGTCTGGGGTGAAGTAGAGTGGCCGTCTCTATCTCCTAGCACTATTAATAACACCTACGTGTTAAGGTTGAGACCTATATTATCCCATTGCTAAATTACAGTTGCTAGTGAGAGCAAGATTTCTAGTAATAAGCTAGAATTGAGTTTTAGAGGCTCAGTGCCAAATAATAACAATACATGTAATTAGCATCATTAAAAGTACACATAAACATCTTAGCAAATATTTCGCATTAAGAAATTTGAAACCAGGAGTCAAACTTTACCGTGCGACTCAGACGGTACTTGTGGGTACTGTTGCCCGTTTAAGTACGATGGGTGCTCTTCCCGTGTCTGTGACGGAGCTTGCCCAAATAGTGTGGGTGCTATGCCCAATAAAAAAATAATAATCCTACAATGGGTGCTATTCCCGTGTCGTTGACAGAGCTTGCCCATATATTGTGGGTGCTATGCCCAACGAAAAAAACAAATAATCCTACTCTGACTTCAAAACTCTAAAATGCTGAATATTACTTTGCTGTTAATGTCTTCTTAATACTGACACATAATATACACGCGTGTTTATGGGTGGCTGGGCCCAAGAATATCCCTATTCTGACTTCATATTACAGAAGTAATTTGGAGCACATGGTGCACATGCAAAAATACATGATGGTATAGGCATAAGAAAGTAGTAATGTACTGACTTGTGATTGAACATACCTGGTTGCACTTATCAACAATAACACATTGTATATCCTGAACTGAGTCCATTTAAGAAAACTCAGATAAGTAAGTCCTGATGACTTCTGTTGTACACAATGTCCATTTTGAAGATGTCCTTGGGGTATTTTCTGTATGAATACAGGATCTCCATATTGATGGCTGTGGTCAGATCTCTGTGGGAGAGACACAAGTACTTGCTGTTTCATCCTTAACTTGTAGGTTGTCCATTAGATGGTTTCCGTATGATGCTCCATTCAAGATGGCGGCGTTGAGGATCCATGTTGATCAAGACGCTTGAAATCTCTTCAGGTAGATGTAGAACTTGGGGAATCATCCTTGATACACAATGTTAATGGTAGCCACATAGAGAGGTTTTCAAGATCGGGAGTAAGCTAAAAAGTTACTCCAGACGGATTCTAACACCAAATTGTCAACGCGTGGTATACGCGTCAACAGGGGAATTAGCTCATGTTGAGATGAAGTGTGCGTGTTGGTGAAGACGAAGGCATAGTTGAGTTCAAACTTCTTTAGTACATGACAACCAAATACACAAGACATGAGCGGGGTACCTGCTCAACCCCAGGGTGTTTCCAACGAGCGGCATTATCCTGCTCGTGGTCGTCCCAACGGACGGTCCAACTACCGAAATCGTACTCCTTCCACTGGCCTCATTCACCGTCTAGATGTGAGCATACCTAGTATATATATATATATATATATATATACAGTTTTTGACAACAATGGTCAGGCGACGACTCATCAATGGACAGACAGAGAAACAATAGTACTTCCTTGACCAGTTGATGTGATGGCATACACGGCCAAGGGGGATTACCAATGGAGGTTATAAATGTCTTATACAATAATTAATGGGCTGACAAGTCAATTTACAATGCGGTAGTGATAAGGATGTACAGTAGTAATTAATAATACAGCTTAGCGTCATTTATATATTACAATAAAGTCTCACATGTCTTGAGTACATAGTTTTGGACTTTTTAAATATTTGGACGATGGCTGTCCTGAATTAGTCACTATAACATTTGCCATGATTAGGACCCCATCGCAGGGGATCGGCTTATGTTCGAAACATACCATTTTGACACTGATTTTAAGGGTCAAGTTTGGGGACGGTTTATCTATGGGGTCGGCAATATACGGTAGATAGATATAAGACCTACATGTAACTGTACAGGTAGACTGTCACAATCCTGTAGTGAGGATGAAAAACTTTGTAGTGACAGTG
The DNA here is from genome assembly GCF_003918875.1 of Haliotis rubra. Lineage (NCBI taxonomy): Eukaryota > Metazoa > Mollusca > Gastropoda > Lepetellida > Haliotidae > Haliotis > Haliotis rubra. The sequence goes on along the minus strand of NW_025767659.1, from coordinate 379,326 downwards.
TCTGACCTGAAATATTGGAAATTTAAAGTATATGTAATTTAATAAGTAAAATTGATATTTATACTTATCCTGACTCATGCTTATTATGCTTTGCTCCTTCTTCTATGCGAATGGTAGTGGAACACTTGAATCCCTTGTAGTTGCCCAAAGAGGACATAAAAGTTCTCTCACCCACGACTAGCCTCCCTTTTCCCGCGCAAACAGTCATGTGACCCGCCAGGCTTGTCACTCTCTCCTGAATATGCCCGACACTTGGATGTACTGGGAAATTGGAAGTGCCATCCGTGGGGAGGTTGGGATGACTTGACATGAGTCAGGATAAGTATAAAATATCAATTTTACTTTAAAAATTACATATTTTCCTTATCCCGACTCATGCTTATTATGCTTCCAGAATCCAACGGATCGGTGGTGGGTCAGGCCACTTCTCGGATTCATCAGCTGTCCTTTAGATACGTCCTGTATCTCCCCCATGGGAACAATGTAACGGCACTCTGTCGATCCCGTTCTTCCAACTTTCATCTGTCAACTCAGGGGGACCTCATCTTGTCAGACTTCTTTAAGACAAGTGAATCTATCAGATTTATGTGGATTTTAGATACAGTCGAACCCTGTTTATCCCGACATTTGGTTACTCGGAAATCGTCCGGATAGCGAGGCATCCGGTTAACTGGATCAAACAAGCAAAATGCATTGACAATGTATATTGAAAATTTATTCATGTATGTATATCAATCAGTCAATAGTCAAAAACATATAATCATAACAATACCATATTCAATATCACACCAATAAACTTTCTTTCAGCACGTTGATTCACGTTATACATTTTACATAGCACATCTTACTTGACTCGATATCACATATTACATGTAGCACATTATTTCCTTAAAAAGTCTGTAGGTGTCTGCTTCCTTGGTTTATTTCTTCAAATCACTTCACCAAGTCCATCAATAAATTCACTGAACCTTCGTCTCCAGTACATTCGTAGAAGGTCAACAGACTGCTTGTTGTTCATCATCATCTGACTGGTCGTCTGTCGGTGGCTGCACTCTGTTGACGATTTCTTCATCAGTTAGCTCATGGCCAGTTTCCACCACAGTATCTTCATCAACGTACTGTTCAGCAGTTGGGACTTTGTCGCCGTCACTTCGTGGTAACTGCTGCATCAAATTCCGCTTAATCCTAATCCTAATTAACATGTGTTTTTGTTACTGATGTGATGTTCTCACACCTGCCACAACTGAAGTGACACGCGTCCCTAGTGTTTTGATGGGCAAGTAATCAATTCACAGCAAACGCCTGCCGAGAGATGAACACGCGTCCCTAGTTGATGGGTACTGAATTCACAGCAAACGCCTGCCGAGAGATTAACAATGAATACACTTAGTCGTCCGGTAAACAATACTGACGTGAAACATACATGTACACATGCACATGTGCCCAGATCTTTCCATCCAGATAACTGGATCATTTTTATATGGAAATCTATGGAAATGGTTTGAAACTTCTCCGTGCGGGTCTGGAAGTGCGGGGTCCGGCTAAGCGAGTACAATTACTGAAGGTAAGTTTTGTTTCACCTAAAAATCGTCCAGAAGGCGGGGATTCCAGATATACGGGGTCCGAGTATACTTATCACTTCTTACTATTTATCTATAGCAACTCATGGATTATGATATCTTTTTATCATAAGAGTTGTGACACTTTCTGTGTACGAGTATTTATATACAAGTACAGGGTCTTAATCACTCATGCTAGTCTGTCCTAAACATACGCATGGACTCTCAACCAAACTCTCCAGAGCGAAGGTTATCAGCAAGTCCCGAGATAAAAGGGTGAGATTTCCAACTCAGCGCCTTTGTGGAACCGTTAATTGTTGTAGAACATAAATCGATGAATGCCGGAGACGTCTTCTGTGGCAATGTCTCTGCGGTAGTGGTTGGCAAACACCGTGTCTGACTTCCAAACGCAGCCCTCCATTATCAATGTAATCGTGCATTTTCTGTGCTCTAACTTCACGAGTGTTGGATGCTCGTGTAGGTTCTAGTCTTGCTGCTTTGTAGGCCCTTAATACAACAGCTCTCATCAAAAAAACATTGTCGTTCTTGAGACCTCTGTAGGTGTCTCTGTAGACAATGGGACGAAAAGGCGCTTGAATTTTCTTCTCCCTGTTTTAGTCCTTTGCAGGTATATCTGTAAACCTCTGACTGGACACAAGGATAGGTCTTGCGTATCCTCCGGTCCTAGGATCATAGATTGCCCTGTGACATGGAACTGTCTGTCTGGTTGACCCGATAACTGATTCTTTGCAATGAAGTCCCATCTAAGACCTAGATGTACTGCAGCACCGTGTGCTGTGACGTATCGAGTTCGTCCAAGATCCAGCGTATGGATTTGTTACTTCCGAGCTACCGTGGCTAAGGCGAGTAAGAACAGAGTTTTCTGTGTGAGTAGCTCGAAGGTCGTTTGCTCTAGTGACTCGTGAGATGTTGTAGGTTTACGTTGAAATCTCCAACATGTGCCCTGAGTTTCTTTTGTTGATCTTCCAGCTTAAAGAAGCGCAGTAAAGTAAGGAGGTCTGGCACTTTCGTCAGTTTGATGTCTTCATCGTGACGACTGTACTAGATAGAGTCGAACCTTTCAACTGTCTTGTCTGTCTAAGATGACACAAGTATTCCGCCACTTGAGGACAAGTCACTTTCATAGCGGAGAAGCCTTTCTACCTTGCATACTGTTCAAATCTCTGCCACTTGTCATTATACAAGCTACAAGTTGATCTGCGTAGAGCTAGGGTTACTGCTCTTGCTGCTCTGGCGGAGAATCCTCTTTCCTTTAAGCAAGTCTTGATACAATCCATGGATATAGCTGGAACAATGACAGATTTCTGTGAACTTGCTTAGTGTGCAGATGGATGAGTAGGTTCGGCCACTCTGGTAATTTCAGGGTTGGACTTCCGAGTTCTTTGATGAAGTCGGGAAACCAAACTCTCACTGGCCAATAGGATGCAACCAAAATCAGTTGCAGCACTCTTGTCTGTTTGATCTTCCGTAACATTTATAGTAGTAGAACCAGAGGCGGGGAACGTGTATGCGTTTAGTCCTTCCCATGACATACTCAAAGCATCTGTTGCCCATGCTTGCGATTCGGATACTGGTGTGACAAATGTCTGTATCTGTTTGTGATATCTTGTGGCAAACAATGTCTATAAGCGGAGATCCTACTGTCTTTGTGATGAGCTGAAATGCCTCTGGGTGTAGCATCCATTCTGTAGGAAATGGTTGAAGTGGAAGAGATAGAGCGTCTGCCAATACATTCTTGGCTCCTGGAATGTGACACACCTTTATCCAGATGTTTAGGTCGTCTACCATGTTAAACAACTGGAATGTGAGCTGTAACAGACTTGAAGATCTTGTTGATCCTTGTCTGTTTATGTAGAATGCCACTGTTGAGTTGTTTGTGTGGACTGTTACCATTCTGTTGATCAGTGAGCTTGACCAATTCTGTAAGGCGTTGATCATTGCTTTCATCTCCAATTGATTGATGTGAAGATGTTGTTCCTGCCTCGACCACTTCCCTGCTGCTACTCTGTTGTCCAGGTGCGCTCCCCAACCTTAAGGTGTGTGTTGCGGGCCGGTTCTTTTAAATAGGTTCCTCCACAGACATTCGACTTGTGAATCCACCATAATAGGAACGTCTTTAGACTGTCTGGTAAGATTAACAGATCTGTACTGTTCGGGGGAATTGTCAGGAACCGCTGTAGAGGGCGTAACTATAGTCCTCCTCTGCAGGTTAAATCTTGCCATGTCCATAATGGTAACGGAGAGATGACTGTAACTGGAATCATGGCTTGAATCTTGTCTCATCAATCTTCCGGTAATAAGATGCCATTCTGGTTCAACAACGCTCATTACAGCCGAGACGTTCCAATCAACTGTTTACTCATGTAAACAGTCGTAATGCTGAGGTAGTACCAACCAGGTACACGCTTCATCTGTAATGAAGATGTTGTTACGGAATCTCGACAATGTGCAGCAATGATGAAACTTTCTTCGTCTTCAGATCGCCAATGATCTGAGTTGAAAGCGAGTAGACATCGATGTGAAGTCTATTTATAGTAGACTGACTGCCGCGAGCAGAAACCATCTGACACTTGTTTCTGCAAGCCCCCAGCTAAACATCTTTAATCTGCTATCAGGGGAAGTCTTCTATGACCCGTGAAGGTACAGGAACACGTTGTATACTGCTATCTAGACTGTAGATAAAGTCTTTTCCACACTGGAAGGGTTGTTTACAGTTGTAGACTACATTCAGGCACGTGAACTGTGATCGCATTCTGCGCAGGGAGTTGTCTCTCATGGACCAATCAGATTCCAGATCGTGACGTCACCGGTGTTGCAGCAGATTGATCCTCGTGAAATCTTGTGCAGTCGTTAACACCTTCGTCATCACTCGGTCTTGTCCGTAACCTCGCTGCTCGGCTTGTCCCGGAATTACACGAGTGAACATGGGTGTAGTTGGTTGAGTACAAGCGCGCGAAAAACTCGCCGCCAAGTGCCGATGTAATTAGACTGTGCCCCTGGTAGTTGCTTCCATGTTCTTCAATTCCTATATTCTTTACTGAAGACAATGCAGTCGTCATCTTATACAGATGTTCTGATGCGGTTCCCACGCTTCCTTAACCGCGTTACTAGTTGCCTGTAGTAACCGGTCTGACTGAAGCGCCTTAAAATCTTCTTGAATAATCTATTTGCGTTGTAATACACAAAAAGGTTACTATAGAGTTGATAACTTCGCCACAACATCAATTGCTGAATCGAATCATTCATAAAATGAATGTTAGTCCCATATTTCGATGATGAACTGTGATGGCATCGATGTTAGGCTGGTGTCAACTGCCAATATCTCCCTTTGATCTTTTGTAAACTGTACAGGAACGATGTCTAATGGAGAATATGTGACTGTAGCTGAATATTAATCCACGGTTGACACCATTTTCTTTATGTAGGTAACCAATCTGCCGTATACGAACATAACATTCACAACTGTATGCATGATGAAGATTCCTCTTCGCTGCTTTCTCAAACGGTATCTGACAACGTTGGGTTCTGGCGTGCGCCACTTACTTCAGTCGAACGTAGCTATCCTCTGCACTGATGCTTGTCTCTGCTGAGAGACGTGTACCTTGTTATAGACTGTTCTGCATTGCTGGAGCCAGGTCTGCATTTCCTTATCGTGAATGCCTCTTTCGCAAATGCTCCTTTCACGATATGTAATTTTCTGATTAAAATTGATATTTTATACTTATCCTGATTCGTGCTTAACTGCTTGTCACCTTCCTCTTGCGAACTATAGTGGAACACTTGAATCCCCTTTTGAAGCTCCCTTAAAAAAAGCGGACGGAAAATCACTCACCCAACGAGTAGCCTCCCTTTGATATTTGGCGCCAAAACCGTCACATGATCAGACATGCTCTTCACTCTCTCTAAATATGAGCCCGACACCCGGATCTACAGGGAAATCCAGAGTGCCATGAGGGGAGGTTGGGAGGTCTGACCTCATGAGTCAGGATAAGTATAAAATATCAATTTTAATCAGAAAATTACATATTTTTCCTTATCCTGACTCATGCTTAATTGGATGTAGAATCCGACGGAACCGGTCGTGGGTCAAGCCACTCTGGATTCATAGCTGCTGATTTACGTCCTGCATACCCCCTTGGGAACTTCTAATGTCACTGTGTCCTTTCTTCCAGCTTCCTCTGAAGAGTCGGGGGGGACCACAACTTGTCAGATTTCTCTGGAATCGTCTTCTCCTGACATTATGTGTGGATATATGCAACTCCATATTTTGATGCTCGCATCAAGTGGAGAAGCGACCCTTCTTCATGTAAAAGTAAGTCCTTACAAGTACAGGTCTGTCACTCATGCTAGCCTGTCCTAGACGTGCGCATGGACTCTAAAGCTCTAACTCTTCCGAGTGTTGGCTTTTACAAGTCATGTGACAAAAGGGTGAGATTTATCTCAGCGTCTTTGAGGTACCGTCAAACTGGGGAATGCCGGAGACGTCCTCTGTAGCCATGTCTCTGAGGTAGTGGTTGGCAAACACCATCTCCGACTTCCAAAAGCAGCCCTCCATTATTGTCGAGAGATGGAGCAGTTCCCATGCAGAGTGAGTGTCGATGCCAGTGCTCTGACTTCATGAGGATTGGAGCTCGTGGAGGCTCAAGTCCTGCTGCTTTGTAGGCTCTCAATATGACGGCGCTCATCCATATTGATATTGTTGTTCATGAGACCTCTGTAGGCGTCTCTTTAGATAGAGGGATGAATTTTCGTCTCCTCGTTTTTGACCTTTGTAGGTAGACTTCAACGCTCTGACTGGGCATAGGGATAAATCTTGAGTATCCTGTGGCCCTAGGATTGACTAGAGTGCTGGGATATGGAACTGTCTGTCTGGTTGACCGGGCAGTTGGTTCTTTGCTATGAAGTCCCATCTCAATGTACAGTGTCACGATGTGTGTCAAATCGTGTTCGTTCAAAGTCCAGAGCATGTATTTCGGACATCCGTGCTGCTGTTGCCAAGGTGATCAGGAACAGAGTTTTATGAGTTAACCTATCATAGGATGTCCTTTCTAGTGGTTCTCACTGGTGAGATGCTGAAAGACCACGTTGAGATCCAAAGCATGCGCCTTAAACTTCTTTTGTTGGTCTTCCAACTTAAAGGAGCGTAGTAATGCCAGTATCATTGGTACTTTGGTCAGCTTCACACTCATCTTCATGGTGATAACTGTGCTGAGGGCCGCTAGGTATGTAGAAAGTGTTGACCCTTTTAGCCGCCTTGTTTGTCATAGATGACAAAGATATTCAGCCACTTGAGGATGTGTTGCTTTCATCGCCGTGAAACCCTTCCTCAATGCATATTTCTCAAAACTCTGCCACTTGTCGTCCTACAAGTTGCGGGTTGATCTACATAGAGCTAATGTGACTGCTTTAGCTGCTCTGAGGGAATATCCTCTTTTCTTCAAGCAAATCGTGATACGTTCCATGCGTGTAGCTGAAATACTGTTGGATTTCCGTGTGCTTGCTTGGTGTGCGGATGAACTAGTAGGTTTGGCCACTCTGGGAGTTGCAGGGTTGGATTTCCAAGTTTTTGTATGAGAATGGGAAACCACACTCTCGCTGGCCAGTGGGCGTGACCAAAATCAGTAGCAGCTTCTTCTTCTGCTTGATTTTCTGCAACGCGTAAGCATTTAGTCCTTCCCAAGATATGCTTAAAGCATCTGTTGCCCATGCTTGTGGATCTGGAATCGGAAAGCGAATGCTGGTAGTTGTTTGTTGAACTTTGTCGCAAACAGGTCTATCAGTGGAGATACTATCGTCTGAATGATGCATCTGAACGCCTCTGGAAGGCATCTGAACATCCACTCCGTCGGGGATGGTTGCGTTGGACGAGATAGGGCGTCTGCTATCACATTTTTGGCTCTGGGAATGTGACACGCTTTAATGTCGATGTTCAGGTTGTCTATTATGCGGAATAGCTGAAAGCTGAGGTCTAGCAGATTCCTTGACCTTGTTGATCCTTGTCTGTTGATGTAGAACGCCACTGTGGAGTTGTCCATATGGATCATCAGCTGTGCGTTCCTTAGTATGCTGGACCAGTGTAGTAAGGCGTTTATTACTGCTTTCATTTCGAGCATGTTGATGTGAAGACTTTGTTCCTGACTCGACCATTTTCACGCTGCCACTTCGTTGTTGAAGAGATGCATCTGCGTAGAGATGAGTGTTGGACTCCGGCTCTGATAAGTAGGTTCCTCCGCAAACATTCGAGTCCACCATAGTAGGTATGGTTCCAGTTCGTCCGGTAGTTCGAAGGAATCCAGACTGTCTAGATGAGCGTTCACAAACACTTGTAGTGGGCGCAGTTGTAGTCTTCCTCTGTGTGTCATGTCTTGTGCTGACGTGAGGAGACCGAGTAGGCTCTGCCAACTTCGAAGTGGTAATGGAGAGAGTAGTGCTGACATATCATCTGTTGTATCAGTCAAGATTACCATTCACAAGCAGAGCTGCCTGGAAATCCATCCAGTCAGAGTGCAGTGATCTTCGACGAACACATGCAGTGTTGCATCTAGGATTTGACCATAGTGGGTCAAAGGGGCCCACTGTTTTAAAATCAGTGGGCAACTCATGTATTGACAGTGGGCCACTGTTTTGTGAGTCACTCCTCACTGTTACGATCTTATAAAGACAATAAACAATATCATATCTTTTGAAATGTCTTCTTATTAACTTCAATGATGTACAGCAATACTGGGAATAAAGACTAGATGAGACATCTCACCTATAACTCAGCTGTCTAAGCTTTGAAGATTCTCCTGTCCACTTTCTTCTTCCACTTCTCCAAAGCTCGCACATAGTCAAACTCATCTACCTCCTTGCCCTCTAGTTTTATCAACATCAGTGTGTTCAGCCTCTCAGCACACAGTCTGTTTCTTGCAGGGTTGTGGATGTTGTTCTGGCAGCTGAAGCCACATCCACAATCAGCTGTTTGCAAGGGCATTACAAGAGCAAGCCTAGCTAGGGTCAGGAGGTTGGGAAACATGGACTTGTGATGTGAACATATCTCAGTCCAAAGTTTACTGAAATTGTCCCTTGCATACCTTTCCTTCAGAACAACTCTCTTCAAAATGTCCCACTCACACAGAGTTCCAATTTTGGCTTTGCTAACATATTCTCCATTCCCTGTCCGATCAGAACCATAAAAGTTAGTCAGAATTTCCATTTCCTCCTTTCCATAGTTGACAAGATCCTCTTCAGACAGCATGCTTATACTCCTTAGTGCCATGACACTAAAAGCAGTAGGGACACTGACTGATTCTTTAGGAAACCTCTTTTCAACTCTGTCTTGAAGAGCATTCAAAAATTTGTCCCTGATTTCCTCTGATTTCTTTGCTTGGTAATTATGTAACTTCTCTCCCCAGTACTTAGCTATCACATTGTCATTTTCCTTTTTAAGAATCATTTTATCTTTGAGCAGTAGCTGATAGTGGCTTTTGCCACTGAGTGCACATTTCAAACAAGACAGACATCCCTCAACTGCAGGCTGCACACATGAAACATCAAGATCTACTTTTTGGAACACCAAACTCAATTCAGTAAACCTGGGGATCACATCCATCATCACATGAAGCATGAAAATGAACTTGTAATCTGTGAGGTTGGCTAGTTGTTTCTCTTCCTTTGAGCTCTTCTTGTCAATCTTTTAGAAATATCTCACTAGAGACCTCCATGTCTTGTACACAGTGAAAAGTGCATTGTACGTAGCAAACCACCTGATCTCGTGGACTTCCTTTACTTTTATTTGGGGGTCATCCAATAATTTCTGTACCTCGGCAAGTTCTGCAACTCTGCATGCTGATTTCTTAAAATAATAAAATAAGTCTGTAAGAGTTTTCTAAAACATTTTCCCAACATACTCCACTTCGTCAGCTGCCTTTGATGTGCACAAGTTTAGTCTGTGTGCCACACAATGAATATTTACAACATGGGGACTATCATCCTGCAGGAGTTTGGCCACTCCAGATTTCCTACCAGTCATCACTGACACTCCGTCTGTGCCAAGTGCAATGATGTCACTCATTTCAATTCCTCTTGACTGCATAAATTCTTTCATGTGTTTGTAAATGACTTGTGCAGCTGCTCGTGTACCCTTTAGTTCAATGTTTCCAAGAAAAATAGTTTCTTGTTACATGTTTTCAAACACCATTCTTCCATAGATAACAAGCCTTTTTGTCACATTAATGTCTGTACTCTCATCTGTCAAAAAAGATTTAAACACTGATGACCTAAGTTTCATGTCAATATCTTCTGTGATTACATCCACAAATGCATCCTGAAATTGATCAGCAGTTTCCCTTGAAGTATATGTTGCATTTTTACACCTAATCACAAAATATCTTCACATCCTTGAAGTTTACACAATGATACAAGAGAAGTGTACTTGGAACTTGCAACACCTTCCTTACACAGCCAATATGCACAACGCATTGCGGCAATGATACTTGCTGATTTTCAAGAAATTGCCGTTTCTGTCGCTGTAATATAGTCATTTCGTTGAAGCAAGTTCTTTTCGGAAGTCTTATGGTCAAGTAATTTCTCATGTCTAGTCAAAGTCGACGATCTATAATTCTTGCAAGATGTCGTCAGTGTATTACAAAAGTTAGTTTTTACAAATTTTGCAACTCATTATTCCACTTGCCTCATCATACTCAAGCCAATCATATTTCTTTAACAACTTGTTCCGAAATTTGTGCACAAATTTTCGTTTTCCGGTCTGCGGAAGATTTTCTTCGTAACTGTCACTTTCGTCAGAATTAACATTGAGTTCATCACTATCACGCACGTGGTCGCCATTATCGGGAATTTCTGCACTGGAAACATTTGAATTAACTTCACTAGCATCCGCCGTTTCGTGAAAAAAGTCTGTGATTCGTCTTTTCTTCTTATTTGACGACATGTCTTTATCAACGTGATAATATGACTGAACTTTACCGAACTTGACCGCTGCTGTTACTTCGCTCGCCGATCTGGCCTCATTCACCATTTCCAAGAAAATTACGAGGTACGACGGAAATAGGCGAACAATTACGATCAATTCTGTATGGGATCAAGTAACAAACCTGTCTTTCCGAGTTCCTAACATATACCAAAATGATTCCGAATGGTAAACATTAAATTTGACCAATGAAAAAATCACTTGGAAATCACTGCGACATCCAGACGTGTCCGGGCATGCTCTTGGAAAAGTGCTATTTATAGCTTGGTATTTCCAATATAGGGAGCAATGGCAAGTAACAGTTTTTAATTCATGTAGTTTCGCTACTCGTTAGCAACGAATATATGCGTGAAAATAATAACTCGCGCATACTATGTAGCGGACACATGAAATATCACTGCGTCATTTTTCTATTTTACTGCGTAATTACGCAAAAACGAGCTTTAGATGCAACACTGCACATGCCCATCTCACTCAAGGTACACAACCGTCAAAGAAGTTGAATAACATCAGGGCCGTTAAAAACGTTACCTACAAGTCGCTTCCATTGCGCGGAATGGCTTACTTGTTGTTGTCAAGGAGGAGCCTTTCACGTCTAACAGAGAATGGATCATTGTACCACGTGAAATTGTCAGCAGATTACTGACTGCCCTACACATTCAACTCAATCATCCGACCAATCACCAGATGAAACAGGTCGTACAGCGCTACTTCTATGCCCTGGATCTTGACAAGACTATTGAAGACACCACTGCCAGTTGCCATAGATGTCAATGACTTCGCAGTTTACCACATACAGTGATCCAACAGTCCACTGGTGACCCGCCTGATACTATTGGAATCAGTTTCGCAGCAGACGTTGTTCGCCGCAACCGGCAATTCATACTTGTAGTCCGGGAATGTGTCACATCTCTTACACTGTCCTGTCTACTCGATGACGAGCGTCACGACACAATCCGCAGCTCAATTATAGCTTTGTGCAGTGAAGTTCACCCAATGGATGGACCACCTGCAGTCATTCGAACTGATCCAGCTCCCGGTTTTGTAGCCCTTGTTAATGACAGGTTTATGAAACAAAATGGTGTAGTTATTGAAATCGGTCGCGTCAAGAACAAGAATCAGAACCCAGTTGCAGAAAGAGCTGTTCAAGAACTCAAAACTGAGTTACTGCGTCAAGACCCTCAGTGCAGTTACGTCTCGCCCCTCAACCTTTATCTTGCCACTGCACGTCTGAACTCACGGATAAGAACCAGAGGTTTCTCCGCCAGGGAAATGTGGACACAACGCTGTGACGTTACTGATAAACAATTAATTCTCCCCTAGATGTCAATAATGAAGGCTCCCGTCAGGGGACGCTACTCACGATGTAACCGCCCGAAGATTTAAGATCCGTGCTCAAGTATCTCGTTCTTATTCAACAAAGACGCAACGAAACATGGTGTCAGAAGCGGTAACCATTCTGATAATGAAATCACTGTTTATTGATACTCGACAGACACTGGTTGTTTAATCTAATGTATGCACGAGAGCACAAATCTATGCACAACGGAAATCAAATCGGAGCACGTGGTATAACTGACCCCTCCGTATCATCAGCGCAAGTATCTTATCGCTGCATGTTCAAATCTGCAGTGACGTAAAATCGACCCTGAATCACAAAACATGTCAGACCAAGAGGATCAACAAGCACCTGTTACCCCACAAATTCTGCATATGCCTGTAAATATTCCCTTGCCCCAGAAACTAGATTTGAAAGGGAACTTAGCCACTAACTTTAAGAAGTTCAAAAGAAGCTGGCACAATTATCTTATAGCAGTTAGACTGTCAAATGAATCCAAAGAATTCAAGTGTGCCACTTTGAAGACATGTATTGGGTCAGATGTTCTTGACGTCATTGAAGGGTTAGTGTTTGCCAATGAAAAAGACAAGGAAGATGATGAAAAGGTGTTGAATGAGTTAGAAAAATTCTGCATTAGCAAAACAAATGAAACATTTGAAAGGTATTGCTTCAATAAAAGGGATCAGGAATCCTCAGAACATTGACACATACACCACTGTACTTCAATCACTGGGTAGAACTTGCAATTATGGGGATAAAGAAGACAGCTTAATCTGTGACAGAACAGTTACGGGGATCAGAACACTAGAAAGAGACTTCTACAGGAATCTAAGCTCACTTTGCAAACGTGTGTCTCCATATTTAGGGCACATGAGACAACAACACAACAGCTGAAATCTATCAGTACATCAGAATCAGAAGAAGTGAAAGCTATTAGAAGTAGAAGGGATCATCTACGAAAACAGAATGAAACAGCCTGTGATAGGAAAGGATCCGAACGCAGGGACAACAGAGACAGATATCAGGATAGAAATTTGTGGGAGTACAAGTTTGGACGAGATAGGTGCCCAGCATTTGGCCATACATGCAAGAACTGCAAAGGAAAGAACCACTTTGAAAGAAAGTGTTTGATGACAGATGGTACAAAGAAGAAACAGTACAGGGATAAAGTCCATGCTGTTGCAGACTATGGAGATATTGACGACTCTGAGGTCGAGGAAGAATATATTCTGGCTATGGACAGCAGAGAACAGATTGCAAGTGTTGAAGAAGAGAAATACAAGAAAAAGTTGTTTGCCTGGATGAAAGTTAATGATGAAGTTGTGATGTTTCAGCTGGACTGTGGAGCAACAGTTAATCTTCTACCTGAAGCAGTATACTCTCAGGTCTTTAGGGATCCACAGCTGAAAATGTTGGATGAAACTGCAACAACCTTGGTCATGTACAATGACACAGAGACTGTACCCATAGGTAAGAGACGGGTCAAAATTACAAACCCCAAAAATGGCAGGAAGTATAGTGTAGAATGTTGATTGTAAAAGGTGACAGAAGACCACTTCTTGGATCAAGAGTTGTCCAACACATGCAGCTTATCACCCTGAACCAGGAGAACATCATGTCCATCAATCCAGCTCAGGACACAAACGCCACTGGTCGAGAAATGTCCAGAATTTAGATGACAGATACAAGTACGGAATACAATGATTTGTTTGAGGGCAAAGGAAAATTGGATGGGGAACTTCATTTGGAACTTGATGAATCAGTAACCCCAGTTCAACTACCTTGCAGGAAAGTTCCTGTACCCATGAAACCCAAACTAAAAGATGAACTTGAAAGGCTTGTGAAGATAGAAATGATTACGTTTGTAACAGAGCCAACAGACTGGATATCGGCCATGGTTGTTGTTGCAAAGCCTAATGAAAAGATTCGTCTCTGTATAGATCCAAAACCGCTGAATAAAGCCTTGAAACGAAATCATTACCCGACACCCACCATAGATGATATCTTGCCCGAACTATCACATGCCAGATATCTTGCCCGAACTATCACATGCCAGATATTTTACTCTAGCCGATGCCAAGAATGGGTTCTGGCACATCGCTCTGGATGAGGAAAGCAGTCTACTCACCACATTTGAGACGCCTTGGGGTAGATATAGATGGCTACGCATGCCATTCGGAATATCTCCTGTGCCTGAAGAGTTCCAAAGAAGAATGGATAATGCTGTTGAAGGGCTTGAAGGTGTAAAAGCTCTCCATGATGATGTGCTCATATTTGGGGTTGGTCTGACAGATACTGAAGCAGAGAGAGATCATGACAAGAAACTGGTTGCATTCCTGGATTGTTGTAGAGAAAAGGGTATCAAACTGAACAAATCAATGCTAAAACTGAAACAACCTGAAGTCCCTTACCTTGGACACATTCTTACAAGAGATGGATTGAAAGTAGATCCCATGAAAGTTGAAGCGATTGCACAGATGCCTACTCCTACAGACAAACAAAGTGTACAGAGACTTCTTGGAATGGTCAATTATGTCCAAAAGTTTGCACCAAAACTATCTGAAGTAACCGCACCTTTGAGATCCTTGTTACAGGACAACGTTGAGTTTCGCTGGGATGAACATGTGCAAGGAAAGTCTCTGGAGAGGATCAAGCATATTCTATCCGAACCGCCAGTCTTGAAATACTTTGATGATACAGCTGAGACTGTAATTCAATGTGATTCCTCACAGAATGGATTGGGTGTGTGTTTGATGCAGGAAGGTCAACCTATTGCATATGCTTCAAGGGCCCTAACCACCTCCGAAAGAAACTATGCCCAGATTGAAAAAGAGATGTTGGCCATTGTACTTGGAGTTGAGAGGTTTGAACATTACACATATGGAAGAAAGGTGAAAGTTGAGTCGGACCACAAGCCGTTAGAGTCAATTATGAACAAGAGTTTGCACAGTGCACCCAAACGTCCCCAGAGAATGATGCTCAGGCTACAAAAGTTTGACTTGCTTGTTGTCAAATGTATCTTGCAGACACGCTCAGTCAAGCACACTTGCCTTGCACAAGGGGCACAAGAAATGTTGAAATGGATGACATCTTTGAAATGGAAGTGAGATCTGTTCACCTGGACCTGAAAACTCAGACAGTTATGTCCCTGTTATTGAGAAACTCAAGGCTCATTGTGCAAGACATGGCATACCAAGCCAAATAATTACAGATAATGGGCCCCCTTTTAACTCGGATGCATTCGCCAGACTTGCCTCCAGTTATGAATTTCAGCATCAAACCTCTTCACCTAGATACCCTCAATCGAATGGCAAGGTTGAGAGTGCGGTAAAGACTGTTAAGAGACTCATGAAAAAGTCAAAACTTGCTCAATCAGACCCATACCTTGCATTGCTGGACTGGAGAAATGTACCAACAGAAGGCATTGGTACATCACCAGTACAAAGAATATTCAACAGGAGAACGAAAACTCGCCTACCAAAGGTTGAGAGTTTGCTCAGACCGAGTACAGCTGATAACATCACTGACAAGCCCGCTGCCAGACAGACAAAAGAGGCCAAGTACTACAATAGGTCAGCTCATCCATTGCCTTTGCTGAGAGAAGGTGATGTCGTACGGATCAAACCTTATAACAGAAACCTTCAGTGGCAAAAGGCAGTAGTGAATGAACAGGTTGGTGAAAGATCTTACCAAGTGAAAACGGCTGATGGAAGAAGTTTGAGGAGAAACAGAAAACACTTGAGACAGTCGAGAGAATCTGCACCTGAGCCAGACGAAGATGAGAGTCCACCAGTTGGCCATTACCCGAGACACACTGAACCAGAGGTGGCAGATCATTCAGTAAAAGTTGCTCCAGAACCGGGAGAAACAAGGCATAGCTCAGGCACGACACTGTCAAGTGGAGGAGAAGACCGACCAGTAGTCGATGATAGAGGACAGAGTGCTGCAAGAACCTCAAGTGGAAGACAAGTTACAGTTCCATCAAGATTCAAAGACTTTGTTCAGTTTTAAAAGTTGAAAGTTAAGTTGTGTATTCTTCATATTTCCCAGAAGACTCTAAGTGGTAATATTTCAGTTACCTAAAGCTGAAAAGATGTTCAGTTGTGTTAAGGCAGTGTGTCTTTTGAGAGACTTTAAAGTTAATGTTGTACAACTGCCTTAATGCCTTTATTCAAATGTTTACTGTAAAGAGCATATCTTTAAGGGGAAGGATGTGACATTACTGATAAACAATTAATTCTCCCCTAAATGTCAATAACGAAGGCTCCCGTCAGGGGACGCTACTCACGATGTAACCGCCCGAAGATTAAAGATCCATGTTCAAGTATCTCGTTCTTATTCAACAAAGACGCAACGAAACAAATGCGACCAGCACACAAACTCTCAGTTGCCCATGCATGACATGGATCTAATCCTTAGTCAACATGTGTCCAATCATTTACCAAGTGAGAAGTCTAAGACTCCCACCCACAAGCAAGGTCTGACACCTGACATTGATGTGGGAAGCATAGTCTACATTCACAGCGATGGCTGTGCCCGTGATCATTACATTGTCACAGCGGTTGACAATGACTGGTGCAACGTTCGTAAATTCACCGGATCACAACTTCGAAACACTTCCTATAGAGTGAAAAAGTCAGAGTGTTACTCTGTTACAAAACCTTCACTGCAACAAGCATCCACTTTGTCGGCTGATCTCCAATATCTGCGGGGCGGTGGGGTAGCCTAGTGGTTAAAGCGTTGGCTCGTCACGCCTAAGACCCGGGTTCGATTCCCCACATGGGCACAATGTGTTAAGCCCATTTCTGGTGTCCCCCGCCATGATATTGCTGGAATATTGCTAAAAGCGGCGTAAAACTAAACTCAGTCAGTCAGTCCAATATCTGCAAGTGGGAGATGAACATGACAGATTCCCAAAGTCTCTACCTACTCCTCCTCAACCTCCTCCTATACCAGATGTCATCATGGAGCCCCCTACACCTGCAGAGAGAGCTGACCCTATTATGCTGATGTGAATTCACACCCGTATCGCACTAATGGCAACACTGACTATCCAAATGATACTTCAACAGACTCCCCTATCGATCAATCAGAACCTTCTATGTCTCCAAAGTTGCGTCAGTCCAGTCGCACTCGTCAGATGCCATGCCACCTCTCAGACTATATCCTTTACTAGATTAATGTGTGTGAGCATCCTATGGTGATACTGTGTTACATATATCATTTGCTTGTATGCAATGTGATGGGGCAGAATAATCCCCGAGACTGGAGGGCAGTCTACTCAGTGATGGTCTCTCATTTCCTTTTCAGTTTGTCAGTGTTATAATCCACCACTACAGGACATACTAGTATTTGTTCCAAAGAGTCTAAACGACGATTTATCATTTGTTTACGGTTGTTAACTTTAGTGACCATATTCTACCACATAGGCCCATTGTATTTGGTATTGCCCTGTCATATGGATACATGTGTGGATCCCACCCATAATTTTTTATAAGACGAAAGAAGGAGAAGTTACACCAGTTGGCAGTTAGTTATCAGCGAGTTAACACAATGACTCTTAGAGTTATCGCCCTTAAACATAAACTGGCTTTCCCAGTTTTATGTTCGGTTTCTCTATGTGTCGCCTTGGCTTCAACAATAAAGTGTTTGGACTTGACTGCACGTGTCCTGGCTGTTTATCGTGGAGGCAGAACCTTCTCCATTGGCGCTAGTCTCTTTTTAGGCTCCGTACTCTGCTCACTTCGAGGTGTTTAAAGATGCATCCAACGATGCTCACACAGCCAATCCACCCAATTTTTACCCTACGTTGGGAGGGGATTCAGTCCGATAAAACCCTCTAGGACACATGTGCAGCAGTACCCCCATCATAATATTACTATATTTGTACCTGTGGTACAATAAATTTCAGAACAGGCTGTACTTAATCCCCCATTGTCATTTAGTTAACCACGGGTGACTGCTTCACCCTCTGAAACAAAGGCAGGTGGCACAGTGAGGTACCCCCATTTGGGCTAGGACAAACTTTCCGTGGGGAAGATTAAGCCTAGTGTGCGTGCGTGTTTGTGTGTTTGTGGAGTTTGGCCTTGGCCAAAGTTTCCCCATGGAAGGTTTGGCCTGTTACATCAGTTTGAAGTATGTCGGAATACTGCCGCTTTTGTGGTGCTGACAATTTTTTCTTCAATGGGATTGGGCAGAAAAAATTCTTCTTCACACCATTTGCTTTTTAAATAAAAAACATCAAAGATGCTGCTGAAGTGGAAATCACTGATTTCCAACATGTTTGTTATAAACAAAAGGGTCAACGAGTTCATTGTAGTCATATGCGGTCAATACATCACTATAATTAAACTGCCATTTAAGTTCGGTTTTGATGAGCTCTCAGCCAATCAGAACTGAGAATCACACAATGTCATGCCAGAATAGACATTGTTTTACCCTTGAATGTGAAATAAATAAATAAATAAATATCTACACTGCTCCTGTTCGTTCACTTGAAGTTAAATTAATAAATAGCTACACTGCTCCTGTTCGTTCACTTGAAGTTAAAGTCATGAAATATCTCGCTGCAAATATCTGCACCATTGCTGATGCAAAATCTTGAAATCCCAATCTTGAACACAAACAAGTCTTAAATAAACATTCGCAAAACTATCGTTGATATCAGCTATATTGGGTTGGGACTCTTACCATTGGGTTGTGGGCGTCTTGGGGTATAAAAGTACAGTAAATACAAAAGTTTGATAGTCGGGGAGGGGGGGTAGGTTAGGTAGTTGGGTGGGGGGCTGACGTAGTACCTACCTTTGTAGTCACATATGTAGAAGCTTAGGCCCATGCGGACCTCGTGGCCGGAGAGACAGGACGATGTCACGCTTCTTGCATGCTCCGCCGAATCGTCTATATGCACGACGTCGTGTATATTGTGGTACAATATACACGACTGGATAATTTCATTGCATGAGTAGGTTTTGTCTTGTTATTTTCGGGAGTAGGTATTAGGGGGTGGACATAAACCAAAGTTAAACTGTATTTAAGTAGGATTTAGGTTAGCCGAGAGCCGCGATGCGGTCCTATAGACCATTCTTAATGAGGCCTCATGAATATTCATATCTGTACCGAAACGAGGCTAAACGTGGCAAGGACACAATCGCGTAATGGCGACCAATCTCAATGTTTACTTCCTGGTTTCAAATTTCCCTTGAACGGTCATTACGAAACTGTCATGTAGTTCAGGGAAATCGCAGAGAAATGGGAAAGGGCTACACAAATGTTTCTGTAGCATATTCACGGATTGAAGGGTGAATAATTACTGTACTTCACAACACATCACGATAAGTCATATATGACCTAGATATCTAGGTTACGTTTACCATGTTGCGCAGCATTTATGAAGGGAAGCTACTCTAAAGTCACAATAGTGGAAATATTACCAAGGGAAGTCATTCACGTTTACTTTATCAACATATGAACAAAGCAAAAGACTAAACGTATTTCCTGACATGGATTCAAATCATCCGCTTCCACATGGGAGTAGTGTTGTTAATTCTTGAGCTGTATAATCGAGATTATAAGTAATATGCAGATCAAGATAGCTCTCCTCGAGTGGATCTGGACCAAACAAAATTGTATTATTCATGTGATGAAATTATTTGTTTGGTATTGTTTCTATTGAAATGTTTGTCCTATCGACTCTTTTTTATAGATATAGGGTATGTATTCACGCATTTATTTTCAGTTGTACAGGACTACTGGTGATTGATGTGCGCGTAGCTGCATGTTACAATCGCAGAGGAAAAACGAATCGCCACATCATCATGTAGAAACTATTTCATTCAATCAGCATGAGTGGGACACAATGTGCAAGACAAAATTGGATGAAGTTTTTTCTTTCGTGACTGATTTGGAGGTATTGTACCGAAATGGACTTATGGTACCTGCATATGGAATATTTGAAACACTTTTCAATACTGTGTTACTATACCATAACATTGATTTATTGTAGACCTTGTGCATTTATTCTGTACCACTGTTACTGAAGACCTTTTTTAAGGAGAACATATTATCAGGTTAGCATAACAGGATTCACACTACAGCAAACAATTAACCTAAATAAATAACGAACACCTGGAGTGCAGTTAATAAAATTTTATTTTGAAATGGTGTCTTAACAATCCAATAACAATAGACACATTCACAATAGGTTCCAACTGTAACACTGATGAATAACAATACAATTTTCAGAGGATGCAAATTGAAAATATATTGGGTGCAATATTTATGTTGATAGAAATATCTTTTTTAGATTAGTCTGACATGAATGGCAACAATTACAGCTAGATCAATTCATAATTTATCATAGTTTTCTCCCCTTACACAGTATCATAATCTCTTACCTGGTTCCCAACTAACTCTTTTCAAACAGGATGAAATACATTCTTTTTCATCAATTAGTAATTAAACAGCAGCAAATGAGTTACATCTACAACTATGCCATTATGAAATACCTTTCTATTTTTCAGTTAAATCGATCACTGTGTATGTATAACAGCTGTCTCTTTTTTTCATCCATCATTTACACAACACAAAAGCATGAAACAATTTCATTTACATTCATGTCTGTCAATTCTTGTGCTGTTTGGGCAAGGTACTTCACAAAACCTGGGATGATATTCAACAAATGAAAAAGTTCCAGCTAATCAGTGCCAATGTTTGAAATGATGGAATATTGTAATTTGTTCAATCATTTTCTATCATCATACATGAATTTACAAAGTCCAAACTTTTCAAGTTCAAGTTTTCTGTTCAATTCTTCTATTTTGTCAACCTTTTCCTTGAGTTGCCTCCCCTGTTCATGTAGTTTTTGATGGAGTTGTTCTATGTGGGACTGGGGTCAGTGGCAGCTGTATCACTCTCTGCTTCACTGTAATATAAGCATTGTAAAGCATTACTATTATCTCTTCGACCACACAAACAATAAATATATCTCTGGAATTACAAATATACATCAAGGAGTAGAGGCTATAACATCATTTCATATTTCATGGGCAATGAATATTTTTGTATGTAAATAACATAGCATTATAAAGTTCAGTTGTGTTAAATTCTTTAAAACCATGTCAGTTGGCAAAATTAACTTAATACGGTCTGACATTATTACTGTATCTGAGATGGTGACTGTGGTAGATTCCTTATGGGAGGTTCCTGAGCTGGTGACTTGCTCTCTGACTCTTGATTTGCAGCATCTGAAATGGATATTTAAACACTGAATATGTGTCAGTTGTTGTAATTAGATTGTCCAGTAATATGTCCTGTATCCCTGAAGTACTGGTCAGCATGCAGTAATTTTGAAAGTACATATTTAAGATTTTTTAACAGTATGTGTGTGTCCTGCATATACATGTACTTGAAATGTTACTTTGATTTGCAGCCAATCAAATTTCACTGATACAGAATATTTGCAAATACAATTCCCTTGCCATCATGACAAGAGTGTCTCCATATGTCCATATGCTTTAAAACAAATAAAATAATGGACCGTTCATAATTTGACTAAGGGGGTGATGATGATTTTAGGTGCGGTGTTTGTTGGGGTTGGGGTGTCTCCCAGTTTGTTTTGGGAGGCAGGGGGAGGGGTCAATTGTGTACATATGAAGTAGGGGGGTGGTCACTGATTTTGAACATGAAAATGTGTGTGTGTGTGTGTGTGTGTGTGAGGTTTGAATGTGTCTGTGTGTGTGACATTCACATTGTACATGTGTCCTAAATATTAAAACCTTGCATAGTGAACAGTTTGTACATTACACGGCGGATCTAGACTATGCCATGTGCCGTAATTATTTTGTACTTACTATGAATCATTTCCCAGGATCTCTCCGTATTTTCATCAACCACTGTCTTCTTCTGATCTTATTCTTGGGAATATGGTGAAAAGATACTGTAAAATCCTTACGGGCATCACTCCAACGCAAAGGCACACAGCAGTAATCTTTCCTTTTCGAGGTCGCCATTTTCAAGGTTGGGTCAACCTATTTCAGCCTCGCTTTCGATTTGACCTCGAGGTCATGCATATTGGCTAAGAATGGTCTATACAGTCAAGACATGACCCTGCATCGCGGCCGAGAACACCACCTTCATAAATCCTATTCAGATTCTAGTGGCCGATTACCCCTCGTATTTTCTTGAGATTTTTTAGATATATTTCCTGTGGGTTTTTGACTGAAAAGTCGATACTGATGTACTCCCAGATAATTTCCCTATACATACACGTAACTGTCATATTTTTGTGATGATACATTTAGATATTAATGGCCCTGAAACCCGTTGAGGTCTTGTTTTAACAATAGCGAGCTGACATGTTGTGCGCATGCGCCAAATTTCTACAGTCCGTATCGCACTCTCCTAACCAGAGTTCCATGCGGCCAGCCAGCATAGTACCTCTGCCACAGGGCAGAAAAATGTGACAATTCGTCACATCTTGCAATGTCCATTAAATATAATGTACAGATTTCTTTAACTCTTTTATTTTTGACGAGTCTACACATCTAACTAAACATCTTTAATAGAATGGTTTAGTTTCACTGAGAAAATATCCAAAAACATGTAACACTATTTGGATTTGCGTACCGATCCTTTGTTTACATAGGTTGTACGGCTCCACGTGCTGTCATCGAAGCCGACGGAGAGTAAACGATGCAGCCAGTTTGATATCTAAATATGTACTGTCATAGACCTAACTGTAGCAGTTGTGGAAGAATATATATGTAACAATGTAAAACATTATGAAGAGAGCGCCGAAAAGCTTTCGTGAGTCCAGTCTCTTTTTATTATGAATATGCGCGTTTGATTACAAACAAGAGAAAAGTCCGGTCACGTGATATGCAAATTAGCCTGTGGCAGTGATGTTATGTTAAGTCATCGCTGTGCCGGAGTGTGTCCGTATCGGAGGACATTCTTCATTAGCGGTACGCAATACCAGGGATACTCTACAACAGGGATAGGTCACTCGCTTGCTTCCTTTACCATTTGTACTAATTAACGTGTGCCTCGTCATGCTCCAACGCACACAGTGACTTGGTTCGGTCCCAGCGCAACTTCGGCTGCGTTTAACAGTACTTCAGCCAGTGTATTGTATAGGTCGGAATTTTACAATGAATGAATGAATTAAGAGCAAGAATTTTATGTGAATGAATGAAAGAAATTAAGAAAAAGAACAAAAAAAGAACATATGTGAATGAATGAAAGAACAAATGATACACCACGGCCATCCCTCCCCAAACATGTTAAAGAACGCAAAATTATCGGTAGAACACCTGTTAACATCAGCTGTCCTTTTTCAAAACAAATTACTTTGAGACATTTTTTTACATTAGTAACTAATTCAGATATCTTATTGCATGTGTGGAATGACATGGGCATTGACAGAATGTTAACTGACACTGTCACAGACCCCTCAAGAACAGAAAGTTTAGAACTATCACAAAGCCTTGCAAACACCTTTCCAGTTTTGTCAAATACTAAGATCAACAAGAAAGAAAGAAGTTTTAGAACTATAACGCTCAAGCATCACAAGCACCAATGGCGTATCAGAACAGATCGGCGATATGTCATATTTTTCACACCTCAAATACACACTAAAAAAAATAAAAAATTAAAACTATCACTATTACTTGCAAAAAACTTTCACCTGATGGTATATTCCCCTCATAAAAATTAAAGGTGTATGTGAAAGATGTTTTAGAACAATAACAAGAAACACTCAAACAACGCCCTGTAGTATTTCAATGGCAGATCGGCGATATGTCATATTTTTCACACACCTCAAATACACACTAACAATTTTTTTTAAATTATAAAACTATTACTATTACTTGCAAACACCTTTCATCTGATGGTATATTCCCCTCATAAAAATTGAAGGTGTATGTGAAAGATGTTTTTGAACACTCACTAGAAACACTCAAACAACGCCCTGTAGTATTTCAATGGCAGATCGGCGATATGTCATATTTTTCACACACCTCAAATACACCCTATCAAAAAAATTTTAGTTATAAAAATATCGCTATTACTTGCAAACACCTTTTAACTAAGGTATATTTCCCTTCTAAAAATTAAACGAATATGTGAAAGAAGTTTTTAGCGATATAATTTAGTCTTTCTTCGCTGTGTACTGAGAATTGAAGCCAGTGAGCTACAACATGCCCACTTGAAACTTTACTACAAAGCTACTATACTTATACTGACACTAATAACAAGTATTTGACTTAAAGTGAAGTGACAGAATAGGTAACTTATCTTCTACATGTAGGTTTTCAGTTGTCACGACACTCAGCGTATGTAATCAGCTGTTGAAAATAAACCGGGCTCAATCTTAAAAACTACGCTGCCGCCATATTGGCTGCACTGGTCACGTGACGAGCCGAGGCATAGCTTAGGAGCTTTCCGAGGAGTGACCACTCCCCCTTATAGAGTCTCCCTGGCAATACTCACTCTCGCCTCCCATTTCGCGCGCTCGTACTTTGGGTGAATCACACTTAAGGTATATTAAATTTATCTGCTTTTATGTCTTAATTTACAGATTTTCACGACAAAACAAAATGGCGGCCATTTTGATTTTGTTTTCAAAACAAAATGATGTCAAGTAATTTCTACATCCTTTAGCAGGACACAGAAGTCAAATTGAAAGTGATCAGATTGATAGTAGTAAAACTATTAATGATTAACTTTGAGGTGTTGTCGGGCAGCAAACCAAATGTGACGAAAATGCTCGCAAACCCCCACCACATATAATGGCCTGTAAAAAAACCCTGATACCACAATCTGAGAGTATTACAGGCCTTTTCATGAGCCCAAGACATCATACTAACTGAAAATAGTGTCAAACAAAATCAGTACAGGGGAGGCTACGATTTGAAATTTTTCAGCTGCCTCCTCCTGGACTACATGTTTTTATCTGTTGTCAGCATTCTATGAATAATATAGTGTTGGAATTAATTATCTGAACTTTGTCTTATTCGTTGTTCTTGACGGTAAATAGTTTTCCATCCAATTATATTTCGATATTTCTGTATAAATATCAGTTTGCCATTGTTATTGACTAATTTTTTTCCTTTAAGGCAATATCCTTTAAACAGCAGCATAGATTAAGCTGCATGCTTTTCCCTCCATGTATAAGGTTCTGAGGTTACATGGATCGAATAGTTCTTCCAATATGCTATCGAATGATACAGATTATTTCCATATATTTTTTTTTGTATTATGTCTTTTTACTGACAATGATGTTTAATGATTCACTAGGTGTGCGTTTGTCACAAACGTTTGACGATATACTCGGGTTTTTTTATAATATACACGGCGTAATCACTATATATTGCCAATAATCCCATGACATGATATTAAACTGTTCACTTGATTTCTGCAAGAACCGTACCAAAAAAAATAAAAAACATGATATGCCCTCCCTTTGCCCAATCGCAAGCATCCCTCTGATAGTTCCGTACCAAAGGGGTATTTTTAAGTTCACCTTTCTTCGTACAACTATGAAAAGAATAGCCACATGATAATGAATAATCAGAAGCCTGATCCGGGCATAATATTGGAACATAAATATTATAGTTTGAAATATTTTCTTTGACTTTCGCTGAACCGAAGCGAATCAGCTGCGCGCGTTGTACACAGTAAGATGCATGGTAAACTACCCAGTTGCTTATCTATCCAGGACATTATTCAAATGGAGAGTGAGTGAGTTAAGATTATAGTCACACCGGCAATATTTTAGCTATATCGTGGCTAAACCAATTCATTTATCACTCCCTCCACCCCACCCAACCCCACACCCCGGCATGTAATTTGTTTCCAGAGTCTTACTCAAAAACCGTTCAATATTTTTCAACAAGAAGAAGATGATTTGACAGCTACTTAAAAGTCCTACTTGATTTTTTAGACTAAGTCCGAATCGTTTCCATGGAAACCGGGAAAATAAAAATGCCAAATATCTGCAAATAGCAAAAGGCACAACTTTAGGATCTGTTTGATATATCTACCAAGTTTTGTTGAAAAATATTCCGGTGGGATAAAAATGCATCAACAGATCAATCAAACTTTATCGATCAGATCAATTTCTTTTATAAAATCAATAATTAAATGACAGTTAACATTATTAAAAAGATCTTTAACCGTTTTGGCACGGAAATATTTATCCTTTGTGATGGAAATATAACAGTCAAGCAGGACATGTTTGACTGCGATTCTTTCATCACGAGGGGCACAAATGCGGAGGATCCTCACCTTTTCGTAAATATTCATGCGTATATCTTGTGTGGCCAATACGACCTCTTCGCATAATAACCTCGTCAACCGATAGTTGGTTTTATTGAATGTAATCATAGACGTAACGTGTACGCGAGACGGCCTATCGTCTCGTGTTCGCGAGACGGGTGCGCTCCGCGGTACTAACTGAAGCGCTTGACCCTAATTAAATCAATCACCGTGGAACCAACTCGATTGGGTGCAAACACAGCACGGGGTGATTAAAGCGTCCCGTAAAATCACCAAGCGTGGTGGTTACTTGACAGTCGTTTATCCAAATGAATAGAAGTCTCAGATGTTTTGGTTAAAATGATGTCACTGATCTCAATTCCGAAATTCCTAAATAGTTTTTAATATTTAAACTAGTTTAGATTGTCCTAAGTAAACGTTTGACAATGGTTTGTATATTGTGATCGTGTTGAACGAGCTGCGACTATGTGCGACAGAATTGAAGATAAAACATCAGTCAAGTTGACATCTCGTGCTAATCAAAGTTAGTGTTAAATCAAAATGCAGCGCCGTTTCTTTGACTTTTGACAGCTCATGCTGTTGACGTGTCGATATTGGAACTCTGAGAATACATGTCAGCTTGTGCTCGCATTAGCCGTGTATGCTGTTTTACAGAATATCCTGCAAACGTGCGCGACACTGTTTCAGCAAATCAAATGGCGCCTGAAGCCCTCATGTGTGAGGTGTTATCGGAAGCGCCCAGTTTCATCGGCATGCACATGGATTTTGTAAACACATCCCAAATCGTTTTTTTAAGTGTGAATTAAGGCTATGATACATATCTTTGTGAATATCGTCACTGGTATCAGCGTGCATTATTTCATTTTCAAGACGATTATAGAAAACAGACTTGCAAACCTGGCCCGTGTCATTGGAACCGATATCGATCGTATTGACGGTTTACATATACGGCCTATACACGGCAGGTGTATTTTAATTACTATTATTTGTTTGTGAGATATCGCAAACAGATAAACATAACATTTTCAGAAGCATTTATGGAATATTATGCAAACTGTTTCAACCAAATGAGAACGTTGTTAAAACCCCTTAAAAGCGAAGTTTCAAAAATGGATATTTTTTAGAACCGTGAATATACGATGTGATATGGGATGCGTCTATAACACTTTTCTGTTGTTGATACATCAGTTTGTAAAATGACACAGCGAAGTTATGAAGAAAACAAATTAATTAGACGCTAATTGTTTTATAGGTTCTGGAGAGCCGCTCAAACGGCTCACTGATCACTGGTTTGCTTATTGCAAATTGAGGATGTTTTTTCCCTCTGCAAACACGGTCCAGGGACTGATAACCACCCTATGCCCGCGAAAAATGATTAGTTGACAATGATGATGCACATAAGTAAGTTGTACCTAATGTATGCATTCAGAAATCGGCACTTTGTGTGGCATTATGTCAGTAATGTTATAAGGTAAAAATTCATCCCCAAAACCATGAGAGAATTATATCAGATTCGTATTTAGATTTGCAGTTTGCTCATGAGTCATAACGGTTAGGCACGGTATGGAGACGGAAAGTTTCCATACAAAGGCGTTTAGCCGTAGGCTATGGAAAGAGAGACAGAACACATTTGTTGTGAAAGACATAACAGATTAATCTTATATTGAAACAAGCAAGAAAGGGATGAGTAACCGAATGATTTTTACCGGTACTTTTCCAATCGTAATATTCATGAGTGCAAGGTCGGATACAGGCTCGAACCATATAAAACCGCATAAAGATCCAGAACTATCTTTAAATGGCACTCCCATCAAAGTTGTTAAGGAGGCCAAATTCTTGGGTCTAATTTTCGACTCCCATTTAACTTTTTTGCCACATATTAAATCACTTAAAGCCAAATGCCTGAAGGCACTCGATTTGTTGAAAGTTGTTTCCAACTCAAAGTGGGGAGGGGATCAAGCTACCCTCCTCCACCTGTATCGATCATTGGTCCGCTCGAAACTTGATTATGGCTCAATCATATATGGTGGAGCCTGCAAAAGCAACCTAAAACTACTTGATTCTGTCCACCACCAAGGCCTAAGACTTTGTCTTGGGTCCTTTAGAACCTCTCCTATTGATAGTCTCTATGTTGAAGCAGATGAGCCTTCTCTTACACAACGTCGGATAAAATTAACTTTACAGTATATTACAAAACTTTATTCCAATGAGTCAAACCCTGCATATAACTGCGTCTTTAATCCACTATATGAAGATCTGTATAACAAGAAGCCTTCTCTTGTTCCGCCTCTTGGTATAAGATTGAAACCTTTCCTTTCTGCTGCTGGCATTGAGCTAGAACATATAGCTCCTTCCCGTTTTCTTTCTTCTCCTCCTTGGCAATTGGTTAGGCCTGAAGTTGACCTAACATTAACTACATTTAAAAAATCAGAAACAAATGAATTACAGTATAAACAAGAATTTAGTCAATTAAGAAATCAATATAAAACATATAAATCCTTATTTACAGATGGGTCTAAGGATGGTGGCGCGGTGGCATGTGCCACTGTCATTGGATCCAAAACAATATCTTCTCGACTACCAAATAACAGCTCTATTTTCACAGCAGAAGCAAACGCCATCTTAACGGCTCTTAAATATATTAATAAACATCGTAAATATAAACAATATATCATCTTTTCAGATTCTCTTTCTTGTCTTCAGGCTATTAAAAATATTTCTTGCAAACATCCACTTTTATTAGAAATTATTGAATTGAATAATGAGCTTGCTACTGGCCAGTGCGACATCGTCTTTGTTGGTAACCCAGCCACGTTGGCATTTCTGGGAATACCATGGCTGATCTTGCTGCCAAGGCAGCACTCAACAAATCTGTGACACCACTTCTTATTCCATACTCTGATTATAAAGCTGGCATTAGAACTTACATCCGTGATCTGATGCAGAAGAAGTGGGACGCCCAAGTAGGTATTAATAAGTTACATGCAATAAAACCCTATATTGGTTACACCTACTTGGGTTGTCAGTCCAGATTTGAAGAGGTCATTATGCGACGATGTCGCATTGGCCATACCAGATATACTCATGAATATTTATTGAAAAGCGAAGATCCTCCAGTTTTGTATCCCTTGTGATGAAGGATCACAGTCAAGCATGTCTTGCTTGACTGCATTGAATATTCCATCACAAGGGATAAGTATTTTAATGTCAAAACACTGAAGGATCTTTTAATAATGTTAGTTCTCATTTAGTTATTGCCTTTTAAAAGAATTAGATTTGTTAACAGATTTGTAAATAGCTAAATATTTTATGATTGGAAGTTTGAATTAGTAACATAGATTGTTAGTGGCTGTATCCTCGAGGGGGTTAAAGTACTGTAAAATTATTGTCCTCCTGAGAGGGTACGTAAGTCCCAAAACATTCAAAGTCAATTTCAACTTTCCGTTTTTTAATCGTAGAATATTTGTAATTTTAATGTATGGCTAGATATGTGTTAATTGCTAACGGCTGAGGGGATGATATAAATCCAGCTAGGGCCCATGCAGGAAGCAAATGTACTGTAAGTCCCCATGGTCCCTAGTATGGTGATCTACCTTCAGTTGTTAGCGATCTATAGCCCATTTTTAGATTGTGTTGTCCCCTATGGTTAAAATGTTTTAGATTCAATTACTAGTTTTACATATATATATCTGTGATACTCTAGTTACTTTACTGTCCTTCGATGACAGGTTTTATAATATATACATATTTCATTCCAATGTAAAATGTTCTCGTCACGATATGGCTGAAATATTGCCGATGTGACGTTAAATATTAACTCACTCACTCACTCACTCACTCGAACCATATAAAAAGATAGGTTGGGCACTGAGCGAGTGGTGCGCGCTTTTGTAGTGACGGAAGCCAGTCCACGCCACTCAGTTGCCTCGTGTGATACGAACCTGCCTTGTCTGATGTTGAAGTTGTAGAGATGGACTGAGACTGAGTAAAAAACTATGTATAAACTTTGTGTTGCGTTTATCTTTGAATGTATGTGTGCCAGTACATGAATGTTCAGTGGTTAATTAGGAGTCACGGTCGTCAGAACCCTCACTCCTTGACTCAGCGTCCTGCAACGGACCAAGCGAGTGGAGCGCCAGAGCTACCAGCTCCCCGACAATGTGGAACGACCATAATTAATAGGTAACTGTGGTAGGGTTTACTAACACCCAATCGCCAGTTACGACATGGTGGAGATTGCGGGTTCTTCTTGAACAAAATGTTTAAGACGATCCCTTTCGTTGTTTTCCTTATGGTCGTTCCTACCCTTTTGTTCCCTTGCATTGACGTTTGACGGTAGGTTCCTTCTTTCGCGGCTGGGATATGTTATCTGCAGTTTTCCCTCAGGATATTTGGAATTTTTGTAATGCCTCGTGGAAATGATTCAGATTCATCTACGTCTTATGAAAGTCCGGTCCAATCTCGTCCCATCACTTCTAACATTTTTACTAATCCAGTCCGACTTGGCATAATAGAACCACCGTTTCAGCCTCTATCTGCTCCTCGAGACCTCTATCTATCTCTTTCCCTGGAGGATTTAGACTTGTCACTTTTCAGTAACGAACTTCAGCACCAGGCCGGTCTCCCTGATCTGTCCTCTTTAGATTTGTCATCATCTGTCAATAGTTCTTATTCTGCACCTGACTTCAATATGGGCGATTCCACTTTAATGCCAGAACAGTTCACAGGTAGGGACACGTCTCATGCTGCCGAGTGGCTTGACCGCTTTGCTCATTTTGGTAACTTTAAAAGGTGGAAATTGAAGTTTTCCCGCTGTTTTTAAAGGACGCGGCGTATCTATGGTACAAAGATCTGATAGAATCGGCAGAGGAAGAAATAGTCCGTTTTGATGAGATTGAGAAATTGTTCAAGGACAAGTATGTCCATCCTACTGACCGTTGGGCCCTTTTGGAAACTTTTGTCAGTCGAAAGCTATCCTCTACAGAATCTATACATACTTATTTGGCGGACTTGACTGAGACGGCTAGCCTGTTAGGAAAAACAGATGCAGATGTAATGGACGCCTTCGTTAGGGGACTGGATGACAATACCAGGCGACATGCGTTAATGAAACAACCAACTGTGCTAAACGAGGCAGTCTCATTTGCGCGACTGGCTAGATCGGTCATTCCCCAGTCTGAAGACAGTACGGACGTTATGCTTGCAATAGATACGCTGAGAGGACAGATTGCTGAACTTTCGGCAAAACTCGCTCCAGTATCGTCACAGATCAATACTTATGAGTCCCGACAGAATCAACGTCCCCAGTTCCCCAGACAATCCAGGTATACAGTTCGATCGTGGCAGCCCACTCCTCAATGGACAGACCCCATTCAAGGAGGAGACAACATGGCCCGTGGAAAGCAGTGTTACAGATGCGGTGGTGAGTACGATTTTTCACATTCTGATTTCTGTCCTGCACGGAACATTGAGTGCCATTTTTGTCACAAGATAGGACATTTTCAACGAGTATGCAGAGCAAGATATCAGTCAGGTAACCCAACTAGCAGATAGCAATTACAGTCAAGACCACGCAGGAAATTTTCCCATTGTGCTGAACAAACGTTCGACCAAACTTATTTAAAATCACAAGTTTGTAATTCTCCTCGTTACAAACAGCCGAAATCTAAAGTTTCGCAGACTACATTTGAAAGCGACAACAGGCTTAATACAATTCATGTTGTTTGGGGAGAAAAGTTAGTTCCAACAATTGTAGATTCAGACTCTGGTTCTAGTGTTTTAAGCCTAGAAGTTTTCAATGATTCAGGCCTATGGAATAAAATCCCTATTCAAAAGTCAGATGTGCCATCTATTCAAGGGATAAGTCAAAATATAGTGCCAGTAATAGGACAAGTTGTACTTCCCATCACTATTGGTGATTTTCAAATAGAACAATGTTTTTTAGTTGTTGCAAATTTTGAGTCTCCGATGATTTTAGGATTAGATTTCTTGATAAGTCAAAAGACTGTCATGAATTTTCAATCTTATACTTTAGCTATTCAAAATGGTTCAACAGTTGTTCCAATGAGGGCGAATGGTACTTTATTACCACCTGTTGCTGGTAAACAATCAATCCCCACGAAGTCAGAACAAATTCCTGCTCGCTCGCGGCAAAATGTCACAATTGCTCTCCCATCAAATAAGGAACACTGCCTAGGTTTTACAGTTCAGTATCGACCGGGCAAACACTGGCATCCCACAGAGATTCTGTCAAGCTTTCCGTATTCAGAATGTTCACCGAATTCAGACAGTGGTCTTCCCCAGTCGGATAACAACAACCAAATATCGTTTCCAATCGCAACAGATTTGTCATCAGACATGTATGATGACAGCTTACTTAGGGTAACCGCTGTCCCGACAGGAGATTACTCCACATCAAACAGACAATATGACGAGTCCAATCAATTGCCACCGTGTACGTGCAAACGACCACGTTATGACAATCGTAAACGACTGAAAGTTCCTGGTCATGCTAAACGGCTTAGGCGGTTTGTCAACCGCAGACACAGGCCAACTAACCCATTTCCAGTTGTCGGTCATTACAATCAAATTGATAAATTGGATAAATCTGGTACGGATACAGACATCATAACCCCCATTTCCCAGCCGTTAACATCGGACAGGCATAAAATGTCACCTTGGATATACAGGAATACTCTGTACAGCAAAATGCATTCGAGCGCGTAGAATATTCAGTGGAAAGAAATACTACAGGATTTATTAGGAGAACTGCACCGTACATGAGGTTACAGATGATCATGAATACCAATTCCCTGAAGGAGATCTATGATTATATGATACTGAAGTCGTTTAACAAGAAATTAAAGCGTTAGAATTATATTGTTTTAGACAAATTGTTATACTTAGTTTCCTTTTCAGTTTAGGCACTGCGGATATCGTGTTGGAGATGGCCACTCTAATATTGATTTTTGCATGTGTATTATTTCAGGAAAATAACTAGTTGATGCTATATGCATGGAGCACAGCTCATATCGATGCATGCTATAGGTCATTCTTTATGATGTTACTTGATTCAATTGTCACAAGGTTACAAAGATGTAGAATCGTGCAAATATGTTGAAATGGGTGTTGTTCTGGTCAAATGTCCAGTTGTGCTTATTCAGAATACTTCGACTGCATACAGTCACGTGTTGGTTGATATTGAAAAATACATTCATATTCACGGGTTAGTGACCAAACGCTGCGAAGGTTTGGGTCACGTTGCGTACTATTACTTGAAGAATACATTCCCGGGTTACTGACCAAAGTGTTTGGGTCAGGTTATACATATTCATACTACTTCTACGGGAAGGTTACAGGTCGCGCTGTCCATAAGAGACATTGTACATATTCGCGGACCACTACAAAGCGTTTCGCTATGCGTGTATATACGAGAAAAAGAAATGAACTACGATCCAAAGAGATCTGACGATAGTGCGTCACGTGATGATACGATATACTTACAAATACAATGATGTTCAATGAAATACGGTGAAATTTCATTCTGTTCGAAGACATACGGTGAAATACGATGATGTTCAATGAAATACGATGATGAACAATGAATTACAGTTGAATGACTCGAAGGAAGTCAAGAGAATTCAGTGTTCAATGGTTATACTGTACGGATACAAATATGCGTTCCATGATGAGACATGTTTTGGTGAAACATGTTGATGCAGTATTTACTACT
The DNA here is from genome assembly GCF_003918875.1 of Haliotis rubra. NCBI lineage: Eukaryota > Metazoa > Mollusca > Gastropoda > Lepetellida > Haliotidae > Haliotis > Haliotis rubra. The sequence goes on along the minus strand of NW_025767659.1, from coordinate 345,430 downwards.
ACTATTGATGTATGTTGCTTATTCGCACGGTTACCTGTGTTAGATTACCATTACCTACTTGTGACAATTGGTATCATATTTAATACAATCAGTTTCAATTGACAGGAGAAGACGTCATATGAATGCAGTTTTACAGAGACGGAAACTTTTCATAAGAATATTGACGATGTATATGATTTCATGTCAAGTTTCTATTTTATGTTCATAATCACGTTCTTTGAATTTTAGAATCCAGGAGTCTCCTTCGACCAGTTTGGGTCTTGTTCACGCTGATGGCGCTTGTCAGCATCAAGAATCAAGTTAATTCTGTCCATACAGAATTACGACTTCCATGGGGAGTTGTATTTATCCATACGTCGCGTATCGACATTTCACAAAATAAATGGATCCATGTATTCAAGTATAAATTACCAGATTTGTCTGAAATGGGTAATAGACCAGATTACCAACAGTTTTGTAAAACGCACGCGTTACATTGTTGTTCTGTGAATGCTATAGATGGATATATAAAGAAAGCGGAACAAGAATTGCTTGTGTATTGGACGAATGTCAGTAAGGACATTAAAATATTAATTCCGAATATAAACACTTTTCAAAAGGATTCACGCACGAGACTGGCAATTCTTCCATTTATCGGATTAGTCGTTCACTTTTTGGTACTGCTACAGTCGAAGATGTAGAACGGCTGGCGCAGTATGTCAAACAGTTGTCAATGCATGTAACTGATACTTCTCGCGTTGTACAAGGGCAAGTTCGTCAGATGTCGTCATTTATAGCTAAAACCAATGACCGTATTTCTTCCGCTCTAACAGGTGTTGAAACGAATCATAGGGACATTTCTCAGGTCGCTGAACAGGTACAAGATGTAGAAAAAAGTATTTTCATTTCTATGAAAATTTTGCTAGATCGTCTCACATTTTTGACGACTATTCGACAGGAAATTGATGAAATGTATCTTGGAATACAGCAATTAGTTAATCAACGTTTGAGTCCATCTTTGCTCCCAGTTATGGAAGTAAAGAAGGCCCTTAATATGATTCAAAAACGTCTCAATGCAGAATATCCGTTGTTTCACGTTGCTCACAAGGATCCAGGCTATTATTATCGGGAACGCACCGTTCATTGTTCTAGAACTGGAGGTTCAATTTTAATTTCGCTCCTATCCAGACTCATTCAACTCTCCTCGATGTATATCGAATCAATTCATTTGGCCTACCAATTAATCTATCAAGTTCACACGTCACTCAGGTTATGAATTTACCTGATTATTTGGCAGTTTCGGAAGCGAAAGATCAGTATATTGAATTTTCTACCAGGGATTTTCAAACATGTTTTGGTGAACACGAAAAACATTGCCCAATTTTTCTTAGCCCCAAACCAAACACTGTTCTCACCTGCGCACTTGCCCCGTTTAATCAGGACGCACCAGGAAGTAAATCCTTGTGTGATGTTAAATTTAAATTGAACGGGTTCGTTCGATGGCTCTCGAAATCGAACCAGGCCTTGTTTTGCTCAGTGGCATAAAAACTATTATATTAACTTGCAAGGGTCGCATTGAGAAGCCTTCCAGCTCGTCAGATTTGTATATTTAAAATTCCTTGCCACTGTGCGTTGAAACTGGATGAATTCGACATAGACATGAGAATTCATCACTGTGAAAAAACGTCAACAACTTCAAAATTGTATCCACCCAATCTTCTACTCTTATCGGAATTTTTCAATTCATCCGCACTGACACCTTTCGAAACTTTACGGCCTCTTTTAGAAGATTCTGCGTTCAAAATCCCACATTTATTAATCGATGATAAAGTTTTCGATGACATTCGGAAAAAGGACAGGAAATTTCAAGTTGATTTACGCCTTATTTCCAAGCGTATGAAAAAGGCACAAGTGATTTCGGATAATTTAATTGAAGATAATTGGATGGATTTTCTTCCATCGTCTGCTTTGGATGGGTCCTTAACCAACCCCTATCATTTAACGGCTAGTTTTGCCGCAGGTTTGTCCTTATTTCTATTTATACGGGTTATGTATTTATGGTTAAAAGTTAGACGCCTATTTTTGGCTTTAACGTTACTTACAGCAGGTTCCCAGACTAATGCTTTGACAGATTGGAAAGCATACCACACAACCACCCCTCCGAACTATCCCCAGCCATCTTTTATGTCTTTGATTAAATCAACTATTTCAATGGATGTTTTCCTCATCATATCGACAGTATTTCTGGTGTTTATTTTACTTCTTCGCAGAGTAAAAAAAGTTCAATCGACCGGTTACGACCTTAGTTTTACATTTGACTAATTCTTTTGCTTGTCATGAGATTGTTCTGTCACAATTTTATCTCTGTCCCCGTGACCTCACGTTATCAGCTGCAAATGCTTTGACAAACTTTCGTATTCAACGAGTTTTCTTTACATATTACTTGCTGTTTGATAGCCCTAACCTGCACGTCCACACCCCGACACAATCTATATATATTTCTGGTAAGATTGCTATCAGCTGCATAAAAGCGTGGCAATTACAAAAAATTCTCCCCACTACTACAGGTGTTTTTATGGTTCTACAACATTGTGGAGTTGCTTTTCCATTACCAGTGAATTAAGCCTTCCCCAGACATAATGTGTTATTCAGTTAACTAATTTATGCCTTTTGTTTCCCTCCATCTGCCGGAGCGCCCAAAAAACTACTACATGTATTCATTTGATTTAGGCACATGTTGTCTTAGTCACGTAATCATGATGATGATTTGTGTCCGTTGAACATTTGACATGTGTTTTATAATCACGAGGTACCCTGTTGTCGGTATATAAGACCATGATTACAATTCATTCGACCCCGCTCTTCACACATCTCTACGTCGCACCCATATTGTCCTGATGACTCCTCTTGGTCATCAGATTCTGAAAAGCCTGAACCGGTCATTATTGACTCGTTACTGTTGAATTGAATACCGTCCTTCTAGTCTATTGTCTATCGGTCTCTCTTTGTTCGTACTTCTTACCAATCGGATGTATTACCCGAATCTTCTCCTCGGGTGGCTGGCACTCACGGTTTCACGTTTGCAATTCAAATGTTGTATTCTTTGATTATTGAGTAACTTGTGATAAGGTTTATTCAGTATATTAACCTGTACCTATATGTCTGCTTGTTCATGTGTCCATGTATACACAAGGCGAACAAACAAAATTCTTGTTCTATAGTAGATTTGTATCTTGTTTCAATGTATGTTCTCAGTCCATCACATAGTCATCTATGTTGTTCGTTCTTGTTGTTTTAAACTGCAAAGCATTTACTGAATGTTGTGAGTAACTAGCTCCTATTTAACCTATTACAGGTATTACAGATGTCGTCCATGGTTAAAATAACATTTGATTCCTATTTATTGATGTCATGTTACATAGGTATCAGGGATATTCATGCAACAGAATGGACTCAAATTGTTTTCGGCACGCAGTCGGCAGTCAAGAATGCTGTTATTGTCTACTGTGATCTCTACACAGGTTGCCATTTATTTGAGCGTGTCATGTTTTAACATGTATTGCTGTGGTATCCAATGTATATTATAATACTAGTTATATTCGCCGTGGTTTAACACTCGTTTCAAGTGTTGTAGATTAATGGCCGAAAGAACGGATTAGCTCCTCCCTCGCTGTCGTCTGGTCCACGCCATATCGATTATCTGGCTCCACACTTGCTGTTACCGGCGAACGCTATCGCAAGGGTTGCAACGCTGAACACCGCCCACGAAGGCGCAGTATTGTTGTAAGGTTAAAAAAGGCATCTGTTATACAAGAAACGTATCACAAATTAGTTAGTGAGGATTACTGTGATTGCATCAGAAAAGCAATGCTATTACGGCTTGGTAATAAAGTAAGGGATCAAAACAACAGGATAAATCTTATTGACAGAACAGGAAAGTCCTTTTAGGTATTAATGAACAATGAATCAAGGATGAGAGTTTTTAGTAATTTTCCGATCACGAGGCAAGACATGAGACCATGGAATGATGTAATTTTTAACAAATCAGAGAGATTGTATAGGGTCATGTGACAAGGTTGGGGCAGGCTCGAACACCTTAAAAAGATACCGTCAGCACTAGAAAGTGGTGCGGGTTACAAAGTCAGCAGAGCGTTCGCATCGCGATCGATATCCATATCTGGTGAAGAGCTTGCCCCATCCTGTCCAGACCACGCACCTTGTAATGAAGAGAGGGATCGAGTAAAGCTATGTGAGTATAAAACCTGGTGTTGAGTTTTTCATTGTATGCTAGAGTGCCAGCACATGAATGAAATGTGTTTATTGAGGAGTTACAGTCGTCTGACCTCTCACTCCTAGACTTAACATCCCCATGGACCAAGCGAGTGTGTAACTTGAGCTTACATCACCCCTGACAATGCGGAACGGCCATTTTAATAGGTAACTGGTTATAGGGTTTACTAACACCCAAATCCCGGTTACGACAGTATTGACGATCGACACTGCAAGACCTCTACGATTCCCCTGCAAGTTGCGAAAGCAACAGGGTACATCTTCGGTGAAAATACAGAGCTCACTCTCGCAGTGTGCAGAACATTTCGTCTCCTCACTTTGATGAACAAGCCAAGAACTATGCTGTGTGATACACGGCCCTGTGTTTAGGGCTTCAACGAGTCCATTTTTTGGGACTCGGGTACTCGAGGGATGAGACTCGACTCGGACCCGAGTACTCGAAATTCATACCTTTCAAGCAACGATCAATTGTCAAGATAGTTACCTAATCATTTTAAGAAGTGAAATCTCAATCGATGTATAATATTTTCTCTCATCTGCAGACTTGTAACAACTAATACCATACAGCCACACCGTGTGAGGAGTAAACTATTTAATCTAGGTGTTAATAAAAACATTATCAGATGTGTTAAAGAATTCAGGTACATAGAACTCAGTATGTCAGTGTCAATGGCTATCAATCTTCTTTTCTCTCAACCTCTACTGGAGATCCACATGGCTGTGTTCCTTCATCCGTACGCTTCGTTTTGTATACCAATGACTGTTACTTGTAAATATATGACTTGTTTACTGTGAAATGACAGTTTTTTATCAAACCTTTTTTCAAAGTGTGTTGACCTACAATTTCTATATTGGTATGGAGATCTGTCTCATCGCAACAAAAACAGACTTTTCAAAATTGTTAATACTGCTTGCAAAATTTCTGGAGTATATTTCGAGTATAGTCAAAAGGCAGCTAAAATTAGATTTTATAGTTGACATATTTGATCTCACCATTTTGAACTACTTCCTTCTGGATGGGCTGTCGATTACCTTCCCTCAAAACAGAGCTCGACAGTCTTTCATACCATCAAGTATTCGTGAAAGCAACAAATATTTTGAATCATCATCATGTGATTAGAACTAGAATTATTCAGCCTCTTTACCTATGTGGTTAATTGAATTATATCATATCAGCTTTATTTGTAAAAAAGCATTCGTTTTGAGCTTGTAATTATTGTGTATATTTTTGTGAACTGTGTATACATTCATTTTGAGACAGTTTGGATGTATGAGAATTTCCTCCGGGATAATAAAGTTATATCTTTTTCTTAATATTAGACGTTAACGGCCGCTCATGCATAGCACACGGCAGACAGTCCGTCAACGTCAATAATCCGAGTTATCTCCCCTTTTCGAGTCCTCGAGTCCTTGAAAATGGACTCGAGTCCAGCTAAACCCGACTCGTCCTCGAGTACTCGAGTACCCGTGGAAGCCCTACCTATGTTCAGACATTAATTTTGTTGTGGCCTCGCACAGAGTGAACAGCGTTCAGTGTATATCAAGTGACAATCAGAACATGACTTTTTTCAGTAGACGTTTGCCAGTTGATTCGATGGGACCAGAGACTTATGAACTTTTGTGAATGGTGGTGCCATTTTTGGGCCATATTGAAGACATTTTCACATTTAATATTGACTTTAATTCATTGTTGTGTTTTCATCTCATAATATATATGGTGTATATGTTTTGTGGTTACCCGAAGTAACATAGGATCATTTTCTTATTCCTTGGCATGCTCGTTTTTAAGGTACAGTATCCTCGACTTTTTCCGAATATTTCAAAAGTTTGAAATGGGTTATCATTTCCTCTCAGAAATTACCGATCCTGTTTTGCTTCAATGGTGTTCAATGTGTTTAACTTTAACATATCGGACCTGTGCTCATGTTTAATGTATCCGAGCTGTGGGCAGCTCTTGTCCACAGGCGGAGGATGTTATAAGGTAAAAATTCATCCCCAAAACCAAGAGAGAATATATCAGATTCGTATTTAGATTTGCAGTTTGCTCATGAGTCATAACGGTTAGGCACGGTATGGAGACGGAAAGTTTCCATACAATGGCGTTTAGCAGGCTATGGAAAGAGAGACAGAACACATTTGTTGTGAAAGACATAACAGATTAATCTTATATTGAAACAAACAAGAAAGGGATGAGTAACCGAATGATTTTTACCGGTACTTTTCCAATCGTAATATTCATGAGTGCAAGGTCGGATACAGGCTCGAACCATATAAAAAGATAGGTTGGGCACTGAGCGAGTGGTGCGCGCTTTTGTAGTGACGGAAGCCAGTCCACGCCACTCAGTTGCCTCGTATGATACGAACCTGCCTTGTCTGATGTTGAAGTTGTAGAGATGGACTGAGACTGAGTAAAAACTATGTATAAACTTTGTGTTGCGTTTATCTTTGAATGTATGTGTGCCAGTACATGAATGTTCAGTGGTTAATTAGGAGTCACGGTCGTCAGAACCCTCACTCCTTGACTCAGCGTCCTGCAACGGACCAAGCGAGTGGAGCGCCAGAGCTACCAGCTCCCCGACAATGTGGAACGACCATAATTAATAGGTAACTGTGGTAGGGTTTACTAACACCCAATCGCCAGTTACGACAGTAAGCTCACGTTAAATCTACACATTTTAGGAGAAGCATTTACATAGGCTGATGCAGCCTGTTTCCTGAGCCTTTTTCCTTTTGTAATTTATTAATGTATATTACATGTCTTTGTGGAAATAAAATACTGTTTAAATAAAATCTACAAATTATCATCATCATCATCATCATATTGGAAAGAAATGTGTATCATGACGTCGGCGATTTGATTAACAAGATACTATCCCATTCCCCCCGCCACTACAGTGTGCAAAGTATATTAAAGGTAAGAATATGTTGTTTCACTTACCCTGTACCTATACAGGTAACTTCGGCCAGACGCGGAAATATATACATGCATAAATACGTTTTCTACAACAAAACTAAGGACACACATTATCAGATGAACTTCATGTAAAATTTGATACTTTTTTTATTTACATTTTCGTTTACATACATACATACATACATACATACATACATACATACATACATACATACATACATACATACATACATACATACATACATACATACATACATACATACATAATACATACATACATACATACATACATACATACATACATACAAACAAACAAATACTTATATAGCGCCAATATCCGTAATCCGCTCAAAGGCGCTCTGGCTCTAAGATGGTCAAGATATCACATATAGTTCAAATGCTTCACCAAAGAGACATGTCTTCACATTTGATTTAAAAACAGCTAAATCTGGTTGTGTTCTGAGGTGAGATGGAAGATTGTTCCAGAGATGAGGCCCAGCCATCTCAAGTGACCTGTCACCATATGTTTTTGTCCTAGTCACAGGAATTGTCAAAAGACACTGGTCATTTGATCGGAGATAACGTAAATATAAAAATATAATGTGTAAACCCTTCACTGAATGTTTTGTATGTATTTGGTATAATTATGAAAATGCATATTTAAAATTCTTCAGTACGGCGACTTGTATTAGTCTTCGCACATATTTTGACAAAATGCAACACAATTAAATTTCAGTTAGATTACGCAATTCGTCCCATCACACACGTGACACTGTTTTCCTGCCGGAATAAAGACAAGGCCGAACGTGGTCAGGCATAGTTTATGACTGCAGTTGGATATCGCTGAATATACAGGTGGGAGACTGGAGACCTGCAACAGGTGTGATGCAATACAGCACGCTATTTCGGGGTATATACATATAATGGGCTTGCAGACAGCTTAGCCGGTCTGGTGGTGGACACGGCGATTGTGCAATTTCCTGCATACGGTGCTTTTATGGTCCGTGGTGTAATATTTTATTATCGCTTAAAAACACATAATTAAATGCTAATTATTCCCTTTTCGTGTTTGTGTTTGGATAAGCTGTGAAAGGACAAAGAAATGTTTATTCAGTTGTGACAAATATTCAGTTGACATGGAGCTGGGCAAAATCTGCTCATGGAAATGGCATCTTTTGCCAATTGAACCGATCACGTGATGACGATCTCTTCATCGTCAGATATATCGCCATGATCGGTACCCTCATGATTAATTCAGCAACTCGATCAAATATTGAAGAGATTACATATTCATGAGCGAAAAATGGAGAGTAAAATTGTTTGATATGATTACATACTAACAAATATTGTCTGTAAAACAACTGATAGACGACTTATAAACCGATATATTAAGGATATTGTTATTGTGTTTTGCATATATAGTGTTATATTTTGGTAAGGAGGAGCTATTCTTGTACTTCGAAGAGTATTTGAAGATGCTGTGCGTCCTTGTGAACACTGTCACCGGCTTTTCTCTTTTAGTTTAAACATATTTTATTTCGGAATGCAAGAAATGAGGATCGGTGAACAAGCCACGGGCTTATGCAAACACCTATCCCGTATAACACAGAGAGAAGAAAATATAATTTTGGTATCATCATAAAATAATCATTTGAGTGTTGTTGGCAGGGTGTAATCAATATAGCAATTACAATGTCCTATATTCTCTCTTTTATTTTGGTAGATGCATTGCACATATACGTACATCTGTTAAATGTCGCTTTTTTGTTGTTGTGTTATATGTATTTCTATACTAAATGTGTTTATGATGACAATGATATAAAACATTAGGAAATAGATTATGTAGTGCACTGAATTTTTACTTACCACTCGAGTGAGCCAGCATATTGCGCACTAGGTCAGCCGGTGTCACGTGATCTATTTGCACACGCTTGCTCTTTTGTACGTGAAGAGCTGTCAGTTCAAATGGATATGTTTCAACACGATGCCACACACATGTGCGTTCGTGTACCTGAAAAAGTACTTACACGAGGCAAATCTCCATTACATGAGCTCTCAGAATATATTAAAATCATATTTCTGTGAAATTAGCACATAGATCAAAATTGCCGTCAAAAACTGACTGCTTTTGCTCGTGATTCTGAGAGGCGTCTCTCATACGCGTAACGGATCTGTGAGGAAGGTTTGTTTGTGACGAGCAGTGGGAGGAAAGTAGACATGTTTCAACGTGATGGCACACCTATGTGCGTTCGTGTACATGAGAAAGTATTTATACGGGGTAAATCTCCACTGAATGAGCTTTCAGAAAATATTAAAATCATATTTCTGTGAAATTGGCACATAGGTCAAAATTGTCGTCAAAACCTGACTTCTTCTGATTATACGTAGCTTAATTTCCTTAAAAAATATCTGGGATATTAAATATATATTTCAAAGCTCAATGAAGTATGTACTTCTCAATGTCAACCTATGTTCGGGTTTGATTTTTGGTTTTTTATAAATTGTACTTAGAGACGTTTGTGTGCTACTGGATGAAATATGTGGTCCATCGACAGGTAGTCAACGCCTACGAGTGACCCTCTCCCAAACAGTCGTGCACTTGCTTCTGCAAGGCGTCTCTCGTACGCGTAACGGGTCTGCGAGGACGATATGTTTGTCTATGTCTATGACGAGCTGTGAGTGGAAAGTAGACATGTTTCAACGCGATGGCACACCTATGTGCGTTCGTGTGCATGAAAAACTATTTACACGAGGTAGATCTCCATTGAACGAGCTTTCAGAAAGTGTTAAAATCACGTTTCTGTGAAATTGGCACATGGGTGAAAAATGTCGTCAAAAACCGACTAATATAACAGCATACTGAAAACTTACGCAGGCGCATTGTTTTACACTGGTAGAAGTGACCACCTCTCTTAGTCCTTTTTCCAATGATTATACTTCCACCAAATAATATAGTCCGTATGAAAAATGTATGTATGTACGTATGTTATTCGTAAATGTGTATTAATTTATTATATCCTCTTTGTTGTAACGCAATAAAAATATCCCTGTATAGTACGTACGCTTCTGACAGTCCAAGTCACAAGACGGATGTTTTGACAGAGCAATTTAGTCAGGCATCAGTTACCTCCCCTTAATGACTCGCTTCCCCAGTCACTTCTACGCGAGACGGTTCGCGCAGTTTTTAAGAAAGTAAACATGTTTCAACACAATAACAAACGGGTGTGCGTTGGTGTGCCTCCAAAGCTCCATATATATTTTGAATCTCCGATGAATGAACTTTCAGAAAATACTAAATGTAAGTTTCTGAAAAATATCCACATAGGTGAAATTCGCTGTTCAATATTGTCAAATTTTGCTTAAATTTTGCACATTTTTGTCAAAAGTTGACTATCTAATGTTTACTTTACACGTTTTCATTCATGTCAATCAATAACTTGAACACATATTAATGACTGTAGCAAGTTTTGTTTCATTATTTTCATAAATAACACTTTCAGACGCGTTTTTGTGGGACATGCAGAACTTCCCTGTCTGTGATCAGGCAGTCACGCGAATGAGTGACCCCCTCTCAGGTAGTCACTTGTACGCGTAGCGGGGGACCGTCTCGCGTACACGTTACGTCCTCTACTGTATATGTGTGTGTGTGCGCGTGCGTGCATGCGTGTGTCCTCTCTGTCGTCGCTTGACGTCAGCGGAAAATCAACTTTCGTCAAGCCATATTTCACATTGAACGTAGAAAGTTATACATAAGCATACAAATCCATTTCATATATTGTTATGTCGTTCAGATATCAAGCAGTATTTTATTCGCACAAAGTTTCATTAATGATGCCAAATAAAGAAATCGTCGCGCTGTAAACGGAGACATTTACTGCTTTTCAATGCAATAAATTGCGGACAACCTTTAACAAAGTCTACTTTCCAAACCGTCTGTGTATTGGTTTCTTCAAATTTACATCATCGGATAGGAATTTAAATACTCTACATATATCTGTGTTATCGCCGTAGCTAGAAGCAGTGCATCACTAACGCAATTGTTGCTCAAAGTTCATTTTTCACAACTTCAGAGAAAATAAACCTCGGCATCCATGGGGTTAAGTCTTCTGTGCACTGCGTTGTATATTTTTATAAAAATATATCTGCTAGATCCCAAGGACACATCTTTTTGTAGAGATATGAATAGAATCCTCGCTGCAAGGAAAATCTGTAAATTATGACATAAAAGCAGATAAATTTAATATACCTTAAGTGTGATTCACCCAAAGTACGAGCGCGCGAAACGGGAGGCGAGAGTGAGTATTGCGTACCGCTAATGAAGAATGTCCTCCGATACGGACTATAGAAATTTGGCGCATGCGCACAACATGTCAGCTCGCTATCGTTAAAACAAGACCTCAACGGGTTTCAGGCCCATTAATATCTAAATGTATGATCACAAAAATATGACAGTTACGTGTATGTATAGGGAAATTATCTGGGAGTACATCGGTATCGACTTTTCAGTCAAAAACCCACAGGAAATATATCTAAAAAATCTCAAGAAAATACGAGGGGCAATCGGCCACTAGAATCTGAATAGGATTTAAGAAGGTGGTGTTCTCGGCCGTGATGCAGGGTCATGTCTTGACTGTATAGGACCGCATCGCGGCTCTCGGCTAGATCCTGTGATTGTGGTCTTACAAAGCATATCAGCAGCGCTACTGTACAGGAATAACACACTAGTCTCGCGATATCATTCATTGAAAATGGGGGAAAGCATACTCACCCAGAGTATTGCTGTACAAAACTGACATGAGTGACAAGTAACACAAGACATCTTCCATTTCCAAGAATTGTAATCCGTATTAAGTCTTGTGCGTGATCCAAAAACCAACAGTAGTGGAGTTATTACATTTGTGACCAACACAGTGAACAGGGACGGTGTACCACTCGATAAATATAGTCCGCCACCGAGGTCTCTGAACGAGAGTGAACTAGCGACGATAGCAGGGTCGTTCGCCAGCCTGGTTCCCGGGGTCTGTTGCGCCTGCGCTAACGCTCCGACACTAGATCTAGTTGTGAGTTGAGTTGTGAGTTGAGTTGAGCTTTACGTCACATCGGCATTTTTCCAGCCATGTAGTGACGAGAACAAGTTTGCATTAGTAAATATGGCCTACCTTTAGAATACAGCACCACAAACTTTAAAAATACGTCATAATACCCTTTTACGTAATGTAATGTGATTTTGTTCGAAAGCACGTTCTCGAAACAATGCCCTATGACGCCTGCATGGCAACACGGTTGTCTGGCTCAGCGAGTGCGTATAAGCTCCGCTCACTGGTGTTTCATCTCTACGAGCTATGTCATTGCATAAGCCCAACGATGTTGAAAGTTTCCGGTAGTTGTCTACCGGCGGATGCGCAATATTTTGCAAGCACCAGTTTGAAATATGATCTAGGGTTAGGGTTAGAGCTTAGGGGTTAGGGTTGGGGTGGGGACCTAATGCAATATAATAGGTACATGTTCGGTGGTTCGGTCAATGCATTCTATTTATTAGGATTATTTCAAGGGATTAGGGTTAGGGTTGGGGTTAGGGCTGAGGGTTTAGGGTTAGGGTTAGGTTTAGGTTTAGGGACCTAATCCAATATAGCAGGTACATGTCCGGTGTAATAGTGAGTAGTACCATTTGTTATTTTTCCTTTTTGCATTGTAGATCTAATACCTTTTTTTCACACAAAAACGTCAAAAGTACATTCTGAAATGGGTTAATGTAGAAATTTTGGGCTAATGGAAATTGGTCTGGAATTTCCACTCAAGCCTCTTTCACACGCAACATACATTTTGCTCAGTAATGATTCGAAGGCTAACTCACCCTCGTGCCGTCACTACACATACTCACACCTTTAGAATACAGCGCCAAAACTTCTTGTGAGAACGATCTCTCCGGTAGGTCACATGTCATTAATACAAGCAGCAAGTTTGTGAGAACTCGTCGGACACGAACCCGCGACCTTCAGATTGTTAGCTCGACAGCTAACCGACTGAGCTACGTCCACACTGTTGCACAATGTGCAAATTTATCGAGTCATTCCTGTGACGTCACGGAAATGAATGGAAAGAGTCCAATAGGTCACGGACAATTACGAATGCTACGGGTAGACTTGGTGACTCGTGATTTTATTCTTCGGACAATTGCCGAATGGATCCGATGCCCTTTGGCACACTCGTCCCATTCCGTAATCTACAAATTAACGTGTGGCGTGGAATGAGCCGATATGCCTCAAACTGAAAAGGGTTGTTGACGTCAGGCGTCAGACGTAGATTTCACGGTGCATGCATGAATGACGCGCATTAATATAAATCGGTGATTTTGTGACAGAAAAGTGATGTAGGGAACACTGTAAGGATAATGTGGACAAACTGATTGCAGAAGGATCCACCCCCAACAGTGTCGAAATATTAAGATTATTTACGAACATTAGGTAAGGCTAACTTTAGTGTCATCCATTTCCATTCAATGTCAGTAGCACTTTTCACTGTATCTTTCAAGTCTGGTTACAAACTGGGTAAGACCTGTACTGGCAAGCGAACAGTTATCGCCAATATAGAGTGCTTCGTCCTTTCGATAGAAATTACCCACAATGCATTAGTGTCGGCCATTTTGGTAGGCACGCTACTAGAACAGTTGTCGCTATTTCACTCTCGTTCAGAGACTATATTTATCGAAGAAGTCGCAAGTAATTTCACTGCATTTCTCATCATTGTTCTCTCATTCGACTACTCGTGATTATCAACGATGCAGAATTATAAGGAGACACTCGATAAACAGGCACATGCAAGGTATTTGGAAAAAATAGCGGACATTGGAGATGTGAATCCCTATCAGATCGATAAGCGTAAATGGAGCGTGGATCATGCTTTGTTTCCGAATGTGAGCTATCTGGACCTCGTGAACTATCTGATCTTTAATCCAAGTCCTTATTACACCATACAAGACTTTCAAAACTACAGGAGTTTAGAGGCTTATGATCGTTTTGTGTGCGGTTGGGTGAGGGAAGTTTCGGTACACGAGTACAGGACAGCTCAGAAGTCGCGAAAAATTATAAAGGCAAGAGTTATGCATTCACAGTCCCTTTCGGATCCAAGCTTACATCCATGGATGATATGTGATGACAACAGGATTGTCTCGGCTCACTGTAATTGTAAAGCCGGACTTGGTGAGAGCTGTTCTCATGTTGCTTCAGTGTTGTTTTATTTAGAAGCTACAGTAAGACTGCGGGAAGTCAGTACAGTCACCCAAGCCCCAGCTTACTGGATGCTTCCAACATCAAGGACATATGTGGATTATGCCTCACTGCATAAAATTTATTTCACTTCGTCCAAACAACTGGACAAAAAGATTTGTCAAGCACAAGGTGTTGATACAGAGATTCCAGGTAGGACACCTGTCAAGAAGATGCACAGTAAAGTCTCCACGTCAAGACTCAACACAATATTTGAAGCAATCAGCCATATCGTGAACAGTAAGCCGCACAGTTATAAACTCATATCAAACAAATTTATGTGAAGATTACACCATAAAAACATTTTGTCGAACGAACTGGACAGTAAGAAGAACTAGAATTATCACAGATATAGATATAAAACTAGCGGGTCGCTAACATCAAAGTGAGTGAGTGAGTTTGATTTTACTATAATATTTCAGACGACTAAAATATAAAATATCAACAATTTAAGGCTTATAAAATTGATCGACGAAGGACAGTGAAAGAACTAGATTATCACCATACTAGGGTAACCCTAAAACATTTGAACTTACAAGACGATACAATATAAAAAACAGCTTATTGATCGCCAACAACTGAAGGGATCCATACTAGGGACCTGGATTTACACATTTGCTTCCTGCATCCCTAGCTGGAGCCATTGGCGACAGAAGAGAAACCTAGCCATAAATTAAAAGTACACATATTCTACGATTAAAAACCTGGTACACTTAAATTGACTATATGTTTTGGGACTTACGTACCCTCTCAGGAGGACAATAATTTTACAATACTTCAACCCCCTTTGAGGGTAAAGCCACTAACAATATCAGTTACTAATTTAAACTACCAATAATAAAATATATATCTATTTACAAATCAGTTAGCAAGTCTAATTTTTTTTAAAAGGCAATAATTAAATGAGAACTTATATGACTAAAAAGATCCTTCATAGTTTTTACTTTGAAATAAATATCCCTTGTGATGGAGTACTCAACACAGTCAAGCAAGACATGCTTGACCGTGATTCTTTCATCACAAGGGATACAAAACGGAGGATCCTCACCTTTCAATAGGTACTCATGCGTATATCTTGTGTGGCCAATACGACATCGTCGTATGATGACCTCTTCAAATCTGGACTGACAACCCAAGTGAGTGTAACCGATATAGGGTTTTATTTCATGTAATTTATTGATACCTACTTGGGTGTCCCACTTCTTTTGCATCAGATCACGGATGTAAGATCTAATGCAAGCTTTGTAATCAGAGTATGGGAGCAGAAGTGGTGTCACAGATTTGTTGAGTGCAGCCTTAGCAGCAATATCAGCCATCGTGTTCCCAGAAATGCCAACGTGGCTGGGTAACCAACAAAAGACGATGTCGCATTGGCCAGTAGCAAGCTCATTATGCAATTCAATAATTTCTAATAAAAGTGGATGTTTGCAAGAAAGATTTTTAATAGCCTGAAGACACGAAAGAGAATCTGAAAAGATGATATATTGTTTATATTTACGGTGTTTATTAATATATTTAAGAGCTGTTAGTATCGCGTTTGCTTCTGCTGTGAAAATAGAGCTGTCATTGGGTAGTCTGGAAGATATTGTTTTGGACCCAATGACAGCGGCACAAGCAACCGCGCCACCATCCTTGGATCCATCTGTATATACGGATTTATAGGTATTATATTTATTTCTTAATTGACTAAATTCTTGTTTATACTGTAAATCATTAGTTTCAGATTTTTTAAATGTGGTTAATGTTAAGTCAACATCTGGCCTCACCAATTGCCAAGGAGGAGAAGAAAGAAGACGTGAAGGAGACATATTCTCCAGCTCAATGCCGGCAGCAGAAAGGAATGGTTTAATTCTGTGCCCAAGAGGCGGAACAAGAGAAGGCTTTTTGTTATACAAATCCTCATAAAGAGGAGTGAAGATGCAGTGAAACGCAGGATTAGACTCGTTAGAATATAGCTTGGTAATATACTGTAATGATAATTTTATACGGCGTTGGGTAAGAGAAGGCTCATCTGCCTCGACGTAGAGACTGTCAACAGGAGATGTTCTGAAGGACCCAAGACAAAGTCTCAGACCTTGATGGTGGACTGAATCTAAGAGTTTTAAGTTGCTTATACAGGCTCCACCATATACGATGGAGCCATAATCAAGCTTCGAGCGGACCAGTGATCTGTAAAGGTGTAGGAGCGTAGTTTGATCCCTTCCCCACCTTGAATTAGACACGACTTTCAATAAATCGAGTGCCTTCAGGCATTTAGTTTTTAGGGCTTTAATATGCGGAAGAAAGGTTAAATGGGAGTCGAAAATCAGACCCAAGAATTTGGCCTCTTGGACAACCTTGATGGGAGTGCCATTTAAAAACAGTTCCGGGTCTTTATGAGGCTTATATTTTCTACAGAAGTGTAGACAATTAGTTTTGATTTAGAAAATTTAAAGCCGTTTTCAAGACACCATTTATTTATTTTATTTAAACACAACTGCAGTTGGCGTTCAATAGTATGCATATTCTTACCGCGACAAGAAATGTTAAAATCATCCACAAAAAGTGATCCATCAATAGAATCGTTTAAAACCTTGGATAAACTGTTGATCTTAATGTTGACAAAGTGACAGACAAAATACTGCCTTGTGGGACACCCTGATCCTGATTGTAATGATCAGACAGGGTTGAACCCACTCGGACTTGAAATTGTCTGTCTTTTAAAACTGTGATATAAAAAGAGGTAATCGACCCCTTAAACCAAAAATCATGTAAATCCTTTAAAATGCCATGCTTCCAGGTTGTATCGTATGCTTTCTCAAGATCAAAGAATAGTGATACTGCATGTTGTTTATTAACTATTGCATTTTTGACAAAGGATTCTAATCGTACCAAATGATCAATGGTACTACGATTTTTCCTGAAACCACATTGAATATTTGTTATGAGATTATTGGTTTCAAGATACCATGTTAATCGATTATTAACTATTCGTTCCATGGTTTTACAGACACAACTCGTTAAAGAGATTGGTCTGTAATTAGACGGATCAGTATGATCCCGGCCAGGCTTTGGTATAGGGACTACAATGGCATTACGCCATGATGGTGGGAAATTCCCTGAAGTCCATATTGTGTCAAAAATATTTAGCAATGTTTCCAAACATGATTCCGGTAAATGCTTCAAGAGCTGATAGTGTATATTATCAGCTCCTGTTGCTGTGTCATGAGCTTGCTCAAGGGCAGTGTGGAGCTCATGTAATGAAAATAATTCATTATAATCTTCGCCATTGTCCGAGTTAAAATTTATTCTCTTCTTCTCCTGTTGTTTCTGGTATTGTTGAAATTCAGGGACGTAATTTGACGAAGAAGAGTGTTTGGCGAGTGTTTCAGCAAGTTTATTGGCAATGTCAGACTTACCAGTTAATATATTGTCACCATCCTTCAGATGGTGAACAGTAGATTTGGAACCTTTGCCCTTAATTCTTTGGATCATGTTCCACACCTTTGAAATCGGTGTGCGTGAATTTATTTTAGAAACATATTTCCTCCAAGACTGACGCTTATTCTGTTTAAATGTACGTCGAGCCTTGGCATTTAAAATTTTTTACTTTATTCAAATTATGGACAGTAGGATGTCGCCGAAAATATTTTTCAGCTTTCTTCCTGCTCTTTCTGGCCTGTTTACATTCATTATCAAACCATGGCTTGCGAATATGTGGAACTGCAGAGGACTTAGGTATAGTTTGGTCAGCAATGTCATTAAGTAAATCGGAAAACAACTGTATCGGATCTTCGCTGTTCGCAAAAACATCATGTTTTAAGTGATCAGCACATAATGTCTCATACAATGACCAATCGGCCCTGGCAAAGTTCCTTCTGGATAAAGGTGGATCATCACCAGGGTTGATTGTCTTGAGAATGGCAGGGAAGTGATCACTCCCACATAGATCATCATGTACCATCCATTCGAATTCATTATACAAGTAGGAGTCAGCAAGTGATAGATCCAGGGAAGAATATGTTCCCGTAGCTGGATGTAAATAAGTGGCTGAGTCATCATTAAAAATACATAAATTATTATCGGAAATGAATTCCTCAAGGATTTTACCTTTAGTGTTGGTATGGACACCTCCCCAAAGTGGGTTGTGTCCGTTAAGATCGCCCATGATAACACATGGCTTAGGGAGTTGATCGTACAGATTTTGAAGATCTGTCTGACGGATATTAGAAGAGGGAGGGATATATAAGCTGCACAATGTCAGGGCAACGTGCAGAGTCAGGCGAACAGCAACCGTTTGAAGATCCGTATTTAAAGTGACAGGGCTATGAATAACGCTGTGATGTATCAAAATAGAAGCGCCTCCAGTTGCTCGATCCCCCGGAGGAGAAAAAGAATGATAAGCATTATACTGTCTCAGATTCAAAGTATCTGTATCTTTAAGATATGTCTCTTGGAGACAGAATGCTGACGGGTGATGATCTTGTATGAGTAATTGTATCTCGTTAAAGTTATGTTTAAGCCCTCTGCAGTTCCATTGAATTATATTGGCCAATTGACTCATGGTGGCTCAATTGGCGATCTTTCACGAGAATGTGAGGGGGGTAAGCCCCTCTGCTTATCCTGTGAATACAGGGTGACCTCCATGTCTAGAAGCCCAAAAGTGTTCTGTAAAGGAACCTCTAAAGGTAAAGGTACGACAGGTATTTCTTTCCTATTCAATTTTTTTCCTTTCTTCTTTTTCACTAAATCAGTGGCAGGCTGTGATGTGGCTAATTGCGGAGCAGTCATCTGTGATGACTCAGACTGAATTTCTGTCTGAGACTCAGACGTGGACATAGTTGATGAGGCAGTAGGATTTTTAGGTGGGGAAGAAGGTTTGTTAGAAGAAAACACAGGTTTGTCTGACTTGACCCAGGTCAAGTCAGTCTGACATGCAGCTGAGGACATTGCTACAGAGCGTTTAACTGCAGCGGAATATGTGATGTTTGATGGAGTTGAAGATTGACTGGTGAAAAGGTTTTTGGCTTCAAAATAGGATAGGTTTTGTTCACATTTTATTTTCATTATCTTAGATTCCCTTTGATATACCGGGCATGACCTAGAAGAAGCAGGATGCGTCTCCTTACAGTTGACACACTTGGGATCATTCTCGCAGCCTGTGCCGTCATGGTGATCTCCACAGCGATAACATACTGCAGGATTACGGCATGAGTAAGTCCCATGACCAAACTGTTGACATTTATAACACCGGAGTGGATTGGGGACATACACATCCACCCCGATATTGAAATAGCCTGCTTTTATAGATGCTGGAAGTGAAGAGCGAGAAAAGGTCAAGAGATAAGTATTGGTTTTAGTAACAATGCCCTCTTTCTTAAAGGTGAACCGTTTCACTGCTGAAACGCCCTGATCCTGTAATTCTAAAGCAATGTCCTCCTCAGACATATCAGCGAGGCAACGTGCCCTGTCGCGGATGATGCCACGGCAAGAGTTTAATGTCCTGTGTATGGAGACACCAACCTCTACATTTGCAAATGTTTTGATAGACAATAGATTTTCAGATTGTTGTTGCCTTAAACATTCGACCAAAAGTGAGCCACTACGGAGACGAGTAACATTTTCACCTCTCCGCAAATACCAGAAATAGCCTTTGAAATGGCAAAAGGATTGAGTTTGAGAGGAAGAAAATCCGCAGCTTCTATCACAAGAAACCGAGCCCATGAGTCAACATTTCTCTGAATGTGTTCCGGGTAATGATCTATTTCGTCAAGACGTCTCTTCTTTTCGTGACGAGATGAACCAGCTTGTGGGGATGCCATAATGAAAGGAAAATAATTCAGCATCCCTGCTCCCCACCCACCATGGAGTGTCAACAAGGACGATGTCAAATAGCACTGGATCTCCAAGATGCCGACACCAGGGATACAGGGATGTTATACACCAGCAAATATGACACATATAGCAATATTTGTGTACCAAATCAAATGCCAGGGTGGTTCTGCCCATGACAAGTAACTGGACACATATTGAATGTGGAGGTCAACATTGCCAGATTGGCCCATGAGCCACCGCCTTCTGGCATAGGACTCTAGGCAGTTTAAAGTAAGCAATAATTTACATACAATAGATCAAAATATCCAAGACCAATTTATAATTCAAATGTGCAAAAATATTCGCCATGCACAGGGCTTGGCGTGACCAGCCGATTGATTGAACCGGGCCAGTTCAACCACCCGTCTAGGTGAAGTTAGGGCCGAAGTGGTGTGTTGGGCAAAGGAACACTGTTCCTAGAACCAGTGCCCTCAACCACCAGACTACCTTCCTCCACCGACACAGGGGCGCAACCCACGGCAAACGGATTGGTGGACCAAATATACCCCCGGGTCCACAACGGGGTTGAAGGGCTCTTAGCGTGACCCAGCACCCACCACGAGGAGGTGGCCCTTCATGGGTGCCTAACAGCTTCAAGGATGAGAGCAGCGTGTTCGACTCCCTGTGAGGACCCTTCATCCAGTCTTCTGAGAAGTATTTGTTATCCGACAGAAACTAAGTTCACCAATGCTGCTACACTTTGGGGATGTGCTCATGAGGAGACAGCTCGTCAAAAATACAACAAGGTTGTCGTCGTTGATCATCAGAATTTTAAATGTAACACAAGTGGTCTTCATATCAACCCTAAGTTTCCTTACCTGGGGGCGTCACCAGATGGGCTGGTTGACTGTGATTGCTGCGGGACAGGATGTCTGGAAGTCAAGTGTTCTTTCTGCATGAAAGATGACAAAGTGAGAGGAGGGAAAGGTTCATGTCTTGAAGAGACTGCCACTGGCCTACAACTAAAGAAGAATCACCCATACTATTTCCAAGTTCAGACGCAAATTTATGTATGTGATGTGGGCTATTGTGACTTTGTGATGTGGACAACTGAGGACATCTTTGTTCAGAGGATCGAACCCAATCCTGAACTGTGGCAGAATATTGTTGAGAAGTCATCAAGGTTGTTTTCCACAGTTGTCTTACCAGAACTTGTTGGAAAATACTACAGTGCAAGAATTTCCTCTCAAGAAGGTTCCGTAAATTCTGAAACCAACAAGTTTACTCCAAGCACACCTCGAACAGACGTGGAATCAGGAAAGAAATCCCCAGAGAAGAAAACCCTGCAAGTAATTTCACTGAACACCAGGTCAAACAATCCAGCCACAAGCACTTCCGGAACGACAGTAAAGTCTACATCCAAGAAAGACGCAACACGCCCAAAGAACACAGTCTCAAAGAAAAGAATTCTCCCTTCATCTCAAACCACCCAAGACATTGAACTGGATACATCAGATGAAAACCTTAGACTGTATTGTATCTGTGCTGGTGCAAAACAGGGGCGGATGATTGCCTGTGACTCAGATGGTTGTCCAAATAAACCCTTTTAGTGGTTTCACTTCAAATGTATGAAGTTGAAGACTGAACCTAAGGGTGATTGGTTCTGTCCTGATTGCCAAGAAAGACAGTTTCTGACCAGTGTTCAAGGGAAGCGTTAGTTATTGTCGAGCAAGCATCAATGATATGTGTGTACAATGATTTCAAAGTGAAAAGAAAATGTTTTGGTAGTGACACTGAATTATATTTGCAAAAAACATTACTGTAGCAGTGACACTGATTCGCAAATGAAAAAAAGAAGTGAATACTCAAGAAAATTTATAGTTGTTATTGCCACACACAAGGAAAAAAAACAACCAAAACATGTCTGCAGTTTTCTCAGTCTTTATTGATGAGAAATCCAAGCTGCACTGATGAGCCTTGGGGAGGCGAAACATGTTTATTGCATAGGGGATGATTAACAGGGCTTGATTTAAGAAATGTTAACCTACTTGCACCAGGTGCAACCTAAGATAAAGACCCAGTTGCACCAGCCAAATTCCAGTTGCAACGTCAGACGTTTCGGTGCACATAACTTATATATCCGTGATGTAGTACCTACGAAACTATAGCCACACAGAGCTGTCATAGCCGGTACGTGTCTATGAATAGCAATGCTTCAGTGCCATAGCTATTCAAAGTATACAAGAATAATGAGCTGACATACCAATGCCTATAATGTTAGAATTATTGTTGATTGACCTCTCAAAAATGTACTTGCACCATGTGCAAGTCAGACTCATAACTTATGTTGCACTTAGTAATATTAGGTTGCCCCAGTGCAAGGAACAAAGCACTAAATCGGGCCCAGATTAAGATCTGACAGTACAAAGCACATTAATATATTCTTTTATTCTTACATTATCATGATAACATGCATTTGCATAAACATCAAACATTACAATGGTAGACATGGATCTCTGTAAAACCACTTTCATTCATTCTTCAGTTTGTTTTTACTGTTAACAGAATTTGTCATTCAAACATGTTTCGCCCTCCCAGGGCTCATCAGTGCAGCTTGGGTTATCCAATCATGAAATAAAAATTTGTTTTCTTATCTAATTGGGATAAACTGCAGACATGTTTTTTGTTTGTTTTTTTTTCCTTTTTCCTTTACTAAATATTAATCAAGCCCTGTGACAATGTTACTGAAGCGAGCTTCTGCAAGCAAACCTTTGATGGTTAGTTGAATGGTACAACAGAGGGACACAAATTAGTTAGTGAACAACAAACTGTGACTATCTTGTCCAGTATTACATACTCTTCTTCAGGTTTAGAAATGAGATAGTCAATTGGAATGGTGGCACCAAGGATCATGAACTTCTGCCTGACTGTTTCAATAACCCTTTCAACATGTATGCGAACATTGGCAATTTTCCTTGTTCCTTCTACCTGTGGTCCACACATTTGCTTTTTTCCCCTCATGAATGCAGGATATTTCACTTCAGCGCCAACAAGTGCAACTAATTCTTTAATGTCAAACCCTCTGTCAGCTAGAATAACATCACCATGGCTGAGACTTGTCAAAAAACTTGTCACTGGTTCTTCCACCCCATCCTTTGGAAATATAACTCACAGACCCTTGTGGGGTAATTCCAATTAAGTATTTGGCAGTATTGTGGTGCTTGTAGCTGGACCAAGTTTGTGCTCTTGCTGTCAGATTTGAGGGGCGATCAATAAAAATTTCAAAGCAATCAATAATGCAGGTAACATGATTTCCAAAGTGTTTTCGAAAAACCATTGGCATTGTCTCGTAAAGTTCATCCCTGTCTGGCATGCATCAAGTGCAATGTAGCTAAGAAAACCTTTGACACTGTGGTTCGTGAAACACCAAAACGATAGCTGAGATCTGTAATTGGTAAATTAAGTCGCAGTCTCATGAGTGTCAGAATTATTTTCTGGAATTTTTTCAGTGAGCTATTTCCATTTTCATGCATATCGGGTGCTAGAAGGTTGAACAGTGCCATCAGAATTGTTTAACTTGGTAAACCTGTGTAATATTTCACTTTGTCATTGTCATCATCAAAATCCTCAGGTAAATTGGCTTTCATTTTGTGTACAATATTCTGCAAACACTCATTCTGCTCTTTCAGTCTTGCATTCTCAAATTCCAACTCGGAAATTCTTTCATTTGCAAATTCAAGCTTCTCTGCATCTGTTAACTCAGTATCGGTTGCTTCTGTACTGTCAACACCATCAACTTCCTCTGCACATGGAGGTTCAGAAACCAAGGCGCTTAGTTCCAAAAGAGATATTGCAGCTTCATTCATCTTAATTGTCTGTTTTCGGTTTTGTAACCTCTCGTGGCGGATCGCCGACTTCGTTGGAGATTTTGCATCATATCCCAGATTCTTGTTGGGAACCCAGTCTGGGTTTGTTTCATCATATTTGTTTCTTGCACCTGAAATATCATAAGTAAATGTTAAACACTAACATTTACCTCCTATTATTTTGTTGCAGTGATAAAGTTTCAAAATCAAAAATAAAGTTACAAAATCAGCTTGACTATCTACCTCCACATGACTCAAATTGTTTTGATATAGATGTTAGATTAAAGACCTAATTTGAAAGCAAACAACATAACACATAAACTTTGTTAACTTATGACAATTTCACAAGTAACTACGATGTATACATAAAATCAAAACACCAA
This sequence comes from Haliotis rubra, assembly GCF_003918875.1. NCBI lineage: Eukaryota > Metazoa > Mollusca > Gastropoda > Lepetellida > Haliotidae > Haliotis > Haliotis rubra. The sequence continues at coordinate 320,940 of NW_025767659.1, read as the reverse complement.
AACATCAGACTTTACAGAGTGAAAACCATCATGCATGTCAAACTTTCTTTGTAGGACAGACACGGTTGATATACATTCAGTGTTCACGAATAGCGTCTGACCCTCTGACAAATCCGGCAGATTTGCCAAAGGTCTGATAGAAGTCTACAACCCACCAGCCCCAGTGTCTGACTGTATATTTCACAATGACTTTGACTGAAGTTGTTATATATGACATGTGACACTTGTTTGCTGTTTATAAATCTTATTTTTGTTAATAATTTCAATGCCAATCATAAGAAATGTTAAATCTGAAATGTGTGTTTAATTTTATTCTATGGGTCCTGTGAATTTTCAATGGGTCAGACAGACATCTGAAGCTTACAGGACCCAATGTCCTGTTACTTTGAAACACCATTCGTGAACACTGTACATTTCATTGAGGTATTATTATATATCTACTGTACATATGTTGCTTAAATTGTTGCCATTCGATAAATAAGCAACGGAAAATTAAACAGAAATTATGTCATTGTAGGTAAGATGATTCCTCACAAATGTGCAAAACTTGACTTGGATCTTACGAAAATGAAATTCATGAAAAACATTTAGGCTGCACTAAATTAACATGTAAGTCTATGGAAATTATGTCAAGTGTCCGAATACTTTTTGAACGACTCTGTATATGTAAAAAGTCTGTTGAATATATAAAAATGTGTGTATAACAAGTACCTGATATGAAGTGATCAGAGCACACACGAAGCTGGTTGCATGTTTTTTCATCGACATCCACCCGGTTGATTGCAGCAAGCCAAAGTCGTCTACAACGCTCGCTTTTCCTCTCAGTTGCCTCGCCTTGACCTTTGATGGCAACTGGGATACGATAAAAGCTAACCTTATCGCGACCCGACCGGTTGTAAGGGGGTTGGAATGGCCCTATATCCGCCATTTTGATTTTATGACGTCATCACATCGAACACCTGGCTGACCTCATTTCACAGGGGTGTCAATGACCTTGTATTGAGCTGACCTTGGAATAAACCACTTTCCCAGGGGTATTTTTAGACTCAAGTGGGCAATATAAGGCCCCCGAACAGTCCCCATGTCATTCAGTCGCCAGAGAGAACTCACGCATGCTCTTGACTCTATTGGTTCTGGTAGCCGTTTACCTCGAAACCACAGACAGGTTACGTAATTCTGTCGCCAGAGCACTGCAGTGACGTCATATGAGGAACGCTTTTCAGTTAGTTGTATAGAAAGTGTGTAGCACGCTCATCATTTTGATGATTTCTCGACATCGTTGCTTTGTCGTCAATTGCTCCTTGGGGTCGGGCGATGGTGTCACCATGCACAGATTTCGAAAGGACCCCGCAGTTCGTGCTAAATGGGTTATGTTTGTGAGTGCGAAGCGAGCGTTGTGGAAGCCTGAAACCATATCTTACTTGTCTTCAGATCGCTTCATGGAAGTTAAAGAATCAAAACTACTTACTAGTTGTAGTAAAATATGTATATGATTGATGACCATAAAGATTTTCCATGACACAACTTGTGACATAACGATTTCTTCCTCGGAAGTGAGGTTGTGGTCGAAGTAACAATAATATTGTAAGTAGTATTATATTGACACCCACCTCGCTGCCAGGAGAGAAATTGTTATGTTATATGCTATATCATGCAAAATCCTATTGGCCATCAATAAAACACATATTTTACTACCAGTAGAAAGTAGTTTTGATTTTGTAACTCGGTGAAAACAAACCTAAATAGCATTTATCCTCAGACTGGCGGATGTTCGCGACAGGGGGCCGCCATTTTTGAAAATCGTAAAGGCTGTTAGAATTAATGAGATTATAGTTTGTTTTCATCAAGTTAGAAAATCAAAACTACTTTCTACTCGTAGTTAAATATGTATTGGAATCATAACCAAACGGATTTTGCATGACACAACTTATAATATAACGATTTCTTCCACGGAAGCGAGGTGGGGGTCGAAGTCACAATACTGCGCGATAAATGTCTTGCTACATTCACATGGTTAATGTCCACTCACCAGTATGTAGATACTAGTCAATGTGCGTCTTTATATTTGGTCTTATAATCCTAATTAGTTTATTATCATACTTGTATGCATTTTGAAACTAAATAAAAAGCAGACGATCTGCTGATACTTATAGTGAATTTATTACAAAACTGTAATATCTAGACATTTTATAGTTTGCCAATGTGAAACATAATTCGCACACACACCCTAGTGCATGTTGTCTATCTCATTACACTTTATGGTGAAAACAATGATTCTGTTGAATGCTAAGACAAATGAATAAAAACAAAATGCAAATATTAAAATTCAAACAGATTAAAGTTATAGGAACAATATCAGGCCATTACCTTGTTCGAGGAATGTATTCATCAATATCCACAAAACTGTTCCAAATGATGTGTCTTTTAACAGTTTAATATATGAAAAAGTGATAAATCTTTTCAGGTATTGGTGTATAGTCTCATTGGTCACCCAAGATAGCACACCTGGCAACTAATTGCATAATGTCCGCCTTTCTTTAAAAACAGTAATTTAGTTAGCCAATAATGGGCAATCAATCAATGTATTGCCGGTTAATCCTTTGAAAGAAGAACGTTGTTTTTACGCAGACACCGACACGACAGAGTGTATTCGGTATAGATTAGTAAATCTACATACATAAACACTACCTTTTGACAATTCCGCTGTGTAAGATAGAAGTAATTAATCAATCAGCGTGTTATCGGTTAATCCTTTGATCGATGTTTACAATGTTGAATATTTACTCCAGACACGAGAAATGCCAAATGGGAACCTCTGTCGGGTAATCTAAGTGTGTTACCACTAATTATACCTGTTATAAATTCATTAACTGACCATCAAGTCAATGATGACAAATAACATGTGTAGGTTTATACCACCTAACACGGGGTACAACAAGGGAGTATTAATTGCTGTATTGTATGTGAAAACTTATGGGCCGACACTGTTTTGAGAATACACACAGATTTTTACATGACATGATTAAATATCGAGGTAAAAAAAACACAGAAATGGGATCAATTTGGATCAGTCATTATACAAATAGGGCCTAACGACACCAATCGATTTTGACAGAATCATCTATGAAAACAAGTTGTAACTCGGAAACTAGGCAAAGCAGGAGACAAAGTTAAATGACAGTAGATTGTGAGAACATATAGCTTTCACTTTCCACAACAATTGTCACGATTTCAGGTTTATACAAGCCTGTAAACAAGATAATTTAACCCCTAAAATGTAGATGAATTCTGCATCGGCCCTCAAAGCTATTCCTCATATGACGTCACAGAGGCGCGCCGCTCCGATTGGTTGAAATTTCGTTCGCGGGTGAGAATTGTGCGCTGTTGTCAAAAAGATCGATTTAAGTCAATTAAAGGTCGAAATGAGTAGTTTTAATGACGGGGATTCATTTATAACGATGCCAGTTAGTGATTTATGTATTTGTACCCCCTAGGGTTTATGTGACCTTTAAAGCCAACCATCCTTTCATCCACGCAAACACTCTGGGCCAGCCTGAATAATGTGAAAGATCTTCATGCAAACATTTCAATATTTATGCAATATTAGGTTCATGTTATCATTAAATTTCATTTAGTCGTTTACTTAGATGGGCTTTAATGGATATATTGACTTTGTCTAGATACCATGTCATACATTTCATCCTAAAAATTGTTAAATTTAAACTGGAAAATTTAAAATAGCTTACCGGTGAGTGTTTGCGAAGGATCCATTCACAAGATCAAGGACCGGCCTGATCTTGTGGAGGGGGTCGTGACCTGGCTGCCCTCGGGACACTGCAGCAGAATTGTCATTGCAGTGGAGGAACCGCATGATGATTTGGAAGCAGTTCCTCGACATGGTTGCCCCGAAGGAAGGTGTTGATGCCAGCCAGTTCTTGTCCCCCTCATTCCAGTAGGATGAATTGGTTGGCTTCCTGACGACACCCATGCCCAACAAGAGTCCAAGAAATGCCCACATTTCTTCCCGGTCAACGGGTCTCCAAGCCCGAACCCTGCTCCGCGGCGATAGAGTGCGGCCCTGCAGGTACTGCTCTGCATACCTGTTTGTCTCCCTGACCAGCAGGTCGAACAAATCAACACCTCCATCCCCTCCTGCCAGTTGCTGATCAAAATATTGGATAGGAGGGGGCATCTTCACCTGAAAAATATATCATTGTTTGTATCTAAACCTGTATCATTATTACAAACCAAGATTGATCATATCTTCGCATTTTGCCTGCAATCAAAATCTTTCATAAACACTCATACATACCTATATCTTTGATAGATACAAGCATAATGTCAATAGTATTCAATTGATATCCACATTTATACCTGAACATGTGTAACTTTGCCACGTACCAAATTGAAGAATATAACTATTAAGTTATTTCTTATGAATTGTATTGCCTGTGTTCATTGATGAATACATTCATTTTATGATAAATCATGTATCTTAGTATGTCATTTATTTGTTTAATGTACTGTTGACATGACTACCTGGAGGGTTGACAGGGCCGCAGTCCCCAAAGTCAATGCTATTACCGAGGTCAAAGCTGTCTGTGTCCAGCACAGGAAGCCAGGGGCCACGAACCTTTCTTCTCCATCTTCTTCATCTGAAAGTTGTGATAATTTTTTGCATCAGTGGGGTACCAAAAAATGTAATATGTACCAGTGTTCTTCATGAAATATTAAAGGAAAGATATCCTAATATCATTGGGAAAAATAATATCATTCTTTACTCACCCTAGTCATTCCTCGTTGAAAAAATAATTTGACTGTACTGAATACTTATTTCTGCAGCATTTATTTCTCAGTGCTTCATACAGTGAGAATTAAAGCTCAACAAGTGTTGGATGATGGATTTTCATATTGTTAGAGGGGAGATAATGCAATTCTTTGTGTACTGTATTACCTCCCTTAGATATACAAATTATATTGGCAGATTATCTGAAAGATGTACAATGATGCTACTGTATGGCACCAGTGTGGTTTCTAATGATTTTCTAATATGATGTTGTGATGGTCATAGTGGAGAATTAGCTCAGCAAAGAGTCTGAATTCACCAGGGCCTGGTTGTTCAAAACTCGGTTATCTTAACCGCCGGTTAACTCCTAACGGCCGGTTAAATCCTTAACCGTCCGTTAGCTAACCCAACGTTAAATATGCGTTGTTCAAAACATGGTTAGCCATGCCGTTAGCTAACGTCACCGTCAAAGTTAACCGTGTGGTTAACGTCACTGGTTAGGGTCAATATATCCCACAATTCCGTGTTTTGTTTACTTCCGGTGTGTCAAAAATGGAAACGCAAAATTGTCGCCTGCACCCCAAGGAAAAAGAGAAGTCGAAATTTCTCTGCTGACGAGGAGAATGTAATCCAATCAATGGTTGAGGCCAACTGGTCTTTGCTATCGGATAAACATTCCTCCGAAGTTACAAAGAAACGTAAAAACACCTTATGGTCAGACATTGTAAAAGAGGTGAATGCTAAGGGGGTAGCTCCGAGGTCTTTGATTGAGGTGAGAGAGAAATGGACAAACATGAATCGGAAGGCAAAGAAACAGTACACTGAACACAGAATTCAGTCAAGGAAGACCGGCGGAGGACCACCACCGCCTGAGCTGAGTCAGGCAACCAGCCGCATCATCGACATGACTCGGCAAGCTTTGACGGCGTCCCAGACGGCCTCGAGACAGAGTGTAAGTTTCAATAAATCACCAAACAATAAATGATGAATAAGTTTACTTCGACAACAATGAAGTCATATGCCCTGTTAAATAACTTTAGTAAATGAGTAAATACGGAAAAGAAAGTGGAGCTGGTACATCACCTACGTACCGATGTTCATAATCTATCTATATAACAAAGGCCATTGGCAATTACGAAAAGTGAAATGTAGGCCAATATAAAAAATGGGAAATAAAAATCATTTTCACACTCACAGTATCTCAGGTAGAAATGGGACTACAAACCACGTGGTAATATTATAGGCATAAGATTATGGTACTTGTTGCAATAATAGATATACAATTGACATTACTAATAACAGGTGATTAAGAGGTGATAAGATAGAAATTATGAGAGGATTTAATAATATATTTAAGATATGAAGTGATTAATAACGTTGTAAGGTAGGAAGTCAGTAGCGGAGGTAATAAACATGAAAGTAGGTCGTTAGAGCTGATGGGGGGCAAGGCAAGGTGACTCATGGCTTAAGTAGGGGAAAAAACTGTTACACTATCAAGATGGAGCGGCGTGTCCGGGGACCCTGCTACCAGTTCTTGGTACTCCACGAGTCATATATGGCTAGGGGAGAGAAACTCTGAGATTCCTGGAATCCACCTCACAGTCTCACAAATATGGTATTGGGGTACGAAATGGAAGTGGGGAGAGTAATAGATAGTCAGGTTATGGGTTATTGACCAATAGAAAAATGGAAAAGGGTGTTGGCTGTGACGTAGGAACCCAGCTTTAAGCTGGAGCAAAGCTCAGAGACGGGAGAGTGGTCTGCGAGACTTGAAGCCGAGAACGAGTGTGTTCTAGGAACCCCAAGCCTGGGGTCTAGGGCGCATCGGCTCTCATCTGATTGTCACTAACTTTCGTACTAAGAAACAAACTCAAAGCACCAGCATTTCGACTGAGACTGAAGCTTTCCAGCTGAAGTCTTCTAATTATGTGACAAATAGAGTGGGTTGGACCAGCAACGCAGTGTTAATAAAACTGTGGAACGAAGATCATCGTCTTGTGGTTGCTGGAGGAACTACGGTAAAGGTCCAAAGGGCCCTCGGGTACTGACACGGTACCTCTCGCACATCCCTTATTGTCAGGACCGAAGTACGAGGGTATACCGTAGTTCCAGGTAACGACACACCATCCCAGGTGAGGGATACCGACAGGTAAAATACCAACTACCTGCCAGGTAAAGGTGATAGTCGGAACCCTTTGGATACGTGGTGACAGATGCGGGGTAAGATCTCCGAAAAGAGGTACGTTGTATATTACAAAACTGTGTCGAGGCGGCATCAATGACTGTAGGAATAACTGAGACGTGAAGATCGGATGGTGTAAGATTCCCTGAGAGGTACAGTCGACATTTCAGCATTGTGAAGCGATGGAACTAACAGCAGTATGAATAACTGTGTGAGGTGAAGACCTGATGGCATAAGATCTCTCTGGTGAGGTATAGGTGACATTACAGAATTGTGCCACAGTGGCGTGAATAGCTGTGCAAATAACCGGGGACCCGTGGCGACACCAAGTTGTACAAGTGGAACTGAAAATATAGAGTGGTTGGCCTGACTTTGTCAGTGCAGTGAACATTTGTGCTGATGTAACTTTGGTAGTGGTGTCAATAACGTAAATTGCAACAGTAGAAGAAAATGTGTAGCTTCGACATAAATAGTTTTGTTAATATTTGAGGTTTTGCATGAACTCAGGCGGTTGTGTGAAAAGTCAAGCCGCGCCAGTATAATCAGTGGTTGCAATAACTGGATAGGTGCATATACTCCTGCAGTAGAATATATTGTGCAGAGCTGACATAACCAGTCACGTTAATATTCTAGGTGTTGCATCGACCCAGGCGGTGGTGTGAAAAATTATGCCACGCTAGCAAACACTTTTAATCAGAGGTGTCAAAACCTGGAGGGGTTGCATATGTTATAACACTAATGAAAATACATTGTGCTGACATAACCGGTAGTGTCAATAATTTGAGACGCTTATAGTGGGTACATGTAACTAATGATCTAACTCGTGTAAACTCTGAACACGGGCTCAAGACTGTACTAAAACTGTGGGACAATAGACGAAAAGGACTCCATGGTAAAGGTGACGAACAATGAAGTGCCAGCAAGAACATATATATTGTGACATTCGGACCCCTTTCTTGGAAGTGCCAGCAAGAACATATATTGTGACATTCGGACCCCTTTCTTGGAAGTGCCATTAAGAACATATATTGTGACATTCGGACCCCTCTCTAGGAAGTGCCAGCAAGAACTTATATTGTGACATTCGGACCCCTTTCTAGGAAGTGCAAGAAGAACTTATATTGTGACATTCGGACCCTTCTGTGTAAAGTGTTAAGGTTTCATAAAATCGGGCATATAGAGGTAAGCCATACCTTATCGCATTATATCGAATACAAATTGTAAAAGAACGAGATCCTTGAAATAATCATGGCACCAAAATCCAGCTACAAGGCCTATCACTTTTATTATAATCTGTCTCACAATTGCTGAATAGCATTATTTTCCCTTCTATTTTGCTAGCTATAGGGCCTTAAATGAAGCAAATCTGTTTCCCCCATGTCTATGAATCTCCCATTTCAATAAAGAAAAAGGAATTATTGTGTCTGTCAAATTTAGTTAATTAGAGACCAAACGCTAGTCATATTAAAGCCCTTAGTTTAGTAGTACTACTCCATTTGTGTCAGTTACCAGTACGATCAGGAAATGCTCTGAAATGCTCTGATACCATTCACTCTCCCACAACAAACTCCCAGCTGATATTTTTATCTTCCGCCACTCACATTACAAGCCCGCTACCTCATGGCCCCAGCACACATTCCAGAGCGTCTGTGAATGGAAAGCCTGCCCAGTTAATTACAAAGCAGTACCGCTCTCAGCAGCCCGCATGGCACACTATGTTGTAGACTTGCACAAGGCTCTAAAGTAGTAATGAATAGTTTAAACAACAATTCCCACAACAACAGCAAATATATGCAATCAATATTAACACATTGTCCATCTAACAGACTGGGGCCTTTATCTTGACTTAGAAAGATTGCATTGCTGTACACTTGTAGCTGGGTTATGATGACAAACGAGAATTATTTTCCCAATATCTATCCTCTCAAGCATCACATCGGTTCGAAGGAACCCTGTGAAAGTATAATTGTCCCTGGCAAATCTTTAAGAAAACATTCTTGCAACGCTATACCCCAAACTCCATTGTTATGCTGAAAAGAGATAATGACGTAATAGACAGGAAACAAAACAGTCGGAGTTATTTGCTGACTTTATACAAACGGTGGGACATCAAACAGCCATAATTGACCGACACAATGATGATTTTGTCAGGGATCTCGTTCTTAGATTAGAATGTCAAAAAAAATAATTGAAATTGTATTTACTAGACCACATTTTTACTGGCTGAAGTTATATAGAGCGCAGAAATTGGTGACGCTACTGGGTCTCCTGAGGACGAATTACGGGAAATGCACACAATTCACGTACTGAGCGAACCGATGGACCACCAGATCGCGTTTTCTCTTCAACCAATAAATGTTGTTGATTTGAGCCAGTTCCTACATACGCAACCACACACAGTCCAAAGACACATTACCATAACCACTGATTCGGTGCTCTCAGTAATACCCAGATACAGCAGTATCTGCGGTAACGCTAGTATAGTACACGAAACACTTACATTACAGTTGAAGGAGGCAGGCAACAGGCGGTATATGTCCAACCTTACTTTGACACAGGGTTTAAATAGGCTGGGAAGGCGGATTCTTGTCGGACGAGATATGTATTCGCTGTGGAAGCGAATTTCCTGGAGAATATGAGAGATTTATATTTTTATAAGTGTATTAGCCTGTTGAGGCGGATTCTTATCGGACGAGATATGTATTCGCCGTGGAAGCGAATTTCCTGGAGACTAGGAGAGAGAGATATATTTTTATATGTGAATTAGCCTGTTGAGGCGGAGTCTTGTCCGATGAGATATGAATTAGCCTGTTGAGGCGGAGTCTTGTCCGATGAGATATGAATTAGCCTGTTGAGGCGGAGTCTTGTCCGATGAGATATGAATTAGCCTGTTGAGGCGGAGTCTTGTCCGATGAGATATGAATTAGCCTGTTGATGCGGAGTCTTGTCCGATGAGATGTGAATTAGCCTGTTGATGCGGAGTCTTGTCCGATGAGATATGTATTAGCCTGTTGAGGCGGAATCTTGTCCGATGAGATATGTATTAGCCTGTTGAGGCGGAGTCTTGTCCGATGAGATAGGTGTTGGCCTGTTGGGGCGGATTCGTGTCTGACGAGAGTGGTACAATGGTTCACCATGAGGGTGAATGTAGCCTGTCGAGGCGTAGATATATAAATAGCCTAAGTAATATTCATTGCGCCCTCTAGCACGGGCCAGCAACGGTGGGTGTTGTTGTTTAAACGTCGCGTGGACGACGACTATACACAATCCATTGTGTATGTTGCACACCGACGTGAAGCTGGTTCCCAGGGCCAACTGGTGGTATCATCAGAAGTGACCTGTCTTTAGCGGGTTCGAAGACGGGGCGCTTTCAAGCCCGATTTGACCCGATTTACGGCAGTATTTCACGCTGCAGATGCTTGTTATGTTTCGTACATCGACCACAGGGTTTTGATGTTACTATGGATCGAAAGCCCCGTGTCTTAGCTTTCACCGCATGTGCGACACGTGCGGGTGTCGTCACGTTTTCCCACCCTTAAAGCCCCCCGAAGCTAAGCCCCGTGCGTGTGACGGGAGCCAAAACAGCTCAGATTTCATATCAAAAGGGGTTTGATCTCTGCATCCCGCTTGCACTAATCGTCTCGCACCCGGAGAAAGAAACATATGCACGCATATCATATATGAAAATGTTGCCACGTGGACAAGGCACCTGGGATCGTCACGGGGTCGACGTGGGGCACCTGGTTGGACGTCCACGTCCATTTGGCCATCTGATATAGACATGTCTTTTTACCAAGAAAAGAGCCTTGCTCTGCGATCATCTTTTATACGTCGCGTGGACGACGAATATTGACATGTTGCACATCGACGTGAAGCTGGTTCCCAGGGCCAACTGGTGGTATCACCAGAAGTGACCTGTCTTTAGCGGGTTCGAAGCCGGGGCGCTTTTAAGTCCGATTTGACCCGATTTACGGCAGTATTTCACGCTGCAGATGCTTGTTATGTTTCGTACATCCAAACACAGGGTTTTGTTGTTACTATGGATCGAAAGCCCCGTGTCTTAGCTTTCACGACACGTGCGACACGTGCGCACGTCGTCACGTTTTCCCACCCTTAAAGCCCCCCGAAGCTAAGCCCCGTGCGCTCAGATTTGACTGATCTGTGCGTCCCGTTTGCACTGATTGTCTCACACGCGGATCCCCTTTTGCCACTGCTGTATATAAACACAATGGGCCGAAACGACAATTATAGAGTTTTGGAATTACGATAAAATGATGATCTACCGGACAGGCCATGTGCGTTTAAACGTACCTACACATACACTTACGAATGGAAAGCCAGAACTGGGCATTGGCTTTTGACGTCAAGTGGACGCCATCCTTGCCTAACAGTGCAGGTCCCATCCTCATGTGCTGGCTGTGGTCCCAAAAGGTGGCATCCAGACGGCGTCGCAACATCCTCTTCAAGCGCCGATTCGTCTCCTCCACCTTCCGCTTGTAGGCAGAGACCGTCATGTTCCTTGGTTTTACCCTCGGGAACAGACTTCCTATCACTGCTCTGGAGCCCGGCCATTTCCACCGAAGGTAGTCCAGAAGTTCCAGCAAGTCCTCAACCAGGTTCTGAGGATCAGTTGACGCCGACACGTCGTTCTCTCCCACTTGAAAGAAAACAATGCCCTGGAAACCTGCATCAAGGGCATCCACCACTGCTTTCATCCGAGCGACAGTCGCCCCTCCTATCCCACGCACGGAAGTGATGATGCCGCGGAGGGGGACAGACTTGATCAAGTCGCCGCACGAAGCTATGTCCCAGGATGGCGAAGTGGACGGGCTTTGAAACAGGACCTTTATAAAGTGTGTAGGCCATGGCTTGAATGAAGTCTTCAACAATGAGTTGTGTCAACCAATGTTAGCACAAGCGCCGTGATGCTTGTATCTGACTGCTAGGTATATATAGCCCGAGCGATTGAAAAGTGTTTGTATTAAGCTCTGCATTGACGTCACAGAGTCAATCAATCATTCATGGATTAAGGCCGGTTGGTTGCTTAAACCTGACACGACTCACTCATCCCATTCACTTATGCGATTAAACAACCGATCAACGATTGGCGCTTTCAGTCGTAATCCCCGCCACTTGGTTGGCTTCCATGTCTCACTCAGAAACTCTCGGATTAGGCATTACAATCAAAACATCAGAGCAGAGCCTGTGTGCCCCACCACAACAAGTGCCTCTGCAAACGTGACGCCAATCAAGGCTCATTTGAAGACAATGAGGTGAGTAAGAACTCACTATGAAGCTACTTTAGGAATGTAATTGTGTGAAGGTGACCTTTAGTAACAAACAATAAGAATTAAATATCACAAAAAACGTGTCTCCGTTTTCTCTTCACATGGAAATAAAGACAATACCAAGGCTAAACGTAGCAAAGAAATCGTTTTATTCATCCTTCCAGACAACATCAAACCAAGTGCAAACATAGCAAAAATTCAGTTCGCCATCACACCAGGTGGAATTAAAGACAATACCACGGCTAAGCGCAGCAATGAAAAACCAGACAACATCAAACCAAGTGCAAACATAGCAAAAATTCAGTTCGCCATCACACCAGGTGGAATTGAAGACAAATATCCGGGCTAGTTCGTAGACATTGAAAGCATGTTCCCCTCACCTGGAAACAATACTATCAATGCCTCGGCCGGCCTACCGACTCAATTCATAGAACTTGAGCCAAGTGTAGAAAATCACTTGAGCCAAGGATTATATTTCAGTTTCACATGCCCGACTTTACCTCGATGTTTTTTCCCGTTTAAATTTACTGGTATTATTAGTTCTTTGTTGTTATTGGTTTAAGTTTATGTCATTGCGGTTTGGGTCAGTGATTCTGCTTAAAGAGAAGGCCGTAGGCTTTTAGTTTTAATTTATGTTTTTTTTCGGTTTTTGGGAGAGAAGGACTTATTGCCCACATCGATGATTTTCCCCTTTAATTTACCGGTATGATTAGTTCTTTGTGTCGTGTTGTTATTGTTATTTTATGTTTTAACCTTCTTTGTTTTAAGTTTATGTCATTGCGGTTTGGGTTAGGGATTCAGCTTAAAGAGAAGGTCGTAGGCTTTTAGTTTCAAGTTATGTTTTTTTCGGTTTTGGTTTGCGTTTTAACCTTCTTTGTTTTAAGTTTATGTCATTGAGGTTTGGGTTAGGGATTCAGCTTAAAGAGAAGGCAGTAGGCTTTTAGTTTCAAGTTATGTTTTTTTCGGTTTTGGTTTGCGTTTTAACCTTCTTTGTTTTAAGTTTATGTCATTGAGGTTTGGGTTAGGGATTCAGCTTAAAGAGAAGGCCGTAGGCTTTTAGTTTTAATTTATGTTTTTTTTCGGTTTTTAGGTTAGCGTTTTAGATTAGAGAGAGAAGGACTGATTGCCTTTTCACGCAAGTTTTATGTTACATCAGTTTGTGGTTAGTGTTGGTTTAGAGCGAGACGGTGTTAACTTGTACTTTTATTTTTGCATTCCCCATTTGTAAGACGAACATGAACATGACGAAGCATTTATGCATCACAGTTATATATATACCCACATGGATAACCATAGCTCACGAATTCAATACCCTAACAATTGCATAATGGACAGATAATTCAAACATGTCAGCACAAATATATAGTACGAAACATTAAACCTGGAAGGATACAACTTTGATTTCAAAGTCCGATTGCTGTGATGGCGCAGTTGAGTCTACGTTGGAAGGTCGTCGTGGTAGATCAGATCTCTGTGAATTCTTCAGGTACTGTTGACAATGGCAGTGGAGCTGCTACACGTGATGAACAATACATTCTACAATTTACATCAACATGCATAACAAACGTCAGAAAACGTCAATGTCCGTCTGGCGTGTAATGCCATTGCGTCTACCCATCAATTGGGTGACTCGCATACATAGCTGTAGACACTACAGCAATATACCTCTCCTTTCCAATATGCCACACCTTAGGGAATTGCAAAGATTTGACACGGCAAATCATGCACAGTTACCGCCAAGTCGCCTTTGAGCCCCTGCCAAGACTCAAACTGGTTTGGGTGCGCCAGCTACCGTTTTCACACCCTCGCTCCTCCTCTAAGGGTCGCCCCTTCACTCCCATGCAACACCAGCATTTCATCCTGCTTCCAGGAGAAATCCACCACCGTTTGCGCTTGCTTACTGCCAAGTCGCCTCTGAGCCATGCCCGGACTCGAACTGGTTTGCCTGCGCCAGCTACCGTTTCGCCGTCATAGCCTCTCCTCTAAGGGTCGCCCCTTCACTCCCATGCAACACCAGCATTTCGTCCTGCTTCCAGGAGAAATCAGCACCGTTTGCGCTTGCTTACTGCCAAGTCGCCTCTGAGCCATGCCCGGACTCGAACTGGTTTGCCTGCGCCAGCCAACGCTTCGCCACCATCGCCTCTCCACTATGGGGCGACCCTTCACTCCCATGCAACACCAGCATTTCGTCCTGCTTCCAGGAGAAATCCACCACCGTTTGCGCTTGCTTACTGCCAAGTCACCTCTGAGCCATGCCCAGACTCGAACTGGTTTGCCTGCGCCAGCTACCGTTTCGCCATCATAGCCTCTCCTCTAAGGGTCGCCCCTTCACTCCCATGCAACACCAGCATTTCGTCCTGCTTCCAGGAGAAATCAGCACCGTTTGCGCTTGCTTACTGCCAAGTCGCCTCTGAGCCCCTGCCCGGACTCGAACTGGTTTGCCTGCGCCAGCCAACGCTTCGCCACCATCGCCTCTCCTCTATGGGGCGACCCTTCACTCCCATGCAACACCAGCATTTCGTCCTGCTTCCAGGAGAAATCAGCACCGTTTGCGCTTGCTTACTGCCAAGTCGCCTCTGAGCCCCTGCCCGGACTCGAACTGGTTTGCCTGCGCCAGCCAACGCTTCGCCACCATCGCCTCTCCTCTATGGGGCGACCCTTCACTCCCATGCAACACCAGCATTTCGTCCTGCTTCCAGGAGAAATCCACCACCGTTTGCGCTTGCTTACTGCCAAGTCGCCTCTGAGCCATGCCCGGATTCGAACTGGTTTGCCTGCGCCAGCCAACGCTTCGCCACCATCGCCTCTCCACTATGGGGCGACCCTTCACTCCCATGCAACACCAGCATTTCGTCCCTGCTTCCAGGAGAAATCCACCACCGCTTGCGCTTGCTTACTGCCAAGTCGCCTCTGAGCCATGCCCGACTCGAACTGGTTTGCCTGGCGCCAGCTACCGCTTCGCCGCCATAGCCTCTCCTCTAAGGGTCGCCCCTTCACTCCCATGCAACACCAGCATTTCGTCCTGCTTCCAGGAGAAATCAGCACCGCTTCGCTTGCTTACTGCCAAGTCGCCTCTGAGCCATGTCCGACTCGAACTGGTTTGCCTGCGCCAGCCAACGCTTCGCCACCATCGCCTTCCACTATGGGGCGACCCTTCACTCCCATGCAACACCAGCATTTCGTCCTGCTTCCAGGAGAAATCCACCACCGTTTGCGCTTGCTTACTGCCAAGTCGCCTCTGAGCCATGCCCGGACTCGAACTGGTTTGCCTGCGCCAGATACCGTTTCGCCGTCATAGCCTCTCCTCTAAGGGTCGCCCCTTCACTCCCATGCAACACCAGCATTTCGTCCTGCTTCCAGGAGAAATCAGCACCGTTTGCGCTTGCTTACTGCCAAGTCGCCTCTGAGCCATGCCCGGATTCGAACTGGTTTGCCTGCGCCAGCCAACGCTTCGCCACCATCGCCTCTCCACTATGGGGCGACCCTTCACTCCCATGCAACACCAGCATTTCGTCCTGCTTCCAGGAGAAATCCACCACCGTTTGCGCTTGCTTACTGCCAAGTCGCCTCTGAGCCATGCCCGGACTCGAACTGGTTTGCCTGCGCCAGCTACCGTTTCGCCGTCATAGCCTCTCCTCTAAGGGTCGCCCCTTCACTCCCATGCAACACCAGCATTTCGTCCTGCTCCCAGGAGAAATCCACCACCGTTTGCGCTTGCTTACTGCCAAGTCGCCTCTGAGCCCCTGCCGGGACTCAACGTGTTTCAGTTCTGCTACACCGTGGCCGCATCGAGCATCTTCGGGAGAACCAATGACGAATAGCATGAGCAACGTCGCGCGCCGCTACACAAGCTAAACACCAAGGCAACGAAAAGCTTGATCATGGTGGAGGTCGGAATTATCCCGCTATGCACTACCTCGGGTCCCCCATCTCTCCGACCTCCGTGGGCAGACGTGGACGGCAGCGTCGCAATTTTCACATCGCCGTGCCCGTCGCATCGTCTTGCCCGGGAACATAGGCAAATTTCTGAGCCAGTGGTCAGCCTGGCTCTTGTCCCCATACAAAGAATACCCCGTAAATACGTTGGATAGTTAGACTTTCGCCTCAGAGTACTACGCATTTTGAAAAGTTAATAAATACTTTATTTGAAGGGTTAGAAAAACGCCCTTTTGCATGCACCTCCGCCATTGAATGGGCTTTCTGGCAATATAAGCCAATTTGATTTCTGACTTTGGACAGAAAAGTTATATAGGATTTCCTGCGGAAGTATAGCAAAACATGACGATTTTTACAAACAAATTGTACAATATATATTTTAATTTTCAGGATAGATCCAATCTGTGTTCACCACCGTCACCGACGTCAAAAGAGCTTTCTAATGATACCAATACAGGTTTGTTGCAGATAGGTATAACGGAGTTAGAAGCAAACAAAGACGCGATAAGGCAAAGACTGAACAAGGGCGCATTTGAAAGGCCGACCACGCAAGAAGCGGCGGTATAAACCGACGTGCGTAACGTCTCAGCAGAACATCGCACATGTCTGAGTTATACGTCGTTAGGAGCGTACTTTCGAGGGCTTTCGACTGCATTAGACATAGTGAAAATCGGACCATGGACATATAAATTATAGCCGAACACTACATCTGCTGATGGCGCAGGTGACACGAACACCACAGACGGCGGCAATTTCAGATGTGTGGAGCACCGTTGCAAAATACTCCACATGTGCATGCTATACATCGTTAGAAGCGCACTGGAAAGGCCTTTCAAATGCGTTATAGATATTACGAATCCAACATTGCATAATGAATTTATGCGGAAAACATCTTCCGACGATAGCACATTGGAGACGGAAATGACCATTATATACGGACATCTACTTTGCGCAGCGGCGTAAATGTGCATGTTATACATCGTTAGAAGCACACTGGAAAGGCCTTTCGAATGCGTTATAGATATTAAGAATCCAACATTGCATAATGAATTTATGCGGAAAACATCTTCCGACGATAGCACATTGGAGACGGAAATGACCATTATATACGGACATCTAAAGTACCTTTGCGCAGCGGCGTAAATGTGCATGTTTTACATCGTTAGAAGCGCACTGGAAAGGCCTTTCAAATGCATTATAGATATTACGAATCCTATAATGCATAATGAATTGATGCACAAAAAACATCTCTTGCCGATAGCACATGGGACCGGGAAATGACCATTATACACGAACAACACTGCTACCTTTGCGCAACTGCGCAAATGTGCATATTATACATCGTTAGAAGCGCACTGGATATGCCTTTCAAATGCGTTATAGATATTAAGAATCCAACATTGCATAATGAATTTATGCGGAAAACATCTTCCGACGATAGCACATTGGAGACGGAAATGACCATTATATACGGACATCTACTTTGCGCAGCGGGGTAAATGTGCATGTTATACATCGTTAGAAGCGCACTGGAAAGGCCTTTTAAATGCGTTATAGATATTAAGAATCCAACATTGCATAATGAATTTATGCGGAAAACATCTTCCGACGATAGCACATTGGAGACGGAAATGACCATTATATACAGACATCTAAAGTACCTTTGTGCAGCGGCGTAAATGTGCATGTTTTACATCGTTAGAAGCGCACTGGAAAGGCCTTTCAAATGCGTTATAGATATTAAGAATCCAACATTGCATAATGAATTTATGCGGAAAACATCTTCCGACGATAGCACATTGGAGACGGAAATGACCATTATACACGAACAACACTGCTACCTTTGCGCAACTGCGCAAATGTGCATGTTATACATCGTTAGAAGCGCACTGGAAAGGCCTTTCAAATGCGTTATAGATATTAAAAATCCAACATTGCATAATGAATTTATGCGGAAAACATCTTCCGACGATAGCACATTGGAGACGGAAATGACCATTATATACAGACATCTACTTTGCGCAGCGGCGTAAATGTGCATGTTATACATCGTTAGAAGCGCACTGGAAAGGCCTTTTAAATGCGTTATAGATATTAAGAATCCAACATTGCATAATGAATTTATGCGGAAAACATCTTCCGACGATAGCACATTGGAGACGGAAATGACCATTATATACGGACATCTAAAGTACCTTTGCGCAGCGGCGTAAATGTGCATGTTTTACATCGTTAGAAGCGCACTGGAAAGGCCTTTCAAATGCGTTATAGATATTACGAATCCTATTATGCATAATGAATTGATGCACAAAAAACATCTTCTGCCGATAGCACATGGGACCGGGAAATGACCATTATACACGAACAACACTGCTACCTTTGCGCAACTGCGCAAATGTGCATATTATACATCGTTAGAAACGCACTGGAAAGGCCTTTCGAATGCGTTATAGATATTAAGAATCCAACATTGCATAATGAATTTATGCGGAAAACATCTTCCGACGATAGCACATTGGAGACGGAAATGACCATTATATACGGACATCTAAAGTACCTTTGCGCAGCGGCGTAAATGTGCATGTTATACATCGTTAGAAGCGCACTGGAAAGGCCTTTCAAATGCGTTATAGATATTACGAATCCTATTATGCATAATGAATTGATGCACAAAAAACATCTTCTGCCGATAACACATGGGACCGGGAAATGACCATTATACACGAACAACACTGCTACCTTTGCGCAACTGCGCAAATGTGCATATTATACATCGTTAGAAGCGCACTGGAAAGGCCTTTCAAATGCGTTATAGATATTAAAAATCCAACATTGCATAATGAATTTATGCGGAAAACATCTTCCGACGATAGCACATTGGAGACGTAAATGACCATTATATACGGACATCTACTTTGCGCAGCGGGGTAAATGTGCATGTTATACATCGTTAGAAGCGCACTGGAAAGGCCTTTCAAATGCGTTATAGATATTACGAATCCTATTATGCATAATGAATTGATGCACAAAAAACATCTTCTGCCGATAGCACATGGGACCGGGAAATGACCATTATACACGAACAACACTGCTACCTTTGCGCAACTGCGCAAATGTGCATGTTATACATCGTTAGAAGCGCACTGGAAAGGCCTTTCGAATGCGTTATAGATATTAAGAATCCAACATTGCATAATGAATTTATGCGGAAAACATCTTCCGACGATAGCACATTGGAGACGGAAATGACCATTATATACGGACATCTACTTTGCGCAGCGGGGTAAATGTGCATGTTATACATCGTTAGAAGCGCACTGGAAAGGCCTTTTAAATGCGTTATAGATATTAAGAATCCAACATTGCATAATGAATTTATGCGGAAAACATCTTCCGACGATAGCACATTGGAGACGTAAATGACCATTATATACGGACATCTACTTTGCGCAGCGGGGTAAATGTGCATGTTATACATCGTTAGAAGCGCACTGGAAAGGCCTTTCAAATGCGTTATAGATATTACGAATCCTATAATGCATAATGAATTGATGCACAAAAAACATCTTCTGCCGATAGCACATGGGACCGGGAAATGACCATTATACACGAACAACACTGCTACCTTTGCGCAACTGCGCAAATGTGCATGTTATACATCGTTAGAAGCGCACTGGAAAGGCCTTTCGAATGCGTTATAGATATTAAGAATCCAACATTGCATAATGAATTTATGCGGAAAACATCTTCCGACGATAGCACATTGGAGACGGAAATGACCATTATATACGGACATCTACTTTGCGCAGCGGGGTAAATGTGCATGTTATACATCGTTAGAAGCGCACTGGAAAGGCCTTTTAAATGCGTTATAGATATTAAGAATCCAACATTGCATAATGAATTTATGCGGAAAACATCTTCCGACGATAGCACATTGGAGACGGAAATGACCATTATATACGGACATCTAAAGTACCTTTGCGCAGCGGCGTAAATGTGCATGTTTTACATCGTTAGAAGCGCACTGGAAAGGCCTTTCAAATGCGTTATAGATATTACGAATCCTATTATGCATAATGAATTGATGCACAAAAAACATCTTCTGCCGATAACACATGGGACCGGGAAATGACCATTATACACGAACAACACTGCTACCTTTGCGCAACTGCGCAAATGTGCATATTATACATCGTTAGAAGCGCACTGGAAAGGCCTTTCGAATGCGTCATAGATATTAAGAATCCAACATTGCATAATGAATTTATGCGGAAAACATCTTCCGACGATAGCACATTGGAGACGGAAATGACCATTATATACGGACATCTAAAGTACCTTTGCGCAGCGGCGTAAATGTGCATGTTATACATCGTTAGAAGCGCACTGGAAAGGCCTTTCAAATGCGTTATAGATATTACGAATCCTATTATGCATAATGAATTGATGCACAAAAAACATCTTCTGCCGATAACACATGGGACCGGGAAATGACCATTATACACGAACAACACTGCTACCTTTGCGCAACTGCGCAAATGTGCATATTATACATCGTTAGAAGCGCACTGGAAAGGCCTTTCAAATGCGTTATAGATATTAAAAATCCAACCATGCATAGTGAATATTATAGCTGTCAAGGACCAACATCAGATATAGAAATAATTGCCAAACGAAACATGCAGTGATTTTCGCTGATAGCGTCGGCACACCAGATGGGAAATGTCGCAGATGTAGGTGTTATTCGTTGTTAGAAACAAATTTAAAAGGGCCCATATGCATTATAGATATTATGGATCGCACAACGGATGAAGGACTTATTACCCCTGCTGATAGTGGGGGTGACGCAGGAAAAAACAAGCGACATGTAGGTGTTATAGGTCGTTAGACACGAATTTGCATATAGACATTATAGCTGAAAAAAGAGACCTTATATATATACATTGTCATATAAATGAATGATAAATATTGCGAAATACACGTACGTCTACTTATCAAATAAGTTGCACAATGGTGATTTATAGCTCGTCGGAACCACCCCAAAGAAACTTTAAGAGCTATTCGTATTAACCAGCACTCACCACGTGGAGGTTGCTCTTTTAAGAGTGCCATTTTCATTTTCCTGCACCATTCCCACAACAGCAAGTTCGAGCAGCGAACCCCTTTACTACTGTTGTATAAACCTAATGCGTCAATACTGACATTAGGTTATGGAATTACAGGTTATATCCTATTACTTCTAGCCTATAGTTGATTATGGTTTGATCATCTTTCCCTGTTACTGTGACCTTTCCCTTCTCCCCCTACCTTCCACTATCCACCTAATTTATTACCTTTTGGGCTTGATGAGTTTGCCTTTGCCTTTACTTTTGCCTTTTCCTTTCCCCCTACCTTTGGGGTTTGGGGGCTGGGGCTGGGGCGCTGTTGGAATGGACGCCGAGGCAGGTTCCTCACCGTCGTTTGATGCACTAGCAGCTTGTTTGATGACACCGGCTACAAATGCACACTCACTAGCAGCCTGTAAGGGTGTCTTTTTTAGCATAATATTTATCTACTGTTTTGGGGCCATGTGCAAGATAGTCACTGGCCATCTTACGTTTTGCAGCATCATCGGGATGCTGCCTTGCCACTTCAGTCTCCAAAGCTTTTCGAACATCCGTGGCTGTAAATGTCTTACGTTTATTTCCCTCGTTGGGTTTAAAGAAACCTCTTTCGCCCTGGAAGCGGGCCAACTCGAGGGACATGTTACCCACTTCGGTACCATTGTCCACCTTTCTGAAGAAAGGCGACTTTTCCGGCTGGACATCTTCAGGCATGTCACCACGTATATACCGGCGGTAATCCCTGAACATGTTGTACTCCTCTTTGCACAAGGTTATGCTGACCAGGAAGCTCGTGGACGTCTTGTGGTCCATGAACGATATTTGGTACCTGTCGCCAACGGATCGTGCCTTATCAAAGTCAGCCAACTTCATACAGGATGCCACCGAAGGTCTTTGGGCATGACCAAGTTGAATTATCCCACAGGACAGGTACCGCATCACCAGGCGCTGATCGTCATCGGATTGTCGATCTGCCTTGGCCCGATCCAGGATGTCCCTCACCTCCTGTCGGGTTGCAGGATCTGTGTATCCCTTTTGAGCAACGGAAATGGATGGCGGTTGCCTGGTTTCATCTCTGAATTCTGCAACAGATTTATGGGCTTCCTCGCGTTTATATTGTTTACTTACACCTGTATATGAACAATTTGTAGCACTTGTAAACCTACGCAAATTATCGCAAACCCTGGGTGACATTTTAACATATGTTTGACAGTAGGTGAGAAAGGATTTGACTGCTGCCATGTAATTTTTAATGGCACCTGCAGAAACCCGTTTTGCGAAAATACCATGTTGAAATGATGTATTTCATCTACGTGCTCAAATATATCAAAATTGATACAAGCCATATTACTATTTGGGAATACCTGTTTTTGGATAAAATAGAAAAACTTGGAAACGCGGCGACATGTGTCACCAGCATTACGCCCTGCTTTTTTAAGAATATTGGTTAAATATTGCTTAAACCCTGAAAGTGTGGGTTCACTTTCAGGGAACCTATCATATAAGCCAGAGTTAGTTAGATTAGCCCTGACAGAGTTGTGTTGGTAATTATACCGAGTACCATTTCTGGTCGACCCAGTTAAACCAGTACTGGTACTCGGCATTGGATTATTATTTGAAGGAGAGGCTACAGGTGCGTCCTCTCCTTGTATTGTGTGGCCAAAGTGTTTTAGTACCCTGATGTACTCAGGGATTTGGTTTTTGTTTATTGTGAATGTGCCACAAAATGCCAATAGAGCCGACATGGATACAAGCTGAGTAGCTGTATAAGACTCGCTTTGGCGGCGATTTTGGGCATGAATGGCGTTTATAGCAGCAATAGAACTGTTAGGATAACATTTTTTTAAATGCGCAACGCCTTTGTAATATGTTTTGCACTTTTGACAAACCACTTGTGGAAGGCATACTGGCAAAAGATTCACTGTACTATGTTTCTGGGAGCTACAGAAAAGGGCCTTGATGTCACAGTTTTGTACTTGGATATTTTAAGAACCCTATTTATGCTATGTATCAGTTTGATATATTGAGCAGCGTAGATGACTTATTAAAAACAAGCAAAGGGTAATAAAAGTAAAGTTCACTTGCCACTAGGGATCGTCAACGCCGACTGGTACTCGTCCACTCAGACACTCGGTCTGTGATGATGATATTGTGAGCATTCACTTATATTACCACGTCCCCGCCAGATAGCCAATGGAATGGTTTAGATGAAGGTCACTGTCATGTGACCAAGTCGGATGTTTTTAAGGGAGAGGAGGAAATTGTGAATTGCCCATCTCCATTCTATGCATGACGTCCATTTGGAGGGGCAAGGGCACGCCAAAAGGTGTGAATTGCCCATCCCAATGAAAACCAAGCATTCTATGCACATGGCTGAAATCAGTCGGGCGACAAGATTATAAAATCGCAAAGCTGCTTATCAAAAGGAGGATATCTTCACGGTGACGAAATTAAATTTGCTGATTAGTGGTACATCTCCGGAAATTACCTGCCACGCCTCAGACTAAACAGTAAACACAGCAGAGTGATGGACAGCAAATGAAGTGATAATTAGATTTACAGGAAGCTGGAGATGTGCATGTATATACAACGAATCCACGAGGACAGGTCAAACAGACGTTATAAAAACAATGATGATACGTAGATGTGATATAAAGCTAATGAAGTGACAATAGAGGCGGCTTTTGTGATAAAGTGTAGCTGTCATAACGCCGACGGGCCGACGGAGCATGCACGCCAGATCATAGATTTGATCCGGTTTCAGCCAAATATAACGGCGCGCAGAGCCCGACTATCAGGTGTGACTCGAATGCACATTATACCTTGGCAGAACCGCATTTTCAAGGGCTTTCTGATACACTAACATTATATATAATAACACTACAGGTATTTCTGTTATGGTTAGATTCCAAACGCTTGTACTTTTTAGTTATGTCAAGCATGTTCATTCCTGTATTGCTCAACTATCTAATGTCGCACAACAACACATTACATATTCCCAGAATCCCACATGAATGATCTTGCAAATGCACTATAGATGTAAATATTAACACCGCCGGTATAGCCGGTGTACAAATTCATCTATATTCCGCCAATCTATATCACGTCCCTTATATTTCACAGTTCGCACATTAATACTCATATAGCTCCACCACTGAATGTGCAACATGTGCGTATTATACATTGTCTAAAACACGCCTTAATAGGCTTTCAAACGCGTTATAGAAATGTATATTCTGAGGTGATGTGTAAGAATAGTAGCCGTTATATCACGACTGCGCGATGTTGGCGAAAATTGCTATATCACAGAAGAATTGAACTTCAGTAAAATTACACAAAACATCACGTCGGAGTTTCAATCTGGACTGGTTACCAGGGGCAGCACAATATTCACGTTTGCATATTTGGAGAGAGCGTTTCCCAAGGTTTCCAAGAACGTATAACATGCATAGATATGACAAAGTAGAAGGCTTGAAAAATGCCATGGCGCAGGCGACTTCCACCGGGGGCTCGGTGGAACAAGTCTCTTCCACCGGGGCCTACGTGGAAGAAAAACGCAAAGCTTAAAATCACAGAAACCTTAATTGCTTGGCTATAAAGTTGCGTAAAAACAAACGGAAACATTCTCCGTGTAGCCACAGGACACATCTATCCAACGACGCGCGGCATGCGCGTGTAAGGCGATTCATGCAGCCCCCAAGGGAGCCGTGCTGAAATAGGTGATACAATCTGGGATGCGGATGGCTACTGTCAGTGGGCCCTACCGGTAGCGACCCGCAAGAGCCGATGACAGCCTCCCCTACACCACTGACGAAACTAGCCGTTGTTGCCCAAAGCTGACTGTTCGCCACTGCGCAGGGTGACGGAAGGCTCACTTTTATGTGGATGAGCAGCTTTGGTTATTGACGTAAGAACCGCAACAACAACAAACAAACAAACAAAATAAACAAAAAAACAAAACAAGTTCAGGCCAGATTATCGTTTGACACACCTTCACGGTACATGGAAAATAGAACAGCGCCAACAGACAACAAACCAATAAACAAAAACAACTACTATTAATCACAGAGACTCAACCCTTGGTAGTATAAGGTTTTGTTTCATAATCACATTTCAACTGGAAACTTTACAAAGACACGCACCTATATACACCACCATGCTGGAGTGGCGACTGTTACGAAAACATGCGATCTGGTTGGCCCTTGGACCTGATGTAGAGACGGTTATACTTTATGTATACAAACAGACACTATACTTGAAAAATAACGTCAGGTATTGCTATTGGACTTGTCAGGTGCAAGTTACGACAGTGAGAAGACTTTGTAACGTAATCAAGGCACATACTTTCGCCGTCTCTATCAATGCGTTTCTTGCACGCGGGAAGTGGGTTACCCGTTGAACGTCATTAAGTTTTTCGTGCGTTATTTTCAATTGTGGTAGTCTTTTAGATAGTCAAATATATTCCGTTGTGTACTTTACTGTTACAGTATCTATACTATTGTAATTAATATCCAATATGGCATGGCTCCCCTTGATGACGACTACGATCACAAGATCTCGTTATGGGGTATAAATTATGTCGCATGCCTCTGTTTTTAAAGTGCTTTGGATCATATATGTTTAAGGTGGGGGAACGTTGGGGAAAACCATAAACGAAATGGAAAGATAACATGGCCGAACTCAAAGTGCTCTGTGAATTCATGGCCGTAGGACCAAAATTAACTTCCAGAATATTATTTTATTATGTCGTCAAAGGGAGTTATACACATATATGGTAGATAACCATAGTTATTGTTGTTAACAAATATGTATTAGTATTGGGATTGATACCTTATACCCATTAGGTACCGGAATGAATTTATGTTATACTCAGTCATAAACAATTGTACCATTTTGTATTCACTTCTCGTGGGTGATATGTTGCTATGTTAGTAGTTGTTGAAACCATTTTAACCAACGGGATTGTGAACCGTTCTATGTGTTGCTGTACTCGATTGTATTTCAAATCGGTTGCTGTCTACTGGCTCTGTCTGTCACATTCAAAAACAAAGGAATGAAAAATCAACAAAAACATTTTGCACAAACTTAGATCCCTGCGTCACAGAACTTAGAGTGCGAGTGTGAGGGCACACTCTTGGTCAGAAAGGTGGTCGTATTATAGGCATGAAATTATAATATTGATAAGGATAGAACTTAGAGTGTGAGGGCACACTCTTGGTCAGAAAGGGGGTCGTATTATAGGCATAAGATTATGGTACTTGTTGCAATAATAGATATACAATTGACATTACTAATAACAGGTGATTAAGAGGTGATAAGATAGAAATTATGAGAGGATTTAATAATATATTTAAGATATGAAGTGATTAATAACGTTGTAAGGTAGGAAGTCAGTAGCGGAGGTAATAAACATGAAAGTAGGTCGTTAGAGCTGATGGGGGGCAAGGCAAGGTGACTCATGGCTTAGGTAGGGGAAAAAACTGCTACACTATCAAGATGGAGCGGCGTGTCCGGGGACCCTGCTACCAGTTCTTGGTACTCCACGAGTCATATATGGCTAGGGGAGAGAAACTCTGAGATTCCTGGAATCCACCTCACAGTCTCACAAATATGGTATTGGGGGTACGAAATGGAAGTGGGGGAGAGTAATAGATAGTCAGGTTATGGGTTATTGACCAATAGAAAAAATGGAAAAGGGTGTTGGCTGTGACGTAGGAACCCAGCTTTAAGCTGGAGCAAAGCTCAGAGACGGGAGAGTGGTGCGAGACTTGAAGCCGAGAACGAGTGTGCTCCTAGGAACCCCAAGCCTGGGGTCTAGGGCGCATCGGCTCTCATCTGATTGTCACTAACTTTCGTACTAAGAAACAAACTCAAAGCACCAGCATTTCGACTGAGACTGAAGCTTTCCAGCTGAAGTCTTCTAATTATGTGACAAATAGAGTGGGTTGGACCAGCAACGCAGTGTTAATAAAACTGTGGAACGAAGACCATCGTCTTGTGGTTGCTGGAGGAACTACGGTAAAGGTCCAAAGGGCCCTCGGGTACTGACACGGTACCTCTCGCACATCCCTTATTGTCAGGACCGAAGTACGAGGGTATACCGTAGTTCCAGGTAACGACACACCATCCCAGGTGAGGGATACCGACAGGTAAAATACCAACTACCTGCCAGGTAAAGGTGATAGTCGGAACCCTTTGGATAGTAATGTTTATAATCTGGATCTATTTTTATTGTCGACCTTGAACTTGACACCATATATGGCATAATCTGGATCTAGGTTACGATTTTGAAACATAACATTTTCATCAAATTTAAAGTTATGTGATATATGACCTAGGCCTGCATATCACTCACAACAGATATAGATATATACATGCACATTGATGTTTGGTATATTTTCCTACACATCAGTTGCCAGAGCAAAGTTTATGCTAATAAGGGTTTCGTCAATATACAGTATATAGATCTAGACATTTGAAAATATGCTTTTGTGTTTAATTTGCCGCAATAACAATCGAAGAATGATACGGAAAATTAAGGTCTATTGCTGTAATGATTAGTAAGAATATAATTGAAATCCATCCGTGGGAAGGGGGGACTCGAAGAATTCAAATATTTCGTCAACATTGCCCGTAAATCATCCCGTTAAGATCTTCAATACTGCTTTGTCATAGTATTCTGTAGACAGGTCACGAAAATACATACACGTGTTGAAATAAATATTACTGACCTTGATGATGGGACGGTTCTCTCCAATAGAAACCCTGTAAAGTATCCATTTTCACAATTTCACTGTACCATGTGCATATGGCGTTGAGTAACCACCCCATGGAGAGTACATTACAAGGGGGATAACTCTTATACAGATTTACTCTTTCACATATGCCATACGGAGTGCTGTCCCATGTACATAAGATTTAACGCTTTTCAGGTATGTCTTATGTACGCGTTCAAGATTAAAATTTAATTGGAAACAAAGAATATTTTTCCTTATCCTGACTCATGCTCTTTTGCTTGTCTTCTTCTTGCGAACATAGTGGAACACTTGTATCTCCTTAATTGAAGCTCCCTTCAATGTAAAATCACTAATAGGTACTCACTAAGAGTTGCTCCCCATTGTCCCTTTGGCGGGAACAGGTGTCGCCACCCTCTGGCCTCATGCTTCACTCTCTCCTTCTTCGCCCAGTGTGCAGGATGTGAGAGCGCCTGTGTCTCCTTACACACCATATCCTTTGATGATTCTTAGTTTATTACCTCTTATAGGTTACTATAGAGGTATAGCTAGTATCCTTCAGTAATTTGTATTGATAATTTATCGTATTTCTACTGTTTATTCACGTGTGTTCGTGATTGTTCAGCTAGTATTACGTTGATGAAAATCTGTACTATTTGTAGATTACGTTTTTCTGCCTCTGATCCGCATGTAATATGCCCTAGTTGTTCTACGCCGTGTGCGTTTGATTCACGTTGCAGTTACTGCATTAATTTAACTAATTCTGCATTTAATAAATATTATCTTTGCGTCTTAAGACGTGCTGCAGATAGGTCACGCAAACAAGGGCTAAACATGGCCCATACTCCAGATATCCCATCCAGTCAGCTGCTGTTGATCGACCCCCTCCCGTCTGGTGTTCTGCTAGAGACCCCATCGGAAGAGGGACGTGGGATGCAGTCCGTCACCTCTAAGAAGCAACCGGCCTCCCCAGACATCCCATCATCGCAGACCAAAAGGGTCTCAACGTCTTCTCAACACAGACTTCGTACCCCCAGGGCAGCGTCGACCTCCAAAGGAAAGTCTACGAAGTCAGCAAGAACTTCCTCAGCCGAGATCGTTCCAGCCAAAGAATTGGGCCTCTACGATGATCAGCCGATCATCATCCCCGACATACGGCACAAGAAGCGACCTGTGTCAGCGACAGTGACTTCAGCAGAGATCACCATGCAGCCTGATGCCTCTACACTGATGTCGGACGATATTGCAGTGGACCCCTCCATTAACATCGCAGAGAAGGCACCGACGACTTCGTCGCAGACCATCCCTGAGGACCTGATGCGGCAAATCATGACCATGATGGAGGACCGCTACAGACTGCAGAAGCAGGGACCTAGCCTTCGCGAAGGCTCCAACGTAGACAGCACCCCAGAGGCACCCCCCGTCAACGTAGCAGCCAGGACGATGTCACCTTCGCGAAGGAAGTCACGGACCACCTTGACGAAGGACCTAGATGTACAGCCTTCGCGAAGGCGGGATAGATCATCACCTTCTTCGGTTTCATCCCTAGATGTGGACTCGGACCATCAGACATCACGGAAGCCTTCGCGAAGGTCATATCGTCGTTCCCCCGGACCGGATGCAGAGGAAGCTTCGCGAAGGCATTCGCGAAGTACACCTGAATCCAGATCATCATCATCTAGAAGGACATCGAGGGACTACACAAGAGCTTCGCGAAGCTATCAACGTTCTCCTCACAAGTCTCCGAGAAGATCAACCCATAGACGTAGATCACCATGTCGATCACCTTACAGGTCACCACACAGATCTGCGCACAAGTCTACAACTAGATCGCCACAAGCATCACCGGACATAGAGACACACAGTCCAGAAGAGCACCAACCTCTCATCAATGATGATGGAACAGAGGATGATGGAGGAATTATTTTCTCAGATGCAGAGATACGGTATTGGATGGTCAATAACCTAGATCTCTCATCACCATCTAAAAGTGGCAATGTGGCGCAGACATACCTGATGAAGGAAGATGATGCAGATGCTATCACACTACCTCCGATCGACCCGATTGCGGCAGTTCCACAGAATCTAGATGCAGCATTCCATAAAGCCACGAAAGTTCAGACACCACATCTGCCAAACTTTCACGCCAAGAAGTTCTCCATGCACAACATGGACCCCTTCTACAAAGCTCAAGACATCGATGAGAACTATAAGATGATCAGCGATGTCAAGAATAAGAATTACAAGATTGATGATCGCAAATTGGCTCAGATAGAAACCATGATGAGCCGTATGTTCTTTGGTTTAAATAGATCTAGAACGATCAATGAGAAACTTATCACCAGATTTCGTGATACGACTTCTGAAGATGATAGAATGATTTACTCTGCCTTACTTATGCAAAAGAAAGACCAGCAGTTCCTAACGGATCATCTTACGTCTGTTTCAGCAGCACTGACCTTACCTTCTTGCAACTGGGGTGAGAACTTTACAGCCCCACTTTATACAGCCCCGTGGTCTTCAACATCCATCTTTAACGGAGAAATAAACAAAGTCTCCAAGGAAGTCACTAAGGATTCCTGAGAAGTCCTTATGATTAAATCGATGGATACACTAGCCAGCGTCATTCGACAGACTTCACAAAGATACTCAGGGAGATCTAAATTCACGGGCCTACAGAGAGCGCGGGATAGAAAGATAGCCAGCTCTAGAGGAAAAGATTCTTTTCGTCGCCCATATGGCAACTATAGAGGAGGGTCAGGAAGAGGCAGGACACCCAGAGGTTCCCGCAACTATAAACGCTGAAAGACAGGTTCGGAACGACTGGAGTCTTCCACCCCCAGCCGTTCCAGTACAACCATCACAAGTGGGTGGACGTCTGCAACTACACTGGGAAAACTGGGGAATATTTCAAGACCCTTATGTCTCCAACATTCTTCAACACGGATTTCGTATCCCACTACAGGCCAAGCCTCCGCTGACAATCAATCCTCACAAGTTCGATTTACATGCACAACAACTACCAAAGTTAAGAGAGGCTGTTTCATCACTCCTAACCAAGCAGGCCATAGAAGTAATAGATCAAGCAAACATCGAACCAGGTTTCTACTCCCCAGTTTTCCTAGTTCCAAGATAAACTCCAAGGAGAAATACAGACTCATTTACAACATGAGCTTTTTCAACAAGAATTATCTACGCAAACCACCGAAGTTTCGCATGATACATTTACCTCAGTTATGGCAGATGATTCATCCCATGGACTACATGGGCAGCATAGATCTACAGGACGCATACCTGCACATCCCAATTCATCCCGAATCCAGGAAATACCTACGGTTTACACTAGAAGGGCTACACTACCAGTGGAAAGTACTCCCATTCGGAATATCATCAGCCCCCTGGCTATTCACGAGGATAACGAAACCGATTATCACATATTTACATCGTCAAGGGCTACGCAGTGCGTTTTACCTCGACGACGGGATACAAATAGATCAAGATCCACAGCGTCTCAAACTACAGTTAAACTACATCATAAAACTACTAACACAGCTAGGATGGTTAGTAAACTTACTCAAGTCGGACCTAGTACCATCGCAAGACCTACAGTTCCTAGGCATTCGATTTATCACAAATCGCAACCGTATCGTTGTACCAGAAGACCGTTGGCTCAAGATACAACAGACCATTCCACCAGCTCTACTCTCTCCGTTACCACTTCGACAATGGCAGAGCCTACTAGGTCTTCTCACATCAGCACAAGACTTGACAGTCACAGGCAGATTACAGTTACGTCCCCTACAGGTCCTCATCAATGCACATCTCAACGACTTACAACCATTCAGTCTACCGAAACATCTCAGACCTCATCTGCTATGGTGGACCAACCGGACGACATCAGGGTTATGGAATCAGCAAGAAAGCAAGCTCCATACCAACATGCTAGAGATGAAAGCTGTAATCAACGCAATACTGCATTGGAGCACAATTCTACAAAATGCACACCTAATTATTCATACTGACAACTCGACAGTGGCGTTCTATGTGAACAGACAAGGTTCAACGAGATCACTAAACCTTTTGAATCTAAGCTTTCAACTGTTCGATCTTATCCAAGATCTAAACCTACATGTCAGAGCATGTCACATTCCCGGAGCCAGGAATATACTAGCAGACGCACTCTCTCGGCCACATCTACCGTCACCGACAGAATGGATGATAAATACAGAAATATTTGCTCAGATAATCAAGCAAATAGGAGCGCCGCTAATAGATCTATTCGCCACAAGATTCAACAATCAACTACCGACATTCGTGTCACCAGTCCCAAATCCACAAGCATGGGCAACGGACGCTCTAAGTATATCATGGGAAGGCCTCAATGCGTACGCGTTTCCGCCACCAGCAATAATACCTCAAGTATTACAGAAAATCAGACAAACACAGAGTCTACAACTCACTTTGGTCGCGCCCTACTGGCCGGCCAGGATGTGGTTTCCCGGTCTAATTCAAGAAATCGGTCAACCGGCTCTAGAGCTACCCAAGCGCTCAAATCTGTTAATACATCCACACACCAAACAGGTGCACAGAAACCCAGAAGTATTCCAACTTCACGTATGGACTGTATTAAAATGTGTTTAAACAAGAGAGGATATTCTGCCAGGGCGGCAAAATCGGTCACGCTTGCCTTACGATATTCTACACGGAACCTGTACGACGACAAGTGGCACAGTTTGGAAAATTATGCAGCAAACAAGGGATTTACTGCGAGAGATGCTACTCATCCTCAAGTGGCAGATTATTTGTGTTACCTACGGCAAAACAAACATTTGAAAGGCTCGACATTGTCAACATATCTTGCCGCTCTTAGTTCTGTGATTACTATGAGAACGGGTGTCAGACTGACAAAGACTCCAGAGTTACTGGCCTTACTACGTGCTTTCCGATTGGAGGACCAAAAGCGGAAATTCCACGCCCCAGCTTGGGATCTGAATGTAGTGTTACAACACCTCACAACTGAGGCTTACGAACCTTTGGAATCGACAACCTTTGAATTTCTCTCACAGAAAACACTGTTGCTGTTATCTCTAGCCACCGCAGCCAGAATGTCAGAAATTCACGCTCTAGATTATGAGAGGATACAGTTTGGTGATAATCAAAACACAGTACACCTGGGACTAAGATGGGATTTCATCGCCAAAAATCAACTACCAGGTCAACCAGACAGGTTATTTCACGTCCCGGCACTATCTTCGATTCTCGGACCTCAAGATACACTGGACCTATCTCTATGTCCAGTTAGAGCTCTCAAAATCTATTTACGACGTTCCAAAACAAGGCGAAGATTTCTCAAACGATTATTCATCCCCTTATCGGTAACAAATCAGACAGAAGTCTCTCATACCACCATATCTATTTGGATAAGGACTGTCATACTACGCGCCTACAAGGCAGCAGGATTGGACCCTCCAACAGCATCAAATCCCCATGAAATCAGGGCATTGGCTTCCACTCTCGCCCTACATGGTAACTGTTCATTAAATACAATTATGGAAGGATGCTTCTGGAAATCTAACATGGTGTTTGCTAATCACTATCTGAGAGATATCACCACCGAGGACGTCTCTGGCATTCACCATTTCGGTCCTTTGGTCCTCGCTCAACAGCTGACAGTCCCTCGTAGGCGTTAACATGTACCCCCACGAGATTATTATGTATATTTATACATACAGTAGCTAGCTTATAACTCTACGGAGTTCTAGGGCTATGTATATACTTAGCTTAAGTTCACTCAGCCTTAAGCTAATACTATGTTTATGTTCAGTTGTACAGCTTCTCTATCAGAGTCGCTTTTAATATTCATTATTTTATCATATATTAATATTGTAATACCCCTATTATTGGCAATATATAAAACCTATGGTTTATAATAGAGGAAATATCCTAAGTCTATGCCTTATGAAGTTCCCGTAGGGGTTTTTACAGTTATAACTATAAAAATCACTAATTATAAATCCAAAGTATTCTGTTCTTCCCACCTCCGCACCGGAGGATTCTACAAGCAAAAGAGCATGAGTCAGGATAAGGAAAAATATGTAATTTTTAGAGTAAAATTGATATTTTAAACTTATCCTGACTCATGAGGTTAGCCCTCCCATCCTCCCCACATAACACTTTGGATTTCCCTGTAAATTCAAGTGTTGGGCTCGCAAAATCAGGAGAGAGTGAAGCATGAGGCCAGAGGGTGGCGACACCTGTTCCCGCCAAAGGGACAAAGGGGAGCAACTCTTGGTGAGTACCTATTAGTGATTTTACATTGAAGGGAGCTTCAATTAAGGAGATACAAGTGTTCCACTATGTTCGCAAGAAGAAGAAGACAAGTAAAAGAGCATGAGTCAGGATAAGTATAAAATATCAATTTTACTCTAAAAATTACATATTTCAAGAGCATT
Source organism: Haliotis rubra (assembly GCF_003918875.1). Taxonomy (NCBI): domain Eukaryota; kingdom Metazoa; phylum Mollusca; class Gastropoda; order Lepetellida; family Haliotidae; genus Haliotis; species Haliotis rubra. The sequence goes on along the minus strand of NW_025767659.1, from coordinate 286,457 downwards.
ACTTCGTATTTACATATAGGAATAGGTATATCATACCAAGTTATATGTTGAACTGACGTAGATATCAAGGTTGATTATGTCGGTTGAACATTTAACATTATCAAGAAATGATATACACGTAAATCAGATCACTTTATGTTTAGATATTGATGGAAAATGTATCGTATTTTATAAACATCTTCAGGTGATGAAGAGTGTAAAGCGACCCTCCCTACTGACACAACTGCTGAGACGGCCACGTCCGAGTCTGCCATCGCGATGACGCCTAACCAGACTCCAGCTGTAGTCTCCACCAGCCAGACCTCAGATGTAGCCTCCACCAGCCAGACCCCAGATGTAGCCTACACCAGCCAGACGCCAGATGTAGCCTCCACCAGCCAGTCTCCAGCTGTAGCCTACACCAGCCAGACCCCAGATGTAGCCTACACCCGCCAGACCCCAGATGTAGCCTCTACCAGCCAGACCCCAGATGTAGCCTCCACCAGCCAGTCTCCAGCTGTAGCCTACACCAGCCAGACCCCAGATGTAGCCTCCACCAGCCAGACCCCAGATGTAGCCTCCACCAGCCAGACCCCAGATGTAGCCTCCACCAGCCAGACCCCAGATGTAGCCTACACCAGAAAGACTCCATCTACAGCCTCCACTTCTCAGACCACAACTGTCTCCACACACTGGACAAGGAAGGAGCCAAGTTCATGTGAGAAGGTGTATGAGCTGCAGCAGCAAGTTCTGTCTGGAGAACTGAAGCTACAGGCGCTACAGACGCAGAAACTGCTTCTCCAAATAAAGGTGCTGGAAATGCTAGAGGGAAAACAAGTTTGCGAAGAGATGACACCATCCCAGATACTAATGTCACTAATGCAATAAGAAATTAGAAATAAGAAAAAATTTCGTTGTTGAGTAAAGAAATAAAGCTTTATTTTATTTCACATTGATCTTCTTGTGCTGTGTTAGTTGAATTTGAGTGAAAAATGTACATGAAATATACAGATAACATATCAGCCCATATGTACATCAATATCAATTAGGTCATGTTCATTATGTTTCAAATTTTTACATGTATAACAGTTCTCATGTCGATGTAAACCTCATTTGTACTATTATATGTTAGTGTCAAAAGAATGTGGAAGCCATATGATCACGTATGCCTTTGCCGTCATGTCGTCCTGCGTAGGTATCGATGGGTGTTTGGTCGTCCCCGTTGTCCCTCTCATCCTGAGGTTCACCCTTGGAGATGGCAATGTTGTGCAAAACAGCACAGGCAACAACAATACGGCACTGGGGGTCATCCTCACCTTACAAAAAATAATTTACTGGCATTATTCATTGGATCTATGAACACAGAATTTGTTTAAAGTTGAATTTATATTTGTAAATTTCAAAATATCACATTACACAATTATCATTGTTCAAAATTATAGCTTTACATCTGACATTTTCTTCAAGGTAGCAACAAGTCATAAAATAGTCACCATTAAGTACATATATTATATATTTATAACTTATAGCTAAAATACATGGAATTATCATGAAACGGCCCTCCTGTTATCAGAAATTTGCAGTCTGCTGCAAATCATATTGGACCGCTCAACCTTAACGACGGGCCACTATCAGTTCTCTTGTCAAGTGACGTCATAGTTCGACATTAGTGGCTTTCGACTGGCAGATATTCTGGGTCAAACAAGTCAAAGCAACCCAAATTCCAGCTTTAAATAGCGATAATATTGGCTTTCTGCTTGGTGCTAACCTTAACAATTGCACTATTAAGACTGTTGATGGACCAAAACCGAACACTGTCATAGCTTGACATGTTGCAGGCTATGGTCTTGTCAAAGGCCAAGGTCGAATATTGTCACTTTTTGTTGTGACGTCACTTGACTTGTTCGATGACGTAATTGCATTCGGGCAGTCAAGCCCGTCAGAAGTTGATTTGGGTAAACTTACCGTCAAATTCCTTCATTGTTTCCTTTTTCTTTTCAACACAAATTCCATGTATTTTAGCAATAATAACGGTAATGCTATTTTTGAGGGCATTATCATTTGCAGAGGCCCTCGGTCTTTATCAACTGCCCTCCTTCGTCGGGCAGTTAATAGAAGACCTCGGGCTTCTGCAAATGATAATGCCCTCAAAAAATAGCATTATCCTTATAATATCCTGTACCTCAGAGTGGAGAACATGAAACCGTCTCTTCCACCGAGCAACCATGAGCAGCCCCAGGCCATTTGACACAAATGTTTGTGAATTTTCCTGTAAGATTACATAAAATATAATTAATAAAGTTCAAGGATCAATACACAAAGAAGGCGACATCAGTCAAAAATATTACCTATTTTATGTGCGTGTCAGATACTATATATGTGCCTCAACATAAATTATGACTGAATTCTTTCATTAATATTTTGGTATGAAATATATACTGAACCGCAAAAGAAACGCAAGTTACTATTTTCAAAACATACGTTCTAAATGCATTCCTTTTAGGACAACAAAGTATACCATTATAGAACTAAGCATTCGAAGATGGTTTTGCCGTTGTTGCCGCTGATTCTTGACCATATCGCCAAAACGCAATCATTTTCATGTTTTTCGTGTTTTTTTTGCATGAAGTTTTTGTGTTTCACACAAAAATGCGTGCATTTCACTCCAGTTTGAAGCTTTATAAGGCAGGTCATTCAAAAAACACCATAGAACACAAAATTGACTGTGACAACGCGGAGAAAACATGCCACGTCTAACTGAACAGCAACGATGAATCGCCGTTGGAATGTTGCAGACCGGATCCACACCAACTAAAGTGGCCAGGCACTTCAGATCTCACGTGACAACAATCACAAGACTATCCGCAAGGTATCGTCAAACCGGTAATGTTCCAGACCGACCACGTTCAGGACGTCCCAGGGTAACAACGCCAGCGCAAGATCGTCACATCCGGGTTACTCATCCGCGTAACCGACAGCAACGAGCAACACAGACAGCTGCAACCATTCAAGGCCACAACGTCACATCTCTGCACACACTGTTCGTCGTCGTCTGAGGGCAGCAGGGATGAGATGTCGCCTTCCTTACGTCGGACCGATTCTGACGCAACGTCACTGCCAAAATCGTTTACAGTGGGCGCGACAACACCACCGTTGGCGACGTCAACAATGGCAACAAGGGTTGTTTTCTGATGAGTCCAGATTCAACTTGTCCCACGCCGACGGCCGATAACGTGTATGGACACGACGTAATGAACGTTACGCCAACTGTTGTGTTGTGGAAGCTGACCTCTGGGGAGGTGGAAGACTCATGGTACGGGGTGGCTTCAGCTACCACCACAGTACACGTTTACACGTGTTTCGTCAACGTGTGATTGCTGTAGTCTACAGAGACCAGGTCTTTCAACACCACGTTGTACCGCTCTTGCAGGCCCAACCTCAGCTCCAGACGTTCCAGCAGGACAATGCTCGTCCTCACACTGCACGGGTCTCTATGGACTTCCCCAGAGGGAACAACATTGCTGTACTGCCCTGGCCCACTCTGTCCTCGGATATGGCACCAATCGAGCATGTGTGGGGTGAAATTGGTAGACGGATACAGACAGCTGCTCAACCTCAAAACCTTAGAGATTTGGAAGCCAGATTGGCCAGGGAATGGAATCAAATTCCCCAAGCCTTCTTTCAGACACTTGTTGACTCGATGAGACGTCGTTGTGCTGCCTGCATTGCAGCCAATGGTGGCCACACGCGCTACTGATTGACACACTGTTTCGTGACATTTTTGGTGTGTGAGGGTGGAGTGACAACATATGCTTTTACAGTAAACTTGAGTGCTGTTTTCACCAGAGACCATGACTCATTTCTTCAACAATCACTTGTCTGTTGTTTTTTCGTAGTGTTAAGCTTGTTTGTTCCACAGATTCAGAAATATTCACATTTCTAAATAAACTTGCGTTTCTTTTGCGGTTCAGTATAGGTTCATAATATATCATCCTCATATTTGATTTTCCCCAAAAGATCTTTCTTACATAGTAATTGTAGACCTATATACTAATGCCATTTGCAAAACTTTGGGCAATTTGTTTCATTATTGCCATTAATATATATGAATGCAAATGTTTGCGTGTTAAGATATTTCCTTCACACATATCATAAATACACATAGTATTTGTTAATTTATTACATTAACCAAAACATTGATATTTGGGATGAATAAATTTTTCCTTGACTCTCCTGCCATAATGTAACATAATACTATTAGATACATTTGACCGTGACCATGAAATATATATTCTCACTTGATGTCAGTAATATATCATCTGAAAACTTTGTATTTTATATCAAAGGCATTTGACAAAGAGCATAAATGTGAAACTAATGATTTAATTGAATTGTTTCATTCAAAGTCAGAACCCATTTCTTCATTATCACAAAATGTTGTAATTATCAAAGGCGTATTTGGAAAGAATAAACATGCAAGATGTCACTTTACATTCAGTACAACCATGACAACTAGAGTATGAACACCATTCAACCACTTTCAACTTTGTGAATAAACAGCAAATGTCAGAACATAGGGCACATTATTCTAAACAAGAGTCATCAAAAGATGACAAATCCCCCAGCCCCTACAAATATGAAACAGCAAATCATCTGACAGTTACTTAAAGTTGAACTTCATTTTTTTAGACAAAGTCTAAAACGTTTCCATGGGAACCAAGAAAAATAAAAATGAGAACAATCTGTAAATAGTCAAAGGCACCACTTTATTTCCTGTTTGATATTTCTGCAAAGTTTTGTTGAAAAATATTGAACCGTTTTCGAGTTATGCTCCGGAAACAATATGATTACGTATGGACGGACAGACGGACAAGACGTCGACTATATCCCCCCGCATTGCATCTGAAATCACATGCTAAGAAGGCTCTTGTCAAATTTATGTCAGTTTCCAAGATTTTTTTTTATATTAACCCGGAAAATATGTTTAATACTGTTTAATTCACAAATCGAACCGATTGTGTTTCATAGAAACATCAAAATTCCCTGAATTTTCCCTGACTTTCAGAGAAATGCCAGATTTCCCTGACTTTTCCCTGACCTGTGGGAGCCCTGAGTTTATACCCCACTTTATAACACTTTCATTTTCTAAGTATTCATTTTAAATAATTAATGAAACGATAAAAAAATTATGTTTGGTTCATTATACTTTATTGGTTGTGCACTACAATAACATAAATTACAAGGCAGAGTGGAGTAATTAATCCTGCTAAGCCTACTTGATCTGTTTACTCTGTGAAGTAACTCAAGGCATTATATTGCACAGTAAACAGTGTAAACATAGGTTTTTGAATATCAAGCAATGTTCGCTTCATATATTATGTACATAAAGCTATTCCATATCTCTATGTAGGAAGTATGTATCAAAATTGCGAATGAGCTCCCATAACTTCGAAGTAGAAAATGGCAAATACCAAAACATAACTTTTGTTAATCGAAAGGGTTTAATGTGTAAAGATGATATTTAAGATGAATTGCATTTCATATTATATTGTCCATCATATCATAGAGATATATACTGTTTTTATGTGTTAACAATATAATTACAAATGTCCATCAGTAACTTTTGTATTAACAATGTTAGAGTGCTTAGGTAAATATTTATATGAGGCTAGTATATTTAGGGCTCCTTGCCACAAGGCAGGAGACCTATTGGAACCGTTAATGTTTTTATTATTTATTATTCCGCCGTATTTTGTACCAGCCCTACAAAATGCACCGCTGGACAGAATCGCTTGAAAAAAATTACCATGGTGCCAACAGTGCTGAAGTCGTTTCTGCAAAAATCTCAAGGCTCTAGGCCCAATAGCAAAGGGGAGATAATTCAAAATTAATTCAAAATTGTCAATTTCCAAAGCAATAATCTCCGAAACTACAAGTCCGATGACTACCAAATGTCTGGAGCAGGTCTGGAATCCAATTACCTTCAATTTCAACTGCAGGACCCATGGGGCTACGAGGCACCGTTTGGCCGCCATATTGGATTTAAGGAAATTTCACGTTTTTGACGGGTAGGCATTTCCGCAACCCATCACTCTGAATGTATGATGTCTAGAACTCTGCAAATTTGCACATTTAGTGTATATACCTCAAATATGAATATCCTAAAACTATGTTGCGATATCTTGAATAGTTACGGACATCTATATTTTTACTTTTGTTGTTTATGTTTTACTAAAATGTATCTTTAAAGAATCTCAGCATCATTACTATTTCAACTAAACCGCTAGAATTTGGCAACATGCAGTAACTTGATGTGTTGAACATTTTTTGGTTCTTTGGTGCATGTCAAAATGAGAACCGTTTGGCGGCCATATTGGATTTCGACAGATTCTGGTGACACTGCATTCGTCACCACTCGCCCCTTTCCGTAACCTGCAAGAAGACTCGTCCCCCTCTCGATGCTTGTTATGTGCGAAAATACGACAAACCAATCAGAACGCGCGTAAATGACTGCGGTGCTTTGGTAAAATTAATCCTGAGTACTTAAATCGTTTATGGCATTATGTCATTGTTTAAAAAATCATGAAAAATATATATCGTCATATTGAAAGTACAAAGAACTTAGCTAACAGGATTATGCTGCCTATTATGGTGTTTTTGATAAGAATCATGCGATTGACGGCGAGAGATTCAAATGCACGCACGTGCGTTTGTTGACATAACGGCTCTCATTGGTCCAACTGAGAGTGTTTCTGACGATCTTGCGGGCTTGCTATGGAGATTGTACGTGCGCTTTCAACAATTTTAGGAAATTGCAATTATAAATCGCTACGAGTTTCAAAACAATAATATTATATCTGTATGTAACTAATCAACTTTAATCTTTAACATTGGGCATATATTTCAATTCTCTGGGAATATTTTAGTCTGACCTTCTTGTGGTCATTCATATATTTTTCATAATTAAAATTCCACTTGTGGTATGACAGCAAGGTTACACGTATGTTCAGTTTGAGAAATATTATAAAAGTCATTTTTTTAGTTTCTGCTTTGGGATTTAATGTAGCGGGGTTTTTTTTATAAATTTTATTTGTATATTCAATAAAACAAATCCAATTTGTGATTATCAAACCCTTTTCAGAAATATAATTGGAAATATAAGGTGAATATCTGGTAATAATTACGTCAGAATATGTTTTTAACAAATATGGGTTTTTTCTTTCTTTTAGTTGTACCAAAGAGGTTTAATTCTTTAGAATAAATAGCAAAAACAAAAACAGCAATACAATGTTTGAGTACTTCGGTGATATTAAGTACCATTGGAATCAAACAGGAATAGAGTTATCGTTCCTGTTTGAAGTAGTTCTGATGTTCCTACGCCAATATGAAATCCTTCGAGAGGGGCACGAGTCGCTATTCGGCTTGTCCCGGAATAACACGAGTTGGTCACGAATGGTGACACTGGTCTAGAAACAGCGTAACTGCTCCGGTTCTGCACAAATAGGCACGAAAATTGCTATTATGCACAAACGTCCAATGCTTAATATTTTGTGTTCTTAAATGCTTATACAAAAATAAGTCGCTTGGTGGCCATATTAGATTGAAAATTGCACAGATGGATTATAAAAAAAAAATCACAGCGTCATTATTATTTCAACTACGCAGCTGGTATCTTGCAGCACGCAGTAACTTCATGTGCTGAACATTTTTTGTTCTTTAGTGCATGTCAAAATGTGAATCGGTTGGCGGCCATATTGGATTTCGGCACATTCTGATGATACTACATTATAAACAGTATAGCTGCTCAAGTTCTGCACAGAAGGCAGTAAGACCTCGCAGTATGCATCAACATAAGATGCTTAACATTTCGTGTTCTTACATGCATATACAAAATTGGATCGTTTGTCGGCCATATGGCATTGAAAATTGCAGAAATGCAATCAAAATGCCTACAATTTCGCCTGGACGGCTCAAGTCGCTAAAATGCACCGTTTGGACACTTGAAACGGTGCGTCTGATAGCTGAAGTTCTGCCGATTCCAGAACACTAATTGTTTTGAACGTAGACCCAAGGACAACGGAGTTACAGCCTGTCAAAGAGCGAACTATTTCTTGTCCGGAACTTCTTAAAAGGTACATCACCCCTGCCGACCAGGTGTCAACTTTTCGTGTCCTCGGAACTCATGTTTTCCAGCTTTAAACACCCGTATCTCGGAAACCAACCTTCCGATTTCGACCAAAATTTGGATATGCATTTTTGCCGCCAGTGTAAGTTGTGTGTACCAGTTGCAGCAACATAGCTTCAAAGACAACGGATGAACAAATAATATTCTATTTTCCTCACTACAGTTGCTAATCTTGATTGGTTTTCTACTGAGGGCTATGAAAATTGTCAGTGTATATGTGTATGGTTTGCCGATCACTTTTTATTCTAACATACATGTTAAAGGTATCAACGTTTGTGGTTCGAGGCAGCCCTGAAAATCCTAAAAATCCACTCACTCGCCGACTTTGTGATGTCTGGAATGTGTCATAACTTTCTCGGAGATTTACGACACGGCAGATTACCCGTGCAAAGCATGCGACAGTCTGAAGGGAAGCGCAGGGACGATATCTGCTATAAAGAGACTACCACTGCAAAGCGTGGTCCACGTGCAGATATGGGAGATGATGTCAATTTCAATTGACAATGACGAGAGCTAGCGCTACACAAAATTAAAATACACATACAGTGTAATGGATACTGATACAAAACTACTGAAGTACCTTAACTGCTGTGTAATCACAAGTTCACTTGCATGAGCGCGAGTGTGACTGAGTGAGTGAGTGAGTGAGTGAGTGAGTTCAGTTTTACGCCACACTCAGCAATATTCAAGCTGTATGTCCGCGGTCTGTAAATAATCGAGTCTGGACCAGACAATCCCGTGATTATCAGCTTGAACATTGATCTGCACAATTGGGAACCGATGACATGACTGTGTCAACTAAGCTCAGCGTGAGAGAAACAGTGTTGTGGATATTGGTACATGCTACACAAGTACAGAGCACGGGCGCTTTGTGTCGCATTTCAACTTGGCTGTAGTTGATATTTAGCTGGAAATTGTATCTACACTCACCCGAAAATAAACACCATAAACAACCACATTTTCAGTCAAAAGGAATACGTTATTAGCAATTGAAAGTGCATTATTCTTTTTCCTTCCAATCTCTAATCAAACCAACAGCTCTTTCCAGAGCCATACGTGCAATTACCCATACCATACAACACAATCCTTTGTTTCTAACCCTGAAAACATAAGAATTCAAAGTTTACCACTGAAGTATTTCTCATTGCTGACAATGATATGATCCATATCAGCTATAACCTTTACTGCTTTCGACATCAGGTACCAAATGTTTAGATATTATTCAAGCCAAGGAGCCCTCAATGTTGCCCGCAACTTTAATCAGAGATGAGTTAATTAGTACACATTAATTGTACAGGTATCTTCCCATAATAAAGACCTCCCAACAGACAGACCTCTTAAAACAACACATTTTATGGTTGGTTGCATAAGGCTTAATGAAGCTTAACCCTTGTTAATAATGGTATGTGCCCAGATAAAAAAACAACAACATTAGGTATTAACTATAGTTTCATCAATTCAAGTAATGAATTATGATTTTTAAATTCAGACATATTGCATCAACACATATGTACATCAACATCTATTTGCCAGATCACATCTACTTGTGAATATTATCAAATACAATAATTCATATACATGTACCTACCAAACATGAGACCAAGCACCATATTATTATTCACCACTAAACTCTAAAGTTGCCAAATTTATCAAAACTGGACTTTACCCAATTTTGTAATATGTGTCAATATGCTGTATGTTCTCTGTGTCACAAAATGTGATTTTTAGAATAAATTTTGGGTTCTATTCTGTTCTGTTCAATAAAAGGGTTAGTAATATGTTTTGAGAAGGGAACAGGAGATAGGTGTGTGCCGTTACGATACTCTGTAGTGATTCTGGGTCAGCTCATTAACTGAATAGCTGGACAGCATGGCTCAGCTAATTAGTGTACTCATTGAGTCTGTCTTATGAGAGGTCTGTCTTTTGGGAGTGAACCATTGTACATACTCGTTTATTATTCCATTGTCACCATCTTTTCCTGTACCAATACTGTTGGTGAATATGGAATAGTATGTTAGACTGCTGTCTTTCTCCAGTCTATCACTGATAGTAATATTAGTATCACTATTAGTATTATGATACTATAACTATTACTAGTGAAAGTAAATTTTTGTATTTTTCTAATATCTGCATCCTAATATACTGCTTGTACTAATAATTAAGAAGGCATTTTTGTATAATTGTACTCATTGACATAAAATATATTTTCTTCTATGTCAAAAGTACATGATTACATTCAAAGACAATATTGGTATGAAAAATTCACATGTTATTTTTATTACATTGAGTACTTATGTTGACACTATTTCAGAATACACATTCTCTTTTTTGACTGTGTGAATAGTGCTACAATTCCTACGATTTATTAAAAATAAGTGTTGCCCACATATGGACATGTTGAAGTATTCAATTTGCATAATATTTGTACTTCAAAATCAAATGAGGATTTATTTATTTCAAATAAAAATTCATATAGGTATGTATTGTTTCTGTGGTATCAATAATTGCATGGTAAAAATGTCTAACATTTGAAAAGTCAAAATGGCACCAATATGTTAAAATTACTAAACTTGCAAATCAGTCATAATTCATATATTCTCGCCATGTACATTGTCACTCACAATAGCCATACACGATACTCAGTTTAGTCTATTGGACTTGAAAATGACAGATAATTTTACTTACCGCTCATTTCTCCTGATTGGGAGTCAGACTCTGAGTCGGAATCGAGAGAATCGACGGATATGTCCGACTCCCCCAAATCGTAATCATCACCCACTCCCACTGCCGACATGTTCAACGATGATATGTTGTCGTCTGTCACATGGGGCTATTTTTACACTCATGAATATTCATACTCTTGGTGGGAGGCAACCTTTTTATATATTTCCGTGAGCATCCCTTGTGCTGATTTCTCAATCAATACAAGGGTGAACTATTGTAGCGCCATTAGTATCTTTAATTACATTTTATTCATCTACGTATCAACGTTAGCGATTGAAACGTAGAACTTTATTGTTTTGACTCGGGCAGCGGAAACCTCTGTGACGTGGCATGTCAAAGGTCGCGTGTCACGGTATTTTGTTCCAGACGAACAATTGCAAATTAACCGCGCCCACCTCGCCAATATGGAAGCGGTGCGCGGTGGAAATTTATAAAGTGTCGATAGAAACAGATACACACATATTCTTGAAAATAAGAAATAGGAATCTAAATAATAACAGAGTATCCAACAAATGCATACAGCCAGTATGAGCACAGGCCTCGGTTTAGTATTAACACCCCCTACTATTATAATACATAAAGGTTCATCACAGAAATACGGTGACATGATCGAAAACCGGACAACTACGCACATGTCAATGAATATATCGTATTTTAAAGGTCTCACAAGTATCAACAGCTTTTGTCCATATCTCCGATGTATGTAGGAGGCATATACATGGGCTTTCGGTGGGAATGCATTTGATGGTTTTTATTAAATCGCCAAAGACCGAGTTGCGGTGCCGGAAGTATACAAAACTAGCTCGTCAGCGCTCAGCCTGGTTCCCTGGGTCCGTTGCGCCTGCGCTACGCTCCGACACTGACCCAGGCAACCACTGCCGAATGGCGGCCTTCACTGCAGGGAGACGCACCATACATTTACTCTAGGAAAATCCAAGACGGGTGGTTAGAATTTTTTCATAGCATTTTCATCGATACTATGGGAAAATATACGTCACCAGAACAACGGCCATCGTTACTTTCAGTGTACAAACACGTTATTTAAGCAGTTTCGAGATACGAAAATCGTCGTTACTTTGGCGATTTGTAAACAATGACACACACCCTATTTTCATCACCGACACGTGCTTTGACATTTCGTGTCAGCTCGCTATTGCCACGAAATCGTACATATAAAACATGGATCTGAACGACCACATTGCTTGAATATAGATAGCATCTTTATTTTAGCAAATGTGATGACGAAAATATCGCCGATTATGTCCCGTGTCTTCCATTGTTTCAGGGTACAGTCTGTAGGTTTGGCCGATATATTTTTCGATCGCCTTGTGAAATTACAAGGTAAAGTGTTTTTGATGGATGATGTTAATGACAGGGTTTGTCATTCTGATATTCAGCCTCTACAAAACAACATGAAACAGTTAACAAATCTACCAATATCATTCAGAAATGTTTATAATTATAATAAACATGGTGAATGAAATGATCTATATAGAAAAATACACACACATATACAGCTCAAAACAATGAATTTGTTACTTGATATTACAAAACTGAATATATAAAATTACATGGTGTGATCAGTATGTTAAAACATTGGTATAACATATATGTGAAAAAGAACGTTTTAGACAGATACCATTCCACTATTTGTGAACTGTTGAATTAAGGGTGATTTTTACCAATGAAACCTGTCATGAGAACTGTAGTTTTTATGGCTTGAAGCCAGTATGAGAGTATACATTTGCTGTACATTGATTATTTTAAGAAATGATAACCCTGGGGTTATTAGAATAGATCTGATACAAATCATCTGATGTCAGCAATTTTTCAGTCAGATATCAGTTACTTAGTTTGGTTAAATGTTGCTATGGACTCTTTTCTTTACTTTATTATACTTTACAGCAGTGCATACATACATAATTCAACACACCATGTTTGATTTTGATTTTGAATTTTGGGTAATTTGCTCTGTACCAGTCCAAAATTGTGATAAAATCAAAAGTTTATGGTGTGTATTTTGAAATCTTTATATAGATATTGGGTATTGTAAACTTATTTGGACTAAAGCACTACTTACTCTTGGTGCACAGAGTAAAAAGGCTGTTATGGCATTGTACAGATGTCAAAAGAAAGTTGAAAATAAACCATGTCAAGATTAATTATGATATTTAATGCTATGATTGCTCCTATAGTGTGTAATGGTGCAGAAGTATAGGCGACCTCATATTGTAAAAATATTGAAGACGTACAGCATAAAATGTGTAAACGGTTTCTCAAAACAGCAAACAATGCTCTGGTTTGGGGAGAATGTTGCAGAACCCCTCTCCAACTTGCGCACATCACAAGCCATATAAGGTATTGGTACAGGCTACTGTGTTTGGGTGAACGCAAACTGCCTCGCGAATGTCGTACCACACGGGCTCCTCATATTAAACATATTCTGTTTAGACTCATTCATATTTAGAATATTCTGATTTGAATATGTGCGGTTAGCACAAGATGTGAAGATCATTTGACAACCTACAACAATCAGGGTGTAGTTCTATCAACAGTTTATCTGATTCCTTCTATTAACAGCAAATTACTGTCAAATGTGGAAAAGAATTTTACACTCCCTATCCCTGTACACCTAAGACTATCCATGGCTCTTTTCAGATGTAGTAGGTTTAAACTTCCAGTCGGTTTTGGAAGATATATATTAAGGGGAAGATCTTTTGCTGACGATGAGTTTCATATGCATGTATTGCTTGTATGTGAGCATTACTCAGCCATAGGGGCGGTGAGGTAGCCCAGTGGTTAAAGGGTTCGCTCGTCACACCGAGGACCCGGGTTCGATTCCCCATGTGGGTACAATGTGTGAAGCCGATTTCTGGTGTCCCCCGCCGATTGCCTGGTCCAGACTGGAATAGAACCGAGTGCAGCCTTAAACAACAAACCAACCAGCATCATTTATCGAAATTCTTTCATCTGAAAACTTCGACAGACAGACAAGACAACTTTGATGTTGTATATAACTCATGTCTATGTTTATATTAAACAGCTAAGGGAATTGTAATAGAATGGCTCCAATGGAATGCGTGTTTCATGCAATCAAAGATAGTCTGTATTACATTGTCTGTTTATTGTGATTGTAATACCAACAGGTTTCAAAACTGAATGTACCCCATTCCCCACCCCTCTCCAACCCAAGATATAGCTACAGTGTTTTTATGTAACAGGAAATGGACACATTATGCAATATTAATAGCTGTTTTTTACTAAACATGTCTTTAACAAACATGAGCCCCATCTGGGAGTATTGCGTATCAGTGTGTTTTAGACAATGCACACTTTCCTTTTTATGAGTGTGCTCTTTCAAAACAAGCTAAAACACACACAGTTATGAATATTTCATAATGTGTCCGTTTTCCTATTATATACAAAACTGCACCTATATATGGGGTGGGAAATGGAAATGCTATATATAATGGTCCGATGTGTAATCGACTTCCCAGTAGAATCACGCAGATGTTGCCATACTATGACTATTGTTACTATGACTATTAAGATCAATGCCTATTGCATTACCGTGATCAGCGATTTGTGATCAGCCCAATGTTGTATTGAAGTGATATATGCCAAATAAATACAAATAATAAATAGGCCACATTTATGCGTTTCAAATGTATTAGAAATAATTATTATTAATTATATAATGTGGTAACAACCATTTTCTAGTTTCTGACTGACTGACTGACTGAGTTTAGTTTTAAGCCACTTTTAGCAACATTCCACAGGATTTACCGGACGCAAAATATTGCGTAAAATACGCAATAAAATTTGAGATGTATGCGAAAATAAAACATCCTGCGTACTCTTGGACGCAAGCAAAATCAGTAATAATTCTAATGGATATAACTGTCCCTTGGACTCAGTCATTCATATTTTGAGAGCCCAATGCCAAAATCTATGAGTCCCAACCTTCTGTTATTTATAACACTATTGACAAAAAACGAATGTCTCTCATTGTCATTATTTATTTAAACAAACACATTTTATGAAATAATATTCATGAACTGTTAAAGTGACATAGCAGTGTTGTTCAATTTCTTTGTTCAAACATTGCAGTTAATTCACTGTTCAAATCCAATGAAATTCTGTAAGCAGTAAACAAGAATAAAAGGCTAATTTCAACTGGAATTCCCGAGTCTTCTACTATGTTCAAAGACATACATAGTTTTCCACGTTTCATAACTATAACTATGGTTCAAGACTCATCATTAAAATACAGTGCCAAGCACATTTTGTAAGCAACAAATAAGCATGAAAGGGTAATAACTGTACATACATTCAAAGATAAAAAGGTTTTCTTCCACAACATTGTTTGATAGTTATGGTGCAAGAGTCATCATGTCAAATTCAACTTTTCTCAAATTTTGTAAACAGTAAACAGTCATAAAAGGCCAATTTATACATACTAGACTGTGGGACTGTTAAGTGAGATAGTAAATGATATATGATCTGAAGTGAAGACTGACTCTACACTTCATTCTACTGAACATGGTAGCTGCTTGCAGAAAGTCAAATTCATGAATGTTTGGCCCAACAAGCTTGATAAACATGAGTCGATTGAGCCTTGTTGGATTTAGTCTGTTTCTTGATTTGGTTTTGATGGAGTTTTGTACTGAAAATCCCCTCTCACATGGGGCTGATGACACAGGGATCACAAGAGCAATCTGGCTAGGGTGACAAAGTCAGGAAACTGGTCAGCGAAATCAGTGATTAACAGCTTCAAGAAACTGTCAAAGTTGAGAGAATTCTTATAAGAATTGACAAAATATTTGAAGTGCAAAAAGTTTGCATTTGTTCTCTGTCTGTCCAGATTATAGTGGTCAATTAAAGTACTGAGTTGATCCACTCCAAAGTTCTGTAAATCACGAATGTCAGGATATCTCCTGGGATTTAACACTGTATCAAAACATTCAAGGATGTTTAATTCTTCATCTGGGAATCTCGTTTCTAAATTGTCCACAAGACAATTCAAATATCTCTCTGATCCCATTGAAACGATTTGTCATAGGTGCATTGTCAATCACATCAACTCCATTGTAGATGCTTTTTCTCTCCTGTTGCTGGCACATTTCCCAGCTTTTGCATTACCTCATCCACCTTGCATGATCCAGTCTTCATCGCCGTGAGCGTTGATTTTGTAGCTTCCACACTGTGTCTGATGTATGACAGGTTGACTGAATCCTTCTGAAATGTAACACTCAGCACACCGATGACAGTTAGGACATCAATGAGAAGAGCCGTAATCAACAGAAACAGACTTGTTGTCAAGAACTTGTACAATGCATCTGATTTTCCCCCAGTCTTGTCAGAGTCAAGTGCCATTACAATGGCATCATGACTGTCAAACACCATCTTTACAGCCGCTTCAACAGATAACCATCTGACTGAAGTTGGTTCTGTTATCTGTTTAGCTTTTCCATGTAGCAATGTTTGCAGTTCTCGGAGCTTGTCGTATCTGACTGAAGAATCAGCAAAAATCTATACAAGGTGTGGATCATGTTATGATATTGCTCGCAGTACTCAATGCCCTTTGGCTGCCTGTGAAACTGCAAGGTTCAACCTGTGAGCTACACAGTGTACTTGAACCAAATGTGGGTTTCTTTGTTTCAGCTTAGCACCAAGTCCATTTAATCTACCAGTCATGACTGCTGCACCGTCTGTTCCAAGCCCATATATACGTGATAAGTTCGCATCAGTCACACCTTTTCTCCTCAGAAATGTAACAAGGGCACTCTCAATGCCAGCTGCAGTTCCATCAGTGATGTGTTCATTACCAAGAAATGCAACTGTAGCCGATCCATTCTCAATAAACCTGACGTAAATAGCAAGTTTTTTTTCAACAGTTATGTCACATGTTCCATCAAGCATGACACCAAAGTAATCACTGGAATTAATTTACCGGATCAAATCCTCCTCCAAAACTGTTTCAATGCACTGCTCAAACTCCAAGATCACTTGTGGTTTCTTGTAGAAGTTGTCACATTTGACCCCATTTAATATTTGTAATTCCATGAAATCACCAAAAACATCTGAGGGAATATCACGTTTAGCCATCATATAGACAGTTCTAAGTTGCTTCACGTAAGTTTGTAATCTCTCAGTTGACTCAGCGGTTGATTGTGAAATGGCATTCTTTCTCACGATCTCTAACTGTGATTTTAACCGCAGTTTCAGCACACTGTCGGTATGAGACTTCGATTGTTGATGCCGAGTGAGAGTAGAATTTTGAAACAGCCTTCATCATGTGTGAAAGGATTACTGGCTTTTGCCCTGTTACAAAGTTCGCATTTCATGCCACCATCTTTAGATTTTATTAGCCATGAATACTTCACGAGCCAATCGTCATGGAAATTTCGTTTCCTAACCTTTTTTCGTGGAGAACTAGGTTCAACTGATTTATTTGGTTCATCAGATTGCTCAGTGGAATCAGGTTGTTCAGTGGGATCATTTGATTTTGATTTGGTGACGTCCCCATCCCTGGACGAGGAACGGAAAAACACCCCTAAACTGCTCTGTTTCTAGCCGAGAGCCGCGATGCGGTCCTATACAGTCAAGACATGACCCTGCATCACGGCCGAGAACACCACCTTCATAAATCCTATTCAGATTCTAGTGGCCGATTACCCCTCGTATTTTTTTGAGATTTTTTAAATATATTTCCTGTGGGTTTTTGACTGAAAAGTCGATATCGATGTACTCCCAGATAATTTCCCTATACATACACGTAACTGTCATATTTTGTTGATCGTACATTTAGATATTAATGGGCCTGAAACCCGTTGAGGTCATGTTTCAACGATAGCGAGCTGACATGTTGACATGTTGTGCGCATGCGCCAAATTTCTATAGTCCGTATCGGAGGACGTTCTTCATTAGCGGTAGGCAATACTCTCTCTCGCCTCCCGTTTCGCGCGCTCGTGATTTGGGTGAATCACACTTAATGTATATTATATTTATCTGCTTTTTGTCGTAATTTACAGATTTTCCTTGCAGAGAGGATTCCATTCATATGTCTACAAAAAGATATGTCCATGGGATCTAGCAGATTTATTAATGTACAACGTAGTGCACAGGACACTTAAGGGGGCACGATCTTGTCACTTTCACTCTCCGGGACCATGACAGTTACGTGTATGTATAGGGAAATTATCTGGGAGTACATCGATATCGACTTTTCAGTCAAAAACCCACAGGAAATATATTTAAAAAATCTCAAGAAAATACGAGGGGTAATCGGCCACTAGAATCTGAATAGGATTTATGAAGGTGGTGTTCTCGGCCGTGATGCAGGGTCATGTCTTGACTGTATAGGACCGCATTGCGGCTCTCGGCTACTCTGTTTCATGATTTTGACAGCTAGGCGGATGTTGA
The DNA here is from genome assembly GCF_003918875.1 of Haliotis rubra. Classification (NCBI taxonomy): domain Eukaryota; kingdom Metazoa; phylum Mollusca; class Gastropoda; order Lepetellida; family Haliotidae; genus Haliotis; species Haliotis rubra. The sequence goes on along the minus strand of NW_025767659.1, from coordinate 268,144 downwards.
TTTATTCTGCGCATGACAAAGCAGGTTGTTAGGTTTACGGAAATATTCGGAAATATCTGCCAATGAGATTGCTTGTAGTTTCACGAAATGTACCGAGATAGTTTGACCTATAATCTATCATCCAATGAAAATGTAATACCGTACAACGTCACGTTTTTGAATAAATTAACTCTCGCTGTTGGCGCGAAACTAGGTTACGGAAAGAGACGAGTAGTTTGGGCGTGTCGTGAAATTCTTTTGGAAAGGGAGCTCACTCTACTTCAGTTTCGTTTTCAAGTGTCAGTCAAGTTTAGCTGGCAAGTTAGGTTAGTCGAACGAATGCATGCTTTATTTCTACTTTACAGTTATATCCATTAGAATTATTACTGATTTTGCTTGCGTCCAAGAGTACGCAGGATGTTTTATTTTCGCATACATCTCAAATTTTATTGCGTATTTTACGCAATATTTTGCGTCCGGTAAATCCCTGGGTATGTAATACTGTCTGAATGATTTCAAATATACGTTGAGGCACGAAGTGAAAAACGATGCATAGCATAAACACATTGAGGAGAAACATTACGCACATTTCACCATCGATATACAAGGTATTTGTTGGTTCCAGAAGCTTATTCTTATATAGAACTATATTGATCCTTTTCCAACTTTTAAGCAATACTTTCTGTCAGATCTGTAACTGTGAATTACAATGTTTTTTTTTCCAATCAGATAGTGCAGTGTGCTCCAAATCTTAAAATATTCCAATGGCGTCAAGTTTGATTGTTAGTGAGACAAGGTGATTTTGACTACCTCCATACACAATTTGTATTTATGGTACAGTTATAAAAATAACGCACACTTGTTGTAAATTTACTATACTTTTAAATGTTGCATTGTTGTGGACTTGGGGTTGTCTTTATTTCTAATAATTTAACTTCTTTTACCATGTTGTTACAAAAGGACATATATGTCCCTCTGGCACACCAACTGCGTTTTGTGTAGGGACATCTATGTCCAAATGGCATCAAGGGGATTAAAGGTCACATGCAACCAAAAAATCAAACATAATTAAAACACAATTATCACTTATTCATGACATATAATATACATTGCTGGTTATGAAAAAACATATAAACAAAATTATAAGCGTACAATCTCAAATCAAAAGTACAATATTGTGTACTTCGGTTTACTTCCCAAGAAACGAAGCAGCCGGGATACCGAACCCAGTCAGAGCGGGTGGGTGTGCACTCAAGTGTAACGGCTGGTTCATTTGCAGATGCGGCCCCCACGGCTCATTGTGTGTGTATATATAGAGATGTTGGGTTTGTAAATACATGCTCTTTTTTTGTGTAAAACATTTTGCAATCAACAGACATCATAACATGTCGTGTTCAAGTATCACACCTGCCTGTCTGTGTAATTACATGATGTGACAGAGACCGAACTCGGGCCATAAATCAATGCATTTTGTTTGTATAGCCTGATTGGTGTTAAGTTCAAATTGCATGTGGACAGTGATAGCAGCTGTGTATTGAATATTGTCATTAGCAGACAGGCAGGCAGACACACAGGTGTCAATAAAACAAGACATTGAGTTTTGTCTGTGACAACGACATATCTATATCACAGTTAGAAATTCTGTCAACGCTAAATAATGACATTGCTTTTAAGTATCGAACTGAGAAAGTGACTTGGTAAGAAGAACGTGTGGTGAAATAGACAAATGAAATTATATAAACAGTTAATTTACTGTCATAACATATAAAAAGCTCGCGCCTGTGAGATATCAACAAAACATTAGAAAAATAGCTCACACCAAAGCCTTCACCGAGTATTCACCGGTGAACCCGCTTCCAAGCTGCGCGAACCTATTTCACTGCGCACATGCTATGAGCGCAGCCCAGCTGGTGAAACCGGTTTTCCCCAGAAAAGTTGGGGGAAATTTAGTGAAACGTTTGAACTCCGATTTCGCACGTTTTTTTTCATCGTGTTATTTTTCAATTTTATAAGTTGAATTTGCATTTTTGACGATTTGTTTCGGTAAGTCCATACCGAAAGGTTTCAGAATCTGCAAAGTTGTGTTTTCGGTGCATGTGACCTTTAAGTTTCGTTTATAATTCTAGAATATTTATACATATTATTTGGGATGTGGGAACGTGAGGAACTCTTACCAAGTTGACATGTGTGCAGATTGGTGAATCGTTTGATTGCATTTGGTATCTTACAGTGGCAGGGAGTTATCTGGTTTAATGCATGTGTACCAAAAACTGTGTTAATAAATAAAGTATCTTGCAGTTGGAATTATCCAGAAGATAACTTAATGTGCAATGAAAATCCAGGTTTAATTCTAAAAAAATAAAAGTAATGAATGAAATAATAATTTAATAGCGCGTAAACAATGATGATTATATCCACACTTTTTTTTCTTTTTTTTTATAAGTTTTTATTCATTCAAAATCAGTAGATACATGTATACAAAGTACATGATGTAACAACACTTGTACACCGTAGAACAGAAATTCATATGGGTTGACATTACAGATATTAGGATCTTCATTAGGCTGGGAATGTGTGCAGTAGAGATGACCATTTTCTGTCAAATTGTAATATGTTTTGATTCTTACTGGCAATTAACTTTTCTGTCTTGAAAATATCACTCAATATTTTTACAAATGTATCCAGTGATAACTTGTTTTTTTTAATACTTGATATATGGATATTATATCCGCCAATTAAGACTGTATATTTTGTCAGGGTAAAATTTTCTGATGATTTATCTTCAATATATTCTTTCAGTTTCAGCCAGAACGTTTTCACACACTCACATTCCCAATAAACATGTATCAAATTTTCTGACATTAATTACAAAATGAGCAAAGTTCATCATCTACTAATTTCATTCTCAATAATTCCTTCTTTGTGTAGACAATATTGTGGATAAATTTAAACTGGAAGTCAATCAATTTAGTATCTTTTGTACATCTTCTATATTTTCTAAAAATATCTTGCCATGGAATTGCAATATCAAAGATATTTTGCCATTTTTCACATGTTGATGGTAGGTTTTCAGTAGTTATAAGGTTATCATAGAAATATCTGGATCTCTTTGGTGCTGAAAGTAAATCTATTGGTGATGTGTTAAGATAATGATTATGAACAATCAATAAATTATTTCTTATAGTTTCTTTCCATTTTTTTGGTATATTTGAAAGAACCTGATAATAGTCAAGAATTGTGCCTTTAATTTTAGTAGTAAGGGGAATGGGGGTACGAAATCACTTTCAACAAAAGTCTCTGCAAAGCCTTATTTCACAAATAAGGCTTTGGTCGGACCCTTGATCCAGCTACCATTACCCCTACTGCTTTCCCGATCTTATAAAAAGTTGAGACGCCAGCGGGATACGAACCCCGAATGCATACCTCACAGCCGCACTACTCAACCGACTGAGCTACCGGGGACTTAGCTGAAGTATGTCGGTTTAACGGTTCTATCTTGGGATTGCATCATCTATCCTGAGATTGCATCATCGCTCCACGTGCCGCTATGTCGTGTTGACAGGAGGTAACATTGTGCCGTACGGTACCATCAATAATTCCTCTCTAACGAGCTCTCTCCCTGGCCCATCTCTCAAGTAGTACAAGTTCGGCTCGTTGGCTTTCATGTCCACTTTATCTATGTTGTAAGTTTTGACTGACCATACTGGGTTAGTGGCTCGCTTACGGCTATCACCCTCGTGTTCCCCCGGCTGGTATAGATACCTCACTAGGGCCCTATCTGGTATCTGTTTCTCTTTCCCATGCAATGGAGCAGCCAACTCTGCCACTATTGATTTTAGTTTGATAGCGTCTGCCGGTTTCTTGCCGGTGAGACGGGTGGCTTCAAGGTTGATTGCCAGCACCACCTTGGGTAACCTCGCGACCCATTCAGTCGATCGCTTCCCCGGGTTGCCATCTCCCTAGCATACTGATGCCCGAATAAGCGCTCAGCCAAAGTCCTATTGAATCTCTCAACTATGGCTTGGCTGCGATGGGCTCCGGCCGTGCCACGCCTGACCTTTGTATCGTGTTTGGCTAGCAGTTGTGACATGACACCCATGAACTTCTGCCCGTGGTCAACTTGCAGCTCTGTTGGCCACGTCAGCGGACTGCGTTTGTGCATGCGTTTGAATCCTCTGGCTACCTGGGTAGAGTCTTTCGTGGTCAAGGGTTCGGCTTCCTTGTAGCGACTGGCCACATCCACGACGGTTAAGGCATACTTGTACCTCTTATCATGGCGTAGGAATAGGAGGTCAGCCTGGTGAACGCTATTGGGTATGTTAATGCCGAACTTCCTTCTAGGCACGTAGCGTGGTGGCGGCAAATAGATCTGCCACAGGGCTTGTTTTTCAAGCCACGCTTTGGCCTCCTCCGGGGCTACTCGCGCCATTTTAGCCAGCTTATCTACAGCGCTAGCTCCTTTCCAGTACCCATGCGGGCTGTAGTAAATAGCCTCAAACTTCCTCTGGTTCCGTGACATGTCACCTAGACAGGGTATCCTCTTTATACATACACCTATGTTCTTGGTTCAATTTTCTCATGCCCGTACACGTACGTGTTTATCCCATCAATATCTATCCAACGTTTAGTGTCCATCGGCGACAGGGACGTCTTGTTTATAGTCAGTCCTTATATCCTATTCCCATCACTTCTAAGTGTGTTCATTTTATGTCTAAAGGTACGGGTCTTGAACAGGGCTTCCTTGAATCTGGCGTGTTTGATGTGTTGTTTCACCTTTCGCCTTCCGCCTTCCGGATCTCACCATTGTCGGCTTTCAGTATGGAGTACATCTTAGGCCTCAACCCTATGTACTCGGCTATGGGCGTGCCAGCACACACGTCCTTCATCTTACCTAGGACCTTTTTATTTACCGTGCTGTGTATGGCATGGTCCTTGGGGTAGTCGCTGGTGTCGTACAAATCGAGGTGTTTCTTCATGTCCTCGTACACGTCCTCGGTTCGAATCTCCATCAGCAGGGAATCTGTGTCAGTGTACAGCACTTCACACCTGTCGTCGTACTGTTTCTTAAGCTCGTTGTAGTAAAAGTCGTACATCAGGTGTTTGGATAAATCGAGGATGCTCATCCCGACGTAAACAGGCAGGTTGAATTTTATGTGGCTTTTCTTCATGTGTAGGGCAACCAGGTCGTCGGTGAATATCTTGCTACGGTTGAATGCTGGACTTGCTATCAGTCTCCTGAGCTTGTCTTCCTCATTCGACCTAACCAGCTTCACGGTCACACGTTTCCTCAGGTTCTCCATAGTCTTGCCGAACACCGAGTTGTTCATGAGCTTGTAGAGGTTTTTCTCAAAGTCACTGGTGGCCAGCTTTCGGAGGTCTGTGTTCATTCTGATGTATGGTTCCATCCAGGGGCTCTGGTTGAACACGAGCACCCTGTGTATTTTGGTCAGCCTCATACCCAACGACATGTACAGCTGTAGGTTGCGATAGTGAACGATGTACTTGGTCTTATTCATTAAGTTGGGCACGAGTTTTTCAACGTCTGCCACCCGCCCACCTAACAAGTTATGTTGGTACTCAGACATCCAGTCTGGGTTAACCCTCATACGTTCGGGGGCCAGGGGGGTAACTGTTGTGTGATGTGTGTAATGCCTTGGGGTATTCCAAGTCAACCTCGAGGATGTAACCTTTGTTCGAATCTGGTGCGATGCTCATAACATCGACCTCGGCCGATACCCATTCGAATCCCCCTGTGGGTAGATACTGGCTCATGGCCCAACCGTATAGGTTGTTGGCGTCGAGGTATAGAATGTGATTGGTTGGCTTGCTCGGGTCGTAGCCCTTCATGTATTGATTATTTGCTTTCGCGTATCATTTGGTTGCCATGGAAATCCCACCTCGCAAGCCTTTCTCAATGAATAGGTGCATGTCATAATCTGTAAGCAATTCCAACTTAACTCCGGTCTTTTTAAGCAAGGCATCCCACGACAGACCTGGGCTGGTGTAATACCATGTGGAGTCGAGTTTATACTGCTTGAAACATGTTCGCCTAAATGTCTCAAACATGTCGGCTAACAGCAGTACATCTGTCCTCAAGTACAGGTCGTGGTAGTCACCCAGATTCTTACAGCCCAGTTTATTCCATACTTTAATAGCGTGTGAGTAATCGTCTTGGGATATTGCCGAGTCTGTCAGGTTGCTGTAAAATTCTCTGATGGGGGGGGCAGTCTGGTCTTGGCGAACTTGGCCCAACCATCCATGTACTCGTAGGGGTACACACCCTTCCTCATCAGCAGGGGTCTAGTCTCGGCGTCTGTGTATCGATCGGTGATGGGAAATGTATCGTTGGCCTTGACCAGACTGTCGAGTGATGACAGGAGGAACTGAACCGAGTCGATGAACCTCAGGCCATTCAAGCTGAAGGAGATGTATCTCTCCATGTTGTTGGGGATGCAGGTAAGGTTGCCGTCAACCCTCGCGATGGCCTGCATGATCAAGTGAGAGTCGTACCCTCTCAACTTGTGAAAGACCACGGGGATGTTTTTTGTCTTAGGGGTGATTCTAAGCTTGAGGTTACACACGCTGTGAGCGGCGCTTCTATACTTACCGGTGACGTGACAGTGATCTCTCACCGAATCACCATTAAGTGGTGAGTCGCACACGTGACAATTAGTGCTACAGGCGTGAGCTAGCCGGTCGGCTTGGGTCATACACATGGGAGTGACTGTATACAGTGCATTCCTAATAAATTTTTTTTGGGTAGAGCATTGGGGATACCCCCAATATCAACAGGTTTGACCAAGGCTTCAAAGTCGGCGTATATAACATAAGGCATTTGGTTCTTGTGGTTGCCGAATTTGAGGATATTGTCACCTTCCTTAGGCATGTCGACTCGTATGGCCGTTTGCCCCACACCTTGGCAATCCTCCCGGTGGAATTCTAATAAATCAGCTCGTGTGAAGCCGTGTAGGCACCGTTCACAGAAGTGGCTCTTTTCTCTGTGTGCCGATTGGTCATACAACAGCCTGCTAAAGTGTTTTATCCACGCGTAGTGGTACTTGTCACCTCGCTGGATCATGAATATATTGATAACGCGGCTACCCAACAGTTGGGGCCCCCCCAACGGACTGACCCTGTGCATTATTGTTGTGTTACCTTCGTGCCCAAAGACGTTTATAGCTATATTATTCTGTTTTTCTATTTTAGTTATCTGGGATATGGGGGTGGGTTCATCTATACCATCCCAGTTGAGCCCATCGTCTTGAGGATAACTAGAAGGCCTGTTCGAATTAGTGTCAGCTGGAAACAAGGCTGACCTGATAGCTAACCTCAGGCAATCGTCTCCTCTATTCTTGACGTTGACCATGGCCTGTTTTTTCTTATAGTAGGGGGGCAAGTCTAGGTATGACCTGCCTTTGAACGGCACGTAGTTAGCTATGTCTTGATAGACATTATCGATTTTATCTACAGCCCACCCGGACCCCAAGTGTGTGTAGCGTTCTAGGTATTCTCGTATCTGCTGAAAACTGGTATCGATTGATGCGTCTATGGTCTCTGTATGCGGGACGATTTCTTGTTTACCTCAGAAGTAAGGCTGAACGTACTCATTGACCCCATTCCCTGCCTGCTTATCGAGTGACATTTTCACTGTGATCTGAAACTTGATACTTCCCAGATTGTTTAGTTCCTGGTTTACTTTATCAGCTATCAGAGGCTTGATATCTGTGATATCTATGTTCCTATCAACATGCATGCGCCAGCCTCTCAAATAGTTGCCTACAGCTCGCTCAGTGGGTATGAACTGTAGGTTAATAGCTCTATTCTGCCGTAATAGTTCTACAAGCTGTGGTTTCCTCATATGGGAATATTCACCTAAACCCAAATTGTGTACTTCAGCTTTTAATTGTTTTACAGTAGGAGGTTTTGCTGTGGGGTCATGTGATAACAATGCGACTAACCTGGCTCTCCCAAGGTTTGAATAACCCGTGAATCCAAGCTGTTTTGCTTGGGCTTTTAACCGTTTTACCGTGGGAGGGGCTTCTAAACCTAGTAGCCGCAACAAGGCTGGCTTCCTCATTCTAGAGTAACTGATCAACCCCCTCTGGCTCGCGATCTGCTTTAGTTCACTAACAGTAGTCATAGTTGCGTACACACCTAAGAAAATCAATCTCTAATTGGACCACCGTAAAGGTAAAAAAATTGTAAATATCTAGATACACCTTATCGATTATTCCCTCAGCCCACCCGGAACATGCGCAGCATAGTAGGGTGTTTTGTATTACTTGCAATGAGTCATCAACAAGTATATCTATCTCCCCATGCACATCTACTCGCCCCCTATCAAAGTGTGTCCAGCCCATGGTACATCAAACCCTTCTTTTACCATGATTGTAAACGAGCACCCCTTATATAGTTCACTAACAATCATGGGTTTGAGGACACTGATATCTATACTTTTCCCCACATCCATCTGCCAGCTTCTCAGGCAACCTTCCCAGGACTCAATTTCCACAAACATAGTTATACCAAGGTGTGCACAGTCTCTAATTGGGCCACTGGCAAAGGGACCAGCCTTATACTGCTATCCTGAGGAGGCGCCTACGTTCTTTTATGTAGGCCTTTTTATTCTCGTAGATGAGATGATGTCTGACTACGTTCGCCCCGTGAACTTTGCATAGGCAGTAGTGCCCTTTAACCCCTATACCACACACAGAACACGTGTAGTTAGGGCTTCCCATGTGGAAACAACAGTACCCCTCGGTCCTGCATCTCCTATCACAGGCATCTTTCTTCCCCATAAGTATGTATTCGCATCGGTATGGAGCAGGTCTAATCTTTAGCATACTTATATGAGTACTTAGTCTAATTGTTTTGCAACCAACAAAGTCGCTGCTATACCCACCGTGATCAAGACCAGTTCACGGTCCATTTGCCCCTTGGATGGTGTGTAGTACTGAGCGAGTGTGGGTTTATTGAGTGGTTCCAGCTGTTTACCTGTTAGTAGGTAGTATTCTCTCGCTGCGTTGTCGACATCGTGGAATGTTTTAACGGCATGGCTCTCACGCCTGAGTTGTTCGTTAATGTAATCGATCCTCTGGAGACTTTTTTAGCGTACTCGGATTGTGCAGCTTGTAATTTCTCAATAGCAAGGTCATGTCGCTTCCTCTCTGCCTGAATCTCAGCCACGTGTGACTCTCGTAGTTTCGAGAAGTGGAAATTACTCCCGGAAAATGCCAGGGCATTTACTAACGCCCCACCAACCATCATGGCGATCGTAGCCATCCTATATTTACTTCATAATATTTTCAGGTAGTATCCCTTGTTTTACTAGGATGTCCTTTGTGGCCATCGCCATACCCAGGTTCATTATGAGCATACCCATATCCTGCAGGTTGAAATCTAGCTTGATAGTTGGTTGTTTAAGCACCATTTTGGTCAACCGAGCGTATCCTACGGCTAGACTGGCGACCACGGTGGCGTGGTATGCGTCGTTGACGAAGTTTTCCCCTCAGACATTATGTATATGATATAAAAATATATATTTTATAGCATGATATGTGGGTTGACCTCTAATTGCGGGGGTTTCTCCGGGGATCCCTGTGTCGTGTATATAACCAAGAGATAGCCTCGGCAGCAGTTACGCCTACAACCAACAAGAGTCGAGTCGGGTTCACCGTGATACTTTTATGTTGGTGACACCACCTTTTTTTACCGGCAGCTACTCTCTTAGGATTCTTCTGCCTGGTGACTGTAGGGGGTTGGGGTTTCCCCAACGTGGTGGTCTCCCCCAGTTGTGGGGTCTCCTCTGAATGAGGTGGGGTCTCCCCCCTGGGGGTTTCCCCCAGTTGTGGGGTCTCCTCCTGTGCAGCGTCCATCCTGTATACTATTATTATTATTTTTCCCCTCCTTAAATTGGCAATATTTTGCTGTGATAATCGCCGCCATCACCGGTGCTAAAAACATACCGTATTTGTGGTACAACACGCAGCTGATAGAGCTCAAGGCATGTTCAATAAAAGGGTCTTTATCAAGGGCCTCCCACAGGTAAAGTCGGCGCTCCGGGGGGATGGGAAGGAAGTACGACGCTATACCAGTGTATATCTGGGTCATAACCGATCCTATAGTTTTTGTCATTTCTGCCCCGAGTCTAACCTCGTATCTAGCGTACAGCTTATTGATTTCTTCGGCTGACATTTTGTGAATTTTATCGGGAGTGTATTCCCCAAAGTAATGTTTGGCTTTGCCACCAACAGCCAACGCTACCAGTCTCTCTCGCTTATCATCGTCCCCTGGCACCAGCAGTTGTTCGAGCAGTTCATCACACTCCATCTTATAATGTAACAAGCAAGTTTTAGTTTAAACTATATAATATACGGTGTAGGCGAAACACAGAGAAATGAAGGTTAAGTTGCACACGACGAACACTTCAAACACAACCATCAGTCTTCCCTATAGAACTGTAACAATTAATTGCTAAGCTTTGCTAAGTATTTGCTAAACATTGCTAAGCTAAAACACCCTATAGGCCACGGGTTGGTCGGTCTTGAGCACGAGCTTAGCGTGTTTAGTTTCAACGAGCTGTTTCTTCACATGTTCCCTATCATGTTTGCTCATCACATCGTTCTCTCTCAAACACTCCTCGAGCGAATCTCTGTCCTTGCAGTGAAATAAGGCCACCCATCGCGTCTGCTCCCTGAGGTCTTTCAACACCGAGTTGAACTTCTGCGTTAGCACCCAGATGCTGTGTTTTGCGTGCCGGCCGGACAAAGCCAGGTACGATAGCATGTCTCTCTTTTTTGTTATCTCACGATTAACGCTGCAGTTGTCCAGTATGAACAGCGTCGACTCCTCTTTAAATTTGTTGTGATAAGCGTTCAACCAGTCCTGCAGACGTGTCTCCCGGGTCGACTCTGTGTACGTCCGGGTCCGCCATCACCCAAGGACTTTCCGTGTACGTTCTATTCATGCTCAGAGTTGTCGAACACATCCCTGTAGTACCCTTCCAACATATCCAACACAAAAACGGTCTTCCCACAGCCAGTCTGCCCACACACTATGGTGCAGTGTGGGTCGCGGGGCAAATCAATGCCGGCAGGCAAATCAATAAATGGCTTGCACGAATCTCCCATTGTCTATATTAAGTTGCGCGTCCATAATCACGTACAGATATAATTTCAACTTGCCCGCTGATTGAGCCTTCTTGGTAATCTGGATTGTTATCCCCTCGCTGCCGTTGTCGATGCGGCGACCGCTACCGTGCAGTTAATCGTCATCCGTGGATCGCATGTCCAACCACAGCGTGTACTTGGTGGTCAGGTACTCGCCGATCTTCACGGAGGATAGCCCCAAGTCTTTGGTTAGGTATGGGTGTTGTTTGATGGCCGGTAGCTTATTTATCTCATCCCGCTGCTGGTATGCCCTCATACCATGACTGAACAGCTGATTCGGCACGCCCTCGGTGGTCACTTCCACCTTTTCAATCTCTGGGTTGAAAAACTTCTCGCTGTCCCTTCTTAATCCTCCACGGGGACGACCAGGATACCTTTCATCGATCGCGCGCCGGCATGTTCAGGTTGATATTCCACACAGTGTCGCTCTTATCCCGCACGACAGATCTATGCCTCAGTATGCGATCGTACAGGATGGCCACCTTCCCCGAGTACTGGCTTCGAACCTGCCTGGCCAGCTCCTGGCTATTGACCATGTCGAACTCCAGAGAGATGTTGTCTATGGTGTAACTGGCCTCATCGCCGTTCGGCGTATGAACGACTTTGCAGTAGTCGTTAAAAGTAAGCTCGTTTTCAAGCCTATCACCCAGCGCGGCCTGGTAAAACGGCTCGTGTTCCGTAAGCAACTCAAAGTCGAGCGGCATGCAGAACCTGTTCCCGTACGCTTGGGCGATGGCCTTTTCACCGTCCGTGATCTTGTCTAACTGGTCTTGCGTGAAGCCGTATCCCACGCGCACCGGGTCGATTTGCTGATACCTTGGTACACGTCATTGACGCGTTCTCCCTCGCTTTTCCATTCGTCCCCGTAGCAATAAAATATGTCGCTGTCGTCGATGCTCAGCACCTCGTTACCGCTGATCTTGATGGTGGTTTTCTTGATGATGGCCCGACCTACATTCCGCACTAGCTCGCGTTTGTCGTTGTCGGAGGTCAACGTGAGGTTGAACGTCAGTTGAACCGTGCCTGGTACGATAAGGTCATTCTCGCCAAGGTTTGGGAATCTAACCAGCAGCGTTTGGTTCTGGTCTATCTTGCTGGGATTGTTGGTGATGGTCACCGACTGGCGCACGGCTCTTGACGCCTAGAGGCTCTCTTGCTCTTCGAAAAGGATCTAGTTTTCTACCATACATTGTTATATAAATGAAATATATAAGTTTTAATACTAAATAATGGCTGAAGGCAGTTATGAGTACATCCCTATGGATGATATGTGGGATGATAGTGCCCAGGCATTCGAGGGGGATGACACCACATTCACGCAAGGCAACGAACTCGTGAAGCAGGCCGTCAACGGGTTTTACGATGGTTTAAAAGGGGATAAAAATTACGTCGAGCCGTGGGGGCGAGACTATTCCAAGTTTTTTGTTGATGGTAAGGGAACGCTGCGATTGAAGGCTCGCCCAGAGATCGATCTCATGAATAAGCGCACGAGAGGACCGCTTGCCTTATCAACACTCGGCAGTCGCCATGGGGGTGACTTTATCCGCAAGGAACTAGGCTTCATAGATTACGGTGGCGCACGGCCTAAGCTTACCCCGGAGGCCGTTCAAGATCTGCAAGACGTCAGGGGCGCCACATCGGATCAAGACATGACTGATAACATTGAAAAGCTGTTGGCCACCAACCATAACAAACCCTTACCCGGGTTCGAATTTACCGTTCGGGAACTGCAGGGGCTGGACAATGCCATGCAAACCATTCGTGGGTCACTCGTTGACAACACGGCCAAACTGGATGCGATAGACGACCACATCGCCCATGAAAAGGTCAAACTCGGTGAGCTGAGGACGCGTCTCTGAAAGCCACCATCGAGGAACGAATACCTAATTTGAAAGAGGAAAGGAATACCCGGCCCGAAACGGCATCCTCCTTCCGAGAACAGCTTCGATCCCAGATCAGCCGTGTGCGGGAAACCGTTGATCGAGTCCTCTACCAGGACACCACGCTAGCTGACAGGATCCGAATCCTCTTCCGAGAGCTAGGCATAACCATCCCCAGCATTCTGACTGCATTGGGCTTCATCATATCAACCCTGGTGGTGGCATTGAGTGGGGGTACCCCCACGCCTACCGGCACACCAACAAGTGGTGGGGGTGTCAAAGCCTGGATAAAAAAACTCAGGGAGGCCCTGGCTAAACTGGCTGGTAAGGCCACCGAAGCCCTGCCCGGCTTCCTCGGTAGCATCGTCTCGTGGTTGCTGAGCGCTCTAGCTAAAACTGCCACATGGCTCAGTCAAAACCTGTGGGCAGCCATCGTCGCCGTTGCGGGTCTGGTGTACGTAGCGGCTAAGGAATTTTTAACCAAATGAGCCCCAACCCGACCGCGACCCCGCCAACCACCAGGGCTGTTTTACGATCGATGTGCTGCTGTGCAGGCTGAGGGGGTGTTGGTTGAACCCTAGGCTCCGGGGGTGATGCCACGAGTAAACCCTTTCGACGTGTCCAGCATAAACTTTTTCCAGTCATCCGCTGCCCCTTGCTCAAACCTCCAGACTCGGTAATCCTTGCTGTTGTTGAAAGCCATGTAACGGTCATCCCACTCGTTCGTTGTGAGGGGATGATACGACTTGAAACCCCATTCTTTCATCTTCTCGCTGGCATCCACAAGGGGCATGTTGTGAATGATGGGGATACCCAACCCGTGGTTCGGTCCCGGCAAACGCCAATCCATCTTCGGGTTTAGTTTGAATTCGTTGCAAATACGTTCGTAGGCCCGTCTATCGTACTGGTTGTTTACTGCGTTCCATGCTTTGTCCTGTGGGACCGGAGCGCTGATCTCTTTAAGGATACGCCTGACCTGGTAGTACACGTGGAACGTGAACACTGACTGACTCAGCGGTCCACGCCGAGTGTCGGCCAATGTCACACCACACCCCGGCGAAGGTGAAGTTCAGTTGATTCTGCCAGAACTGCATCGGGTTGTTGAACCAAGCATGAACTACCTTAGCGTTAGTCAATGAAAACTTATACCGGCCGAACACATCTATAAACTGGGTGTTGAAATACATCCCATCAGCGACCACGATCTTCATGTGGGGGAAATCTATATCCAGTTTAGGGTAAAACACTCCAGGGGAGTAAGACACTCCTTGGGAGTACATTAAGACTATTATATAATGAGTTTATATACTCTAACATGTACATAACACTTCCTGGAATAACGAGCGGTGAGGCCGTTAAGCTGACGCATGCGATCGATAACACGTCGGGTCAACTCGAAGTCGCACTCTGCGATATCACCTACCTACCGCGATGGACTAACATCAACGCCAGCAACAATAAGCTGTTCGTCAGTGAGGATCGCAGACAGATAACTGACGGCTACTACACCGTGTGCTCTCTAAGCGACGAGGTCTTCAAACCCCTGGGAGCCGAACTCAAGATGAACGACTCAAACAGCACAGTTGTGTTAATCAACAAAGGAAGAAACTCCTTGAGGCTCGGCCGACCATTGGCGAGGACACTCGGTATGCCGCCGGACGAGATAAAACCAACGACTATCGTCACAGGCACGAAGTTACCCGACCTAGTACCGTACCGAGAGCTGTGCATTCATCTCGGTCAGGTGAGCACGACGGACAACATTCAAGGTGGGCACCCTTCCACGATACTGAGAGCAGTACCGGTGAAAACGGAGAAATACAACGACGGGGAGAACCGAGTCGTTTTCACCGCGGCAGTATAAGAGGTTAACCCAGGGCAACATCCCTGAGCTGATAATATCGGTGTTAGATATAAATCATAATCCCGTGAATATAGGATACCTCAGCATAATGCTGCACATAAAATGACCAGCGCACAAGGCCCCGGAATGAAGGTGAAAAAATGTGTCAATACGGGGATATCCGACCTTGGGGACACACGCGGATTTGACGACCCCGGAGTAGATGGTAAATTGTACGCCTTGCAACTTAAAAACAGTGTTTACAAACGCGTTGAAGTCCCCTCCATCAGTGGTACTAGCAACCTAAATGATATAGTAAATACCTCAAGAGCTGTCGTCAACACTCGGTACACCCTAGTCCGCACCGGTGATGATAAATGGATAATATACCCATCGTTCGGGGGTAAACTGTTCGACTTAGACGATGTTGAGAGCACTACCGTCGCCCGAAACAAGCCATATACGCCGTCTTCCGCGAAGATGACAAGTGGGTGTTGTTACCCGATAAAGGCGACTGGTTTCTCAATATTAGGCTCTGCTCCCCCTATGTGTTCACGGATAACAAAGACAACCACCTAAACAAAGTCGTGAACAACGGAACCCTGCTCATGGGTTACGTCCCGACTCAGAGGCATACCGTAGTCATCAGCCCAGTCGCCAGTATGGCAGCCCACATGCTATCGAGTAGACCGGGAGTGCAAGACGTGACATTGCAGTTGGTGTCTGAATTTGAAGGCATGGTCAACATCCTGACGAGCCTACCGGATAACGCCACTCTGATCATCAAAGTCTACCTAGGGGAACCATCGCAGGATGATGTTGAAATCGTGAAGGGGATCAAACTCGGGTGGGCGAAACGGCACCAGTATCACGTTTGCACCGTTTACGTGCGGGTGGGTGTCGACTCCAAAACCAGTCTGCAGGGAGTCACCGTGACCGTGGAAGACACGATATCACTAACCAAGATCTTCCTACCCGACAACATACACTTCATGGGGGTGAAGTGCACCCCTGAACTATTATCAGAAGACCAGTTGGAAATTATCTTGTAATAGTATTATAGCAATGACCAGTCATCGTCCCAACGCTACACTTAACGACCTAGGGGACACGGAGGGATTTGATCAGCCTGGTGAGGAAGGTGGCTCATACATCCTACACTTGAAAGACAACGTGTATAGGCGGGCGTCAATGGCCGATCATCTACCCAAACCCACACTCGGGGGTCTAGGAGACACGGAGGGATTCGATCAGCCTGGTGGGGACGACATCTCGTACGTCCTACACTTAAGAGGTGGTGTGTACATGCGGTACCGTCTGCACGACCACTTTACAGAACCCAAATGGTTGCTCAACATAACCCTCACCACACCTTACGTTTCTTTTCGTAATGATGGATATATCACTAGGGATATCGATGAAATTAAGAACAGCAGTATCTTGCTCGGGGTGTTTAAATCCGACGGCCCTCAAAATATGAGAATTTCCCAAACCCCAAATCACCCGGGTTACATGTTAGATACAACCGGGAATGCACAGTTATCATTTAAGATATACCCTGGCCTACCACCATTTTCTAGGTTTATGCCTCCAGGCTCCACATTAATCATAAAACTCTTTTTAAACAACGCCCGTGAGGCCACATGGGAATTTATATCTGGGGTGGAAATAAGATCATCTGGTGATATCCCTAGAGACTGCCATTGTAGTATCGTCATACGACGGGACTCGGGCCCCGGTGAGGGGTTGCTGCCCTTCTTCAAAAGCTCCCATATATTTCATATATCCCAAAATTTACCTATTGAACTTTCCGCTATTCGCCTACCAGAGAACATAGGCCTTATAAGCCTCAAGTACGTTGATCAACTATTAACTAATACCCAATTAAAAAATATTTCATCAGATATATTATAGGCACACAGAATGGGGCTGTACCCAGTAGTAGAAGAAGTCGCGAAGACACTGGAAACCGTAGACGGGTTCCGCTTGAGACAGTTATGCGATGTAAAACGCCAACTAGAACAAGACTGCGACACGCGGAAAGCACTATATAAGAAGTACCATAGAGCTTTCAATGCCGTGGACGGGACTGATACTGCCCTTATGGCAACCAGCATGGGACTAGGGGCGGCAGGTGTTGGGTTGTTAGCTACCATCGTGGCTGCACCTATAGTGCTAGGTATTGAAATAACAGCTGGGGTGACAGGGGTGTTAGGGTTGGTGCTTAAGTTTGCATCACGCAGACTGCATCGTAAGGCGTTGAAACACGACGAGATCAGGGTTCTGGCCGAAGCAAAGCTGAACACGATAAGTGAGCGTATTTCCACGGCACTCACTGACAGTAAGATCTCAGAGGAGGTGTTTCGTTCAATCCTCTCTGAACTCACAAAATATAACAAAATGAAACAAGAGATTCGATCCAAGTCTCGTAAGTCTGCTATCAGTGGGGACGAGAAAAAAAAGTACATAGCACAGGGGATACAAAAAGCCCGGCAAGCCTTTATTACGAACACCAAAGAGATCATAGGCGATTCACATTAAACTTTCATCGATGTCAACGTGACATAGAGGCACGTGGAGCGATGATGCAATCCCAGGATAAACCCGTTAATCCGACATACTTCAGCTAAGTCCCCGGTAGCTCAGTCAGTTCAGTAGTGCGGTTGTGAGGTGTACATGTGGGGTTCGTATCCCGCTGGCGTCTCAACTTTTTATAAGATCGGGAAAGCAGTAGGGGTAATGGTAGCTGGATCAAGGGTCCGACCAAAGCCTTATTTGTGAAATAAGGCTTTGCAGAGGCTTTTGTTGAAAGTGATTTCGTACCCCCATTCCCCCTACTACTATTTTGTAAGTTTTCTTAAGTTCACTGAATGGCAAAATACCTTGATCATTACACAAGTCTTTTATAGAGTGAATACCTTTGAGATGCCAATGTCTTATAATGAAATTACTATTTTGAAATTGGTGATTGAACCAAAGGGGTTGGGATAAGATTTGATCAATATCTGTAAAATCAGTTTTATGTGTTTTATAGAATATTCCCCATGCAGCCAATACATCTTTCCAATAGGGATTCATAATACTGACATAATTTTCAATATTGGCTCCAAGCAGAAATATATCTTGAAATGGAAAGATACTAGGGTTAGAACTGCTATTATTTTGAAGATATTTATATAAAACTGACAGTTTTAAAGAGTTTATGAATACCTGTACATTAACCATTCTGAGTCCCCCCTCTTCATATTTTCTAATAAGTGTTGGTCGCTTTATCTTATCCCGCTTATCATTCCAGATGAATTTATAAAATATATTGTTTAATTTGTCAATGAATTCCTTTGGAGGATTTGGGGGTGAGGTTAATATATGCACCAATGATGAAAGTGCTAAAGTTTTAATAACAGTTATTTTCCCTTTTAATGTCAACTTTCTTTTCCTCCAATTCCCTAGAGTTCTATTAATAATTTCTAGTCTTTTTCTTGTATTAATTACCCAAAGGTTATTTAAATTAGGATTAAGTCTTATTCCTAGAATATCAAAATCCCCATTATGCCAATCAAGCTTAAGATCCTGGCATAAATTCATGCTATTACCTGCCATTGAACCTATCCACACTGCATTCGTTTTATCTATATTTATTCTTAAACCAGACATTTTGTAGAAATTATTGAGAGTGTCAGTTGCTGCCCTTAAACTTTCTTCACGCCAATCGAGAAATAATTCAGTATCATCTGCATACTGTCCAATTTTATGTTCAGTGTTATTCAATGTAATTCCTTTTATTGCAGTGTTGTTACAGATAATTATTCCTAAAATTTCAGCCACTAAGATGAATATATAGGGAGAGACTGGGTCCCCTTGTCTACAGCCCCTTTCATTGTCAAAAAATTGTGATAACTGACCATTCTGTATAACACATGATGTAGCATTATTGATTAATATTTTGATCCATTTTTCCATATTGGGTCCAAAGCCAAACTTTCCAATTGTTAAAATTATAAACAAGAGTCCCTTTTTATCTTGTACTTTTGCTTCAAACATAATGTCGTATAATAATCTAATGTTCTCGCTAATACACCTTCCAGGTATAAAACCTGTCTGAGTTTCATGAATAAGTGTATTCAATGTTGTTTTAATTCTATTGGCTATACATGTGCTGAGTATTTTATACAAAGAATTCAGTAGGGAAATTGGGCGCCAGTTTTTCAACAACTGTCTATTTCTGTTAGCTTTTGGAATACATGTGATGACGCCTCTGTTTATTGTTGGACTTAACATATTTTGCCTGAATGCTTCTGATATATATCTACAAACCCAAATATGAAGATCTTTCCAGAAAAAATTAAAAAATTCTATTGGGAAATCATCTACTCCTGGGCTTTTGTTATTTTTCATTGATTTAACGGCTCGTGTTATTTCATCACCCTCAAGTAATATCACCCTCAAGAGTTTCAGCCTGTACACTGCAGTTTGGGTGTAATAATATCATCAAATATATTAATATATTTATCTGTTATTTTACCACCTGATGAGTATAGATTTTCATAAAATTGTCTTTGTTCATTTAATATAGCCTTACCATCTGATATTACTTCCCCTTTGTCATTGATAACACTATTCATAAGCTTACTGGTATAATTTCTATTTTCGAGATGACAGAAATAGTTGGTTGGTTTTTCTCCTTCCTCGTACCTCTGAATTCTATTTCTTATCTGTATACCTCTTATTTCATCTTCTTTTAATTTTTCAAACTCTAATTTACATTTGGATAGTTCAGAAAGTTTAGTTTCACATATGGTTTGGAAATTTTCTCTGATTTCTTCTTCCATTGCCAAAATTTTTCCTTCTAAATTTTTGCTTTTTTCAGTTTTGAATTTTTTTAAGTAGGAAGAGAATGATATTGTTTTCCCCCTTACTTTCATTAAAAATGTTTTTAAGAACAAAGTGTTGCTTATATTAAGTTGTAGTTTAGAATCTTCAATATCACCTAGTTCCTCCTCAGTGCAGTTACAGTATTCTAATTTTGTTTCAAAAAGCATATCCTTGACTGTGTTTACATATTCTTGGTTGTAAAGTAATGATGTATTTAGTTTCCAGTATCCTCCACCCCGTTCCTATTAAGTTGATTAGAAAAAGAAATGGTAATTGCTGAATGATCAGATTTATATCCTGGAAGTATTGAGCAGTCAGTTGTCATGTTTGCTAAATCTTGAGAAACTAAAAAGAAATCAAGTCTGGACTGTTGTTTAGGGTTTCTTTTCCACCATGTGTATTTCTTTACATCATAATTTCTCTCCCTCCAAATGTCTGTCAAATCATACTTTTCTATATTAACTAACACTACTTTTCTTGCTTTTGGATTATTGATATTTTTATAACTTTCTAAGTCTATGGAAGGATTAAGAACTAAGTTCCAGTCTCCGAATATTATGAGAGATTCATTTTCAAATTCATCAATTTTATGAAATATTGCATTATAAAAATCAGGTTGATCTTGATTAGGGCCATATATATTAGTCAATGTGATTCTTATTCCTTCTATAGTTACATCTGCTATTATATATGTAACGGGGATGGCACTTTTACAACGACACAACTCCGTTGAGGCTGCAAGTTCCTTTTTATTACTGTAGTTTGTATATAATAATACAAGTCTGAAACAATGTATATGAATTTATAACATTCCATCACAATACCTATTTTATCACATTCATTCTTTTCATTGCACATTGTTCAGATAATTAACAATCACAGCTCTACCACTGAACATATAAAAATAACTCAAAACACATTGACATCACAAAATTAATGGTTCAGTTTCATATTAAGAACCTTATGATTTATGGAACACTTTGGGCATCTTCAAAACAGTGAAACTTCAACGTGTCTTACCATCTATGGGACAACTTGCTTCAAACTGGCCACATGTTGTGAGGCACCAACAAAACACCAAGAACCTAAAATATGTATGTTTTAATTAGCATGGAAATGCTAATTCTCACCAGTAAAGTAAACGTACAAACTGTTTGGACTCAAACATTAATCTGAATCAATTGTAAGTGAAATTATTGACATCAACAATTTCTAACCATAGGTCAAAATATACCTCCACCAAATGCATAAATTCAGTTACAATAAATACTGAATTAACCTTTCAACAATTAAACATATTTTTATAGTTTATTCCTTTTATATAAAACCAAATGTAACTAACCTGTAATTCACCCAAGTCACAGTCCACCACCCATGACTTTCAAACCACCTTGCCAGGTTGGGAGAAAGACAGCAAGTGAACAAACTTCACACTTTCCAAATGCAACTAAATTCAACATCCAATCAAGATGCTGCACATCTTCAGCCAATAAAAACCAAGGACAAGACAGCAGACCTGACCTCATTAAGACTTGGCTAATTTGCATAGGAACTACTTTTGACCCATGACCCAGTGGTGACTATAAATAAATCATGGACTTGTGAAAATGTAAACCTTTTCACTGGCAATTGTATTATTGTTTAAGGTGTTATTAATTGATTACAAACAGGAACATAAGACAAGACATATTAAAATAGATTGCTTTTCCAGAACATTTTAACATTTGTATAATTTGTACTTGTTACACACTTGTTTTGTACTTGTTACATATAGTTTCCACTCTTGCGTTTGATTTATATGGTGCTATAATGCTTTGAAGACCCCATTCATTTCTCATAGTAGTTTCATCTTCCTTAGAAATATGAATATCTTGCAAACATATAATTGAAAACTTTCTTTTACGCCAAAAGTTCAATATTTCTTTACGTTTTGTCTTTTCTGCCAGGCCTCTACAGTTGGCTGAAGCTATTCTTATCTTATAACCCATATTGCTTCATAATGTGTGTACTGGTATTATAACTCAAATGCCTACTGATATGAATGTTTATCATTTTTTTGTAGAAAACAAGATAATAAAAGAAATCTGAAAACATAAAAGCTGAAAAAAGGCGTTACCATAAGTCAAATCCATCCTCTAGTAAACAAGTATTGAGGAAATTACCGCTGTGTCACTATCTTCATAACATCTGGTATAAATTCTATAGAGAAATGTATGTATACAAGAGAGCTGTGTACAAGAGGTGTCTTAAAACTAGGTCAAATAAGGGAGGTAACTCCGGTTCTGGTCAGTTCGATAACAGCATCGAAGGTATTTGACATTAATAAATCTTTCAATGTACAAGAATTATTGTCAGCAGGAATGTTTTGTTCTTCTATGCATATATTTATATGCTTCAAACTCACGTATTGGGGTTTGGAGACCATACTGCAGACAGGCAGTCGTGAGCTGGTGACATACTTGCTTGTCCCTCGGCAATTCAGTGCTAATCACGTGATCAGTGACCGTATTACACATGCAGTTAAAAAGCATATATCATTCACATCCTCAAGTGGTAATCATATATAGATACCACAATCAGAAAAAAAATCTTAATATTGATAGCGATATGTATATGTAATACATGCTGTTTCATTAAACGGAGACATCAAATGCATTGTCACTATCAGTGTAGCGAATGTCAACAATAGTCACATGATTCGGTACAAAGCACGTGATCAGTGGCCGTATTAGTCATGCGGCTATAAAGCATGTCATTGACATCCACAAATGGTAGTCATATATAAATACAGCATTCAGAAAAAGTCTTAAAACTGATAGAGATATTTATGTGTAATAGATGTTGTTTCATTAGAAGGTGACACCAAATGCATTGTCACTATCCGTGAGGTAGCGAATGTCAACAATAGTCACATGATCGCGGACCCACATGGGTCTAGAAATAGACATGTAAACAAACTGCTCATGAGAGCTGTGAAGATAGTATATATTGATAAATATCCATAGCAATAGTCTTCCGATTGCTTATCTTCGATAGGGATTATTGTTATATAGTCGTTACCCAGTTGTGCTCCATGAAGTTCAGTCGTATGAATTCTTGTAAAGGTATAAAGGTCTCAACCAGCTCCCGATCTGAGCAGCCGTCAGCAACATGAGCTGACAAACAGTGACTTCCGCCTCCAGTCATGCCTCCAGTCATGCCTGTCAAGGATTCCCCAGTAGATGGAAGACTTGGAATTTATGCCCACAATTGGACGACCCTTACGTTCTTTCCACTCTGTCCAAAGGATTTTAACTACCTGTAATCAGCAACCCACCACAGGACGTATCCCGCTTATCAGATGGCTGTCCTACAGTCTACCGTAGAGACTCTAGTTCACAAACTTGCGATCGAATTCCTGGGTCCAGCTCCCGCCACCCCAGCATCCTACTCACCAATTTTTTTTGTTTCTGAAGAAAGACTCCGACAAGTTGAGACTCATTTTCAACATGAAGGTCTTCAACAAGAAGGGGTCAGTCAACAAGAAGGTCAGTCAGTCAACAACATGTTCCTACAATCACCTCCTTATTTCTGAATAGTGTCGGTGGTGCTCTTTAAGACTATCATCAAACCAGGGGACTACCTGATCAGTAGGACCTGATCAGCTTACCTTCACATCCCGATCTTCCCGTACCATCGCAAGTTTCTCCGGTTCATTTTCAAGGGCACCCATTATCAGTGGCGTGTACACCAGTTTGGAATTTCTTCTGCTCCATGGCTATTTACACGGGTGATGAACCCCATCACCAGCTTTCTGCATCGCAAGGGAATAATCGTCGAAGCATACATAGACGATTGTATCCAGGCACAGACCGATCATGCCCTCCTGCTTCATCATATGAAATTCACACTGCAGCTACTTCGCCAGTTAGGTTGGCTCGTGAACATTCAGAAATCGGAACTAGTCCCCACAAACCGCTTGCAGTTCATCGGGGCGGTGTTCGACACAGAGCTCAACAGACTGTTCCCGAAGGACCGCTTTATCAAGATCCAGCGGTTAGTTCCCCTTGCACTATATCTCAACCCAGGACTCTTCGTCATTGGCAGGAACTCCTGGGTCTACTGACATCGGCCCAGGCCTTGACCCTCGGGTGAACTCCAACTTCGACCTCTTCAGTTGTTTCTGGCTCCGCACATCGTTCTGTCGCAGAATCGAACGTCTGCGGTGGAGTTTGTTTATGGCCGTTCGTCCCAACTCACCACCTGTACGTGGATGCATCTCTACACGGGTGGGGGCTCACCTTCTCAATCAGCAAGTGGCAGGGCTGTGGTCTCTCGAAGGCCACGCCTGTCACATCAACATATTGGAGCTCAGGGCGGTGATTCTAGCAATCACTCATTGGTAGCACCTACAGTCAACCAAACTAATGGTTGGGTCGGACAATGCGGCAGTCGCGTGGCACATCAATCGGATGGGGTCTACTGGGTCTGCCTCTGTTTGTATCTCCGATTCCGGATACGTTGGCCTGGGGACACGATGCTCTAGCCATTCCTTGAGACGACCTAAATGTGTACGTGTTTCCGCCAGTTGCCCTGCTTCCATGCATACTACTGAAATACGCACGACACAGAGGATGACTCTGCTTTTCGTCGCTCCTTATTGGCCGGCCAGAAGTTGGTTCGTAGAATTGGTCGATCCAAGTCCGGTATCACTTCCCGATTCTGCTGATCTACTGATCTCACTCAGATCAGCTGCATTGGTCTCTGCTCACACTCCATCTTCACGCCTGGTGCATGTACATAAGTCGCTAACTGCTAAGGGATATTCCTAGCGAGTCGCTATAGCTATCACCATAGCGCACCGAACCTCCACCAGGTCACTCTATGATGACAAGTGGAAGAATTTTTAGGCATATTGCAGAACGAAGGGTATAGCATCTCCTACTACTGCTTCACTGCAGATGGTTGCGGAATACCTACAACATCTTCGAACTACAAGAAAGCTGAAAGTTTCTACATTATCTATGTACCTGGCCGCCCTTAACACTGTTATTGCACCGGCTTCAGGAGTGAAGGTGTCTACCGTTCCTGAGCTCCAGTCTGTCCTCAGATCTTATATTCTGACCACCAGCTTGGGGCCTTTCCGTGGTGCTTAACCATCTTATGTCAGCGGACTACAAGCCCTTGGAGGAGAAAGACTTTGAACATGTCACCTTTAAGACCTTCTTTCTCATGACTTTAGCTACTGCTGCTCGCATCTCTGAGTTACACACCCAGGATGTCTCTCAGGTGCGTTTTGAGAGGTCCAGACATGCTCGAGTATTTCTTGGTTTGCGGTTGGATTTTGTTGCCCAAAACCAATTACCAGGACAGCCAGACCACATTTTCACAATCCCGCTGCTGTCCACTCTCTTGGGTCCTGACGACACAGAAGATCTTTTACTCTGCCCTGTTCGGCACTATGGATATACTTGGCTGCTTCATAGGATGGATGTAGTTTGCGTAAAAGACTCTTTATACTGCTGTCTGCTGCCTCCTCTTCTGAAGTCTCTCGCATCACTCTGGCGTTTTGGATGCCATCCACCATCTTGAGGGCTTACCCATGGCGGCGAACCCTCATTTGACCCGGGGCCTTAGCTTCTACCATGGCGCTCCATAGAAAATGATCCCTTCAAGCCGTCATGGAGGGATGTTTTTGGAGATCGGACACCGTCTTCGCCTCACACTATCTTCAGGATCTCTCAGTTACAGACATGGAAGGTCTGCAGCAGTTCGGTCCTCTCGTCCTGGCTCAGCAGCTGTCGTCAACCTGTACTCGCAGATGAGAAGCAATCCTTCCTCACGTCAGTCTTGCTCTATGTACATATAAAATAAAAGATATCGATGTTATCCATATCTTGGTACTTTTTTTCGTTTGGGCAAAGACCACCTCACCTAGGGAACAAGGGCATGTCTGCACTGTCATACCCATGAATTGAGAGATTGAGAGGCCAGTCTTGTGCTACATGCACAGGTGGTTGACACTCTGCCCATTGACCTCTACTCTCTGAGCAATTACGTCAGTGAAGTGTTGATGTGGTGATGAAGAGTTCCAATTACCTACGTGGTTTTCAAAGCATTTCGCTCCTAAGTCCTTTCTCACCTTTGGTAAGCCAGGGGGATGGTAGTGAATATTCAATGAGTTCAGCAACCAGGCCGTTCACCCTTTCACCGCCTTCCAGCATGTGTCTGTGGGGGATGGTTTCGAAGCAGGGGCAGATTAAGGTCTTCAACTTTAATTCACTGAGGCCATTTGATAAATCGCGGGGAGGCATGGTCTACTTGCCAGACTGCATCCTTTTGCTTGTCAAAAGTTGCGGCTGAAAACCACATTAATTCGGGACCGCCCACTCCCTAGAGTTTTTTGTGCTGCATAATCACATAGAAGCAACCCATCACATATTTGCAGTTAGCATATCGGGAGTTGGTGCTTTCTCCTGGCCTCCTTGCGTTATACGACCTCACGGTTATAGAGTTGACACAGGGTAGTCTGCGCCCGCCTTCCAACCGTGGGATAGGATAAGTTTAAAATTTCTAAATTTTAACTTTAAATTGTATATTTATATACTTATCCTATATCACATGATGAATACCCACCCAACCTGCCCCACATCAGAGATTACTGGAAGCTCCAAGACGAGAGGCACAGGGTATCTCGTGATCATCTGAGCAACCTGCACGCTTATTGAGATGATTGACAGGTACTGCTATTGGAGTGGGGGCAAAGGTCAGGTGGTCAGAGGCCAGAAAACTTTGATTAAACTTAGCCTCTAGCACGTTTCCACACATGGTCGTAGAAGAAGAGAGGTGCATACCGTGAGATAGGATAAGTATAGAAATAGCCAAATTATGGTTAAAATTTCCAATACTTTAATGTCATTGGTCAATGACGCTTTAACAAGTTTCCGTGTCACCTCTGCCAGGAGGGTGACAACTGGAAAAAAATATTACCCGCTGCCACGGTAACCACCAAACTCTCTGCCAAGAAGCTGTATCACTAACAGTTGTATGACATCATAATATGACACAAACAGAGCACAGAGTTCGAAAACTGTTCGATTATCTGTCTTTGTGTTCACCCCTGCGAAACTCAGTTCATGAGTTCACGAAGAGTTCATGAAGTGTTCATCAACTTCAACCAAAATCTTCATGAACCTTCTTCATGAAGACACACTTCATGAAGACTTCATCAACTTCATGAAGTTAATTCTTTAGGAAGACACACTTCATGAAGACTTCATCAACTTCATGAAGTTAATTCTTCATGAAGACACACTTCATCAACTTCATGAAGTTATTTTACACTTCATGAAGTTATATTTTACTTCATGAAGTTTTTGTTCATGAACTAAGACTCATCTTATTCACTGTAAATTTCCAGAGTAAACTACATTGAAAAGAAAATACAGACAAAATATTACAAGATACAATACTTTTATTCATGTTATATCAGTGGTTTTGTAAGGGTGAAGCATAAAAATATTTTCAACATATTTAAGAATGTTTAAATTATCTGAATCTGACTTGTACAATTTTGCTTACATGCTTCATGTAGCTGTGGTCAGTTTGAGGGAATCTGACAAGATCGAGAGCTGGAGAGTGGGTGTTTGTATTCACTACTGGTTCAAAAAATGAATGAGGCTATGATAACACAGTTTCACAGATGGATTTTTCAGCATCAAAGACAAGAGTTAGAGGAGACAAACTTTTAAGCAATTTGAAGAAATTGGACACAGCCAAGTTGGCTTTCTGTATACAAGTTACGTTTAAACCGAAATATAATATATTTTAATAATTGCTAAAAAGGGCACTGGTTCGAGAACGTACTTTGGCACGAAATCACAACAGTTACGTAAAAGGGTATTATGACATATTTTTGTGGTGCTGTAAGGTTCTTAAAATTAGGCCAAACATTCAAAAATCTAAAGTTGGAAAACTTTAATTTTTAATGGATCTTTCGCGTTATCTACACCAATATGTCTATGGGGCCTTTTAAAATGTTTAATATGCCAAACAACAATGTGTGGACAATATCACGATGTTTATTTCTTTACCATGTCTCTGGACTCAGTCTGAATATTAATTGTACGTGCAGTTGAGACTCGCGTCAATTCTGAATTTTCGCAAAAACGATCGAACACTGATGTAAACAACTACTGTCTTAGTCCATGTAAAGTGTGAAAATGACTAAAATGTTTTGTTTTGAAGCCAGTTTCCGACCACAGATGAGACATTCAAATTTGACATCGTGTATTTGGACGGTATTTCCCTTCTTTTCATGATGGAATCGGTAAATCTACTTCCCGTGAGTCGGGTGCATCCGCCATTTTGGAACGATGGCTGGTACCGGATGATCTCGTCGATCGTGATTCTTTTAAAAGTATGTATTAAAAACTTTATAAATGATACAATAAATCTTATGGAGCTTTTTAAAAACTGTATTGAGTCGTATTTGCTTCTTTGGATATGTTCTGTGTCAAACTACCGCGCCGTCGTTGTGGGAATCAAAGGTAAATGATCGAAGTTTAAGTTAAAAATGTTTGCTTCTATGTTGAAAAATTGTGTGAGCCTGTCACATTTGTCAATATTTTGATAAAATCACATCTTCAGCTTGTATAATTCAGTCTTGAGACCCGAGAAGATTCGGGTTAGAACTGGCCTTCAGTAACCCATGCTTGTCGTAAGGGGCGACCTACGGGATCGGGTGGTCACACTCGCTGACATGGTTAACAGACAGCCGCCATATAGCTGCAATATTGCTGAGTGTGGTTTAAACCTCCAAGTTCTGTATTCCTGTGATGATACTTTTGTGATTGCTTGTATTTGTTGTTTTAAAATTGATGTGACAATACCAAAGATATAACTTCATTATCCGGGAAGAAATTCTTTGTGCATCCTTCGTGTAAAATAAATTCTTTGATTTCAGCAAATTCTGTTCTTCAGAAATTGGGATTTTTTGTCGATCTTTGTGGCAGTAGAGAAAGGTGTTTTGCAGAAAAGGACCAGAACGTTTTCAATATCAGGAATGTGATGTGCTTTGTGTTGTATTTATTAACATTGAAGTTCCCAATGATTAGTAAAATACGCTATAGCTCTATGACAAAATTAATTACTATGACTCTGTGTGACGAAAGTATCATCACAGGAGCCACTTGTTCCGTTCGATTTACATGCATGAATTTAAACATCATCTCATTGAATTGTTTTATCTACCAGATCCTGCGTCAACCTATGTGCCTTCAGGGGTTAAACATAAACAGTCAAAAACAGACTTGGACTCGACAGGAACCAAAGGTATTTATTTGTGTTCGAAAGGTATAATTTGTAGTGATGCACCAATGGATCAAATGATCAGAAAATTTATCATTTGACAATCAAACTTTGAATATATATTTGAATAAATTCCAATCGATAATACTATACTGTTTTCAAGAATAACAAAGATTGGTGTACATGCAAGATTTGTAAATACCTCCAGGTAGGTCATAATACAGGAGGTCAAGGCTTTTTTTTAGCTTGCCAAGGGAGCCATTGTTTTCTTCTTTTGCAGGTAGGTGATAAAAATATTAGTTTTAGGGTGGATGCATATATTATTTAGACCCATGTTTAATAATATGTTGGAATATGCAAGCATTGATGAAGGTTTTGTTAAGACATGTAGTATGTTATGAAGACATATTAAAAACAACTCCCAAGGTTGGAATTATCAATTAACCCCTTGCCTTACGTCCATGTCCACTGGGTTTTTTTCTGTTGGGCAAGCAAATTTGTATATCACTGTACCGGTGTCCTGGCCATTTGACTTTCCAATGTTAATTATGTTGTTTATTTAAACCATCAGCAAGAAAACGGTCGGTATAGTGGAAAAATTATCAGGGCAAGTTACTTTACATGTGCCACTGTATCAGAGTACACAATCAATTTTAAAGTTATTTCTACCCCTGAATTCCTGATAAATATATCACATTGAAATCGAAACAAGCTGGGCAGACTGTGAAAAAACTGTCTGCTTCCCCACCACATATAATCGCATCACGAAAACATTCTGTATTTATGAAAGGCTCAATTCTTATTGAATTCACGAACATGGTTGGAAATGTATACATTTATTGATATTTGTCACATTCACTCTTAGATCTATAGTCGTTCTATTCTGATTCTACATGGAAGTCGACACATAGATATTGAGGTCTACTTTCTCAATTTTCGCACACACAAACAATTGGCAACATAAGTATCTAATCCATAAAAGTATCTTGGACATCAATGTACAACTTCTAAATGCCACTGAAAGACATCATAAGTATCTATGTCGAAACGTTGCATGTAAGTATTAAAGAAGTTGTTAGCCATAAAATTATCCTTGTCCATTCTTTGAATATGAACTAGTTAATGCCAGTACTACCACCCTTTATAATTTTGTTAGCATTGAAATGCTTAAAGTTTCTTACCATATGTCTTATCTTCTATGCTTCCAGGTGATCCTGCCATCTCTGGAGGTTAAAAAGGACACGGCTGTCGTTTAGTTCAACAGAAGGTAACCGCGAACATAAAAAAATAAATTTTGTATTCTGCTTGAGCTGAAGAAGGCATACAGTAATATTAAATGC
Source organism: Haliotis rubra (assembly GCF_003918875.1). NCBI lineage: Eukaryota > Metazoa > Mollusca > Gastropoda > Lepetellida > Haliotidae > Haliotis > Haliotis rubra. The sequence continues at coordinate 237,774 of NW_025767659.1, read as the reverse complement.
ACCTGGGATATCATTACCAGTATGCGCTGAAATTGGTTTTGAAATATTTCAAACACTTTTAGTGTCACAAGTATTTTATGGCAACTTATGGATGTATAGCATATTTTGTATCCGAGCTTGTTATATATTGAATACTGATAATGGATAAACCATACAGAATGTGTTTAATTTGTAAAAGACATATCGAGGCTGAGTATCTTTTTATTTGTATTTGTAGTGCCTAAGAAGAAATTAGAACCAAATATATACCTGAATAATTTGCCCATCCCATATGTCACAAATTTGCAATATTGATGTGCAGAAACAATGAAACATGTAACAGGTTGGGGGTGGGGAACGTGGTCGTCAGGATATATTTTATGTCCCATCCCAACCGTCAATTTTGAAAGTTATGTAAAAATGGATTAAAAGAAAATTCTAACAAATAAATAAAGTCAATGAATCTTTACTCACTGTTGTTATTTATTTTATAGGTGGCAATAACAATTCAAGGGTAGGCAACTGCAAGAGTGAATTAAACTTTTGCTAATTTACCGGCTTGTTCGTTATAACAGTTCAGAGTTCTGTAGATCTATTATTCCTATAACTTCCAAATTTCCAATTTCACAAGAATAACTACTGTGCGCAAAGGCAGAGCCTAGAATGCAGCACTGTAATTCAAATATAAAACTCTAATAAGCCCCAAAACACTAGAACTTATGTTGAGTCTGTTGTCTCTGTAACTGCTTTTGAAGGAGAGTATGCTATATGAGATGCCGTCATACTTCCGGTAATGCATGTAGCAGAAGCCACCGAATGCAAGAAGAATGCGATCTAACATCCAAATAAGATGTGACATTAAATTAAATGGATATAGTGTACCAATTGCAACCTCCAGGAACATGCCTGCGTAAGTACTTTTTTAATATTCATGTATATTTTAGCAGATTTAATGTATTAACAATCTCTGAATCAACAGCACATGTTTTGATGACGTAATCGCCTGGTGATCGCGTGACAATTCGAGCATATCTCTGGAGTGAATCATAACCATTAAATCTTACGACAAAATACATTAATATAAACTTGTAACTACAATATACAATGTTTTTACATACAATACATGTATGTTATAAGATGTAATCATGTCTTGAGAATGTCTTTCAGTGGCATTTCCCCCCAAAAAATAACGAGTCTACTATTCTTTTTGGAAAGCCTGCTTTCAAGTAACTTTTGTGTAATTAGCAGTTGTTGTGTATTGACAATTCAACTTTCAACTCTATTATTTAGCATGAATTTTCATCATTATGTAAATAACTCTTCAAACTTACCTATACTGTACTCTCCCTAGTGTACTGTGATGTCACTTGCATTGTGACATCATAAGTCAGTTATGACGTCATAGTCCTAACACAGTCAGATCACCTGATGAAGGGACTTGGAACGGTCTCGAAACGTTGTGAGAGAAATTACAAAGAAGTTAAATCCATAAAAATATCTTGGATGTCTTGAGAAGTTAATGAACATGATCTCATAACGTGATAAAAATGCAAAGTCCTCCATCATGTATAGAACAGTGATGTGGGCCTAAGACCACCCCACATCAGAAATAAACTTGACTTCAATAAGAATTAAATATTATTCTACTAAATTATACCCTGTCTTTTTATCTTTAGAGAGCATTGGGTTTAGATGTGAAATTCTGTGTCTTGTGTTGCAGAAAAAAGTTGCATTCGTGAACTCTTCAGGAGGTCTTCATGAAGTCTTCATGAAATCTTTGTTAACTCTTCAGGTCTTCAAGAAGTCTTCGTGAACTCTTCAGGAAATCTTCGTGAACTCTTCCAGAAGTCTTCATGAACTCTTCAGGAGGTCTTCATGAACTATTCAGGAGGTCTTCATGAGTTAACTCTTCATGACCTGACCCGTGAAGATCCGGGGTAGAATAGGTCTTCAGCAACCCATGTGCTTGCCATAAAAAGGCGACTATCTTGTCGTAAGAGGCGACTAACGGGATCGGGTGGTCAGTTTCGCTGACTTGGTTGACACATGTCATCGGTTCCCAATTGCGCAGATCGATGCTCATGCTGTTGATCACTGGATTGTCTGGTCCAGACTCGATTATTTACAGACCACCGCCATATAGCTGGAATATTGTTGAGTGCGGCGTAAAACTAAACTCACTCACTCACTCACTCTTCATGAACTCTTCAGGAAGTGTTCATGAAGAATTCATGAACATTAAATGAGACATTTACTTCATGTTCATGAAGGAACTTCATGAAGTCTTCATGAACTCTTCATGAAGTTCCTTCATGAAGTAAATGTCTCATTTAATGTTCATGAAGTATTCATGAAGACACTTCATGAAGAATTCATGATCTTTTCGAAGGGGCACAATGTACACATTTATTTTACCGAATTTCACTGCTTTTTATAAACTATTTTGTTCATTGAATCATTTGCAGTTTTAAGCTTGTCAGAAGATGTTGCACTGATGTTAAAAATCCAGTTGAGAAGCAGATGCCATTTTGTTTACATGTCATATAGTCATATAGTAGAGAGCTTATCGATCTTCAAAATGAAATATAATGATATTTTGTACATTGATCATTGATAAATGCATTGTATGCTTCTCCCTCGGGAAATACGGTCTGATGTACGCCTTTTCGTACCGGCTCAGGTGACACAGATACAAATTTGATTTCTTGAGAATTGGACTGGCGGGATCGAAAAATAGTCCTTGTCAGTGTGAATTCATTTCACTCAAAAACGTTATTTATTTTAGACATTAACACAGCTACACAGCACATATCTTGTTCTCTAAGTAGGAGCAAAACTGAAATATTTCTGTAGCCTCAAAAAGCAGAGCTTACAAAGTTTCAATTCTGCCTAGTTTTTCACATTGTTTGACATGTGTCCATTTCAACAAAAACAAATTATTGGTCAAGTGACCCAAGGCTCGATTTAGAATTTGGACAGGCGCATGCAACCTTAAACTGCAAAATGTAACCTCATATTTATACCTACTTGCACACTGTGTTTGTTCATGTTTTTATCTTAAAAAACACAGACTTCACCTGGGAAACAGATTGATGAGGAACTGGCTTGGAGCAATGATTACACTGACAGTGATTAAAAGAGAGTAATCATTATTGTCATTGTCATGAAATTTTTATGAAGTAATATAAAATGGTCATACCAAACCCCGATTTTTTTTGTTGTAATGGAGTTGTAAATCAGCAAATATGCCAATATCAAAACCACAAGTAATAGATAATTATATATTGAGCAGGAGATGCAACCTGTTTCTGTCGGAGGCATCAAGGTATTCATGTGAGGTTGCTCCAAGGGCAAATAGGTTTCCTTTCCCAAAATCGAACCCTGCATGTGTAGTCTTTGGTGGGAGTGGCGGCTAAGGACTGGAGCCTCTGTTGCCTGTGGGACCTCTTCTCCTCCCACTGGGCCTCCCTCCTGTCCTCAGCTAGCTGGATGCCAGCCTTGACGGTGGATCGCCAGCTTGTGCGGTCGGACGCTGGCCTTCTGGTCTTGATGCTGCAAACCTTCAAGTCATGCTGGCAGACGTTCTTGTAGCACAGTGTGGGGCATCCACCCAGTGGCGAGCTCATCGTAAAGAATGTCCTTTGGAATGCGACCGTCGTCCATCCTGCACACGTGGCTAAACCAGCGCAGGTGTCTCGGTGAGAATGGCGAACATGTGGCACGCGTTTGTGGCACGGTCCTGCCAGCTGATGCCCAGGAGTCGCCTCAGGCCACACAGCCTTTGCTCTTGGCGTAAGTCCAGGCTTCACTGCCGTAAAGGCACCCCTTGAAGAGCAACCTTCTCGTGGTGGGTGCTGGGTAACGCCAATGGCTCTTCGCCCCCGTGTGGACCCGGGGTCGAATAGGTCCACAGCACCCCATTGCTGGTCGTAAGAGGCGACCAAATTGGGCAACCCGTTTGCCGTGGGTTGCATCCCTGTGTCGACAGAGGAAGGGAGTCTGGTGGTTGAGGATGACGGAACCGGCAACAGTGTTCACTAATCCAACACACCACTTCGACCCTAACTTTGCCTAGACGGGTGGTAGAATAGGCCCGATTCTACCAATCGGCTGGTCACGCCTTGCCCTGTGCATGGAATGTCTATACAAAACGTGGTATTACATAACACTTTTGACCATGTTCAAAATGTTAACAAATACTCTACGAAACAATTTAGCCTCGCAGACCCATGCACAGAAGGCGGTGGCTCATGGGCCAATCTGATGATGCTGACCTCCGATTTCTGTACGTCTCCAATTGATTGTCATGGACAGAACCATCCTGACCTTTAATCTGGTAGGCAGCTACAGCATTTCATGTCAAATTCGCTGGAGTATACCATCCCCTTATCCCTGGTCTTTGCAGCTTGGAGATCCGCTGCAATATAAGATCGTCCTTGTTGACACTCCTGGGTGGGTGGGGAGAGGGGATGCCGAACCACATTACCCACGACATGGCTTACCAATACCCCGGTTCAAAACGACGACACATGGATACCGACAATTCCTCGTCTGACGAGAGTACGCCCCCCCGACCTGACTACTGGCCACACTTCCTGATTATTGAGGCTTGTGACAAGCAACCTTTGCAATTGAACCCTATTGCAATCTCCAAAGGTATCGCTGGTATCAGCGGAGAGGTTGCCAATGTCACAAAGCTCCGATCTGGCTCTCTCCTGATAGAATGTACCCGGAAACACCAATCTTTAAATCTTCTCAAAATACAAGAATTTGTAAATATCAAGGTCGCTGTCTCAGCACACAAAACCCTTAATTCGTGTAGAGGCATTGTACGGGACAGAGCTCGATGCCTGTCTGACATGACTGAAGAACAAATTGTCAAGGAACTCTCTCAGCAATCCGTCACAGCGGTCAAACGATTTAACTTCAAAAAGGATGGTGCTGTTCAACCAACGAGCACCTATCTCTTCACGTTCGCGCGAGCAAACATTCCTGACTCGATTAGAGCTGGTTATTGTAGCATTGGTGTGGAGGTGTATGTCCCCAATCCACTCCCGTGCTACAACTGCCAAAAGTTTGGACATGGATCCAAGTCCTGTCGTTCCTGTGCTGTCTGCTACCGCTGTGGTGACAAGCATGGGGGCAACGACTGTACTAAGGAAGTGAAGTGCACAAACTGTGGTGGTAACCATATGGCCTCTTCCAAGTTCTGCCCAGTATGGAAACGTGAATCTGAGATACTGAAGATTAAATACAAAGAAAATATCTCCTTTCACGAAGCAAAGAAGAGGGTTGCAAGTCTAACTGCAGCCCCTTCAACCATCACCTACTCTGCTGCTGTCTCCCGTCCTACCATCACTACTGCAACCATCTCATGTCAGACCGACCTGACATGGGTCACGTCTTCTCAGCCAACTGAACTCAACACAACTCAGCCTATCTCAGCCACTCCATCTCAAACGCCAAAAGTCAAAACTTCTGAATCGAGAACAAATGCCAAAACCAGAGACAGAAACTGCGCGCAGAAAAAGGGAAAGAAAGAGGCTAGAGAGACTAAAACAACTTGAACTGCCAAACACAAAACCAAAGGCCACCTCTCCTTCAGAGGTCCCCATCGAGATCCATAACTCCTTTGGCCCTCTGGATATGGAGGTAACTCCAACTCCACCTGACGCCAATAAGCGTTCATCAAACGCTTTCTCACGTTCAAGTGACATGTCACCAGTGGAAGCACCATGACTCCACAAAACATGATCCAATGGAATTGCAGAGGACTTAAGAATAATTATAATGAATTACAGTTATTGATTCAAGACTTCAAACCATCTGCGTTTTGTCTCCAAGAAACCTACCTAAAAAGGACCGATAAATTTGACATCCGTCGGTACAGTTCCTACCACTCCTTTTCTCCTCCCGGTGTAAAGGCTACAGGAAGCACTTCTGAAGTTCTATCCTGGTGAGGCAGGGCATCCTTCATAGCCCTGTTCCACTTAAAACCAACCTACAAACTGTTGCTGTCCGCATGACTCTGAACATAGGGTTTACACTATGTTCCCTCTATCTCACTCCCACCTCAACCGTTCGCCTATCAGATCTTCAGAACTTATATGATCAACTCCCGAAGCCCTGCATAATCATGGGCGACTTCAACGGCCATAACCCCCTATGGGGGAGTAATGATACAAATAGTAAGGGAAAGATCCTTGAAGAGTTTCTCTCCAATAATGATGTCTGCATCTTCAACGATGGATCAAACACCTACCTCCATCCTGCCACTGGATCATACTCTGCTCTCGATCTATCACTTACAGATTCTAATCTTTTAAATGAGTTCGAATGGTCGGTCCATGACGACCTTTGTGGAAGCGACCACTTCCCAACTATTCTTACTCCTATCAACCCAACGGATGAACCACCATCAACAAGATGGAATTTTACTAAGGCCAATTGGCCTTTATTCCAAACCCTTTGTTCAGAAAAACTTAAGCCGGACAACTTCAGGAATGTTCCTGACCCCATGGAACTATTTTCAGACGTCCTAAACGCCATCGGAGACAAAAGTATTCCTAAGTCCTCTGCAAACCCATACATATACGCAAAAACCATGGTTTGATACAAATTGCAAACAAGCTAAGAAAAATAGGAAGAAGACGGAAAAATATTTCCGACAACATCCTACAGTGCACAACCTGAATGCTGTTAAAATGACAAATGCCAGTGCAAAACGTACCTTCAAACAAACTAAACGCCGCTCATGGAGGAAATATGTGTCCAAAATCAACTCCCGCACGCCCATGTCCAAAGTGTGGAACATGATTCAAAAGATCATGGGCAAAGGGTCAAAATCAGGAGTTCACCACCTGAAAGATGGTGACTCCCTTCTAACAAATAAATCTGAAATTGCAAACAAACTCGGCGAAACTTTGGCAAACCACTCCGCCTCATCAAATTATAACCCTCAGTTCCAGAAATATCAAACCCAACAGGAAAAGAAACCAGTCAATTTTAACTCTGATAATGGGGAGGATTACAACGAAACGTTTTCCCTCCATGAATTACGTACTGCCCTAGGACAAGCTCACGATACTGCGGCAGGAGCTGATGAAATCCATTATCAGCTTCTGAAACACCTCCCTGACAAAGGCCTGGAAACACTCCTAAATATATTTGATGACATCTGGACATCCGGACACTTTCCCCCTTCGTGGCACAATGCCATTATCATCCCTATACCAAAACCCGGTCGCGACCATAATGATCCCTCAAACTACCGTCCTATATCACTAACTAGCTGCGTTTGCAAAACCATGGAGCGCATGGTCAACAATCGATTAATCTGGTACCTGGAAACCAATAACCTCCTCAGTGACCTCCAATGTGGTTTCCGAAAAAAACGGAAGTACCATTGACCATCTGGTGCGTCTGGAAGCATTCATCAAAAACTCCATTGTCAACAAACATCATGCAGTATCTATCTTTTTCGAATTAGAAAAAGCATATGATACAACATGGAAACATGGTATCCTAAAAGATTTACATGAGTTTGGATTGAGGGGTAGATTACCTCAATTCATATCTCGGTTTTTTAATAACAGACAATTTCAAGTTCGGATGGGTTCCACACTGTCTGACTATTTCCACCAAGATCAGGGCGTCCCCCAAGGCAGCATCCTGTCTGTCACACTTTTTAGCATCAAAATTAACAGCCTCACTAACGTTCTGAACAGTTGCGTTGATGGGTCCCTTTTCGTGGATGACTTGAATATTTCATGTCGTGGTAAGAACATGCACGCAATAGAAAGGCAGCTACAACTCTGCCTTAACAAAATCCAAAACTGGGCCAATGAAAATGGTTTTAAGTTTTCAAAATCCAAAACAAATTGTATTCACTTTTGTCGTAAATACAAACCACACAAGTATCCAGACCTAACTTTAGATGGTACTCCCATCAAGGTAGTAGAAGAGGCCAAATTCCTTGGACTCATATTCGACCGCCACCTGACATTCTTACAACACATAAAATATTTGAAAACAAAGTGCTTGAAGGCTCTAGACTTGCTAAAAGTAGTTTCAAATACAGAGTGGGAGGATCAGACCACCCTCCTTCACTTGTACAGATCATTAGTTCGCAGTAAACTAGATTATGGCTCCATTGTCTATGGTGGAGCCTGCAAAAGCAATTTAGAAAAATTAGACTCTATCCACCACCAAGGACTGAGGCTCTGCCTGGGAGCTTTTAGGACCTCTCTCCGGTAGACAGTCTATATGCAGAGGCCAATGAACCTTCCCTTGAACAACGCCGCATTAAACTCTCACTGCAGTATATATCACTAAATTACGTTCAAATGAGCCCAATCCAGCATACAATTGTGTTTTCAACCCGCTCTATGAAGACTTATTTCCTAAACTGCCAAGCCTGGTTCCACCACTTGGAATCAGGATCAAACCACACATAACTGCAGCTAAAATTGATCTCGACATCATTGCACCATACCGACTTCTGTCCTCACCACCATGGCAAATGGTGAAACCACAGGTCGATCTTACCCTCACCAAACTCAAAAAAGTCTGAAACAAATCCCTTTGTGTTCCAACAGGAATACAACCAGTTACGTTCGAAGTATAACACTCACAGATCCATTTTCACAGACGGATCCAAGGACGATGGCCAAGTTGCCAGCGCTACAGTCATTGGAGCCAAGACTGTCTCCTCTAGGATCCCCGACAACAGTTCCATTTTCACCGCTGAAGCCAAAGCTATCTTCTCAGCTTTGACCTACATTCAACAGCAAAATCAGTCCCAAAACTTCATCGTATTTACAGATTCATTATCCTGCCTTCAAGCACTTCTAAACGTGACTTCAAGTCACCCAATCATCCTGGACATATTAGGAGTGTACAACGACCTTTCTACTAGCCAATATGACATCATCCTCTGCTGGTTGCCCGGGTCACGTCGGCATAGCAGGTAACACTGAGGCCGATGCTGCAGCAAAAGCAGCTCTCGAAAAGCCCCTATCTCCACTGCTAATCCCGTACAGTGACTTCAAACCCACTATCAAAAGCTATACTCGGGACCTGTTGCAAAAAAGATGGGACACTCAAGTAGGAAGAAACAAACTCCATGAATTGAAGCCAACAATTGGTTATACCTACTTGGGTTGTCAGTCAAGACATCATGAGGTAATTTTACCGCGATGTTGTATGGGCCACAGTCGATTTACACATGACTATCTGCTGAAAACGGATGGGGATGGACCCCCCATGTGTGTCTCTTGCGATGAGGTGTTCACCGTCAAGCATATTCTGCTTGAATGCGTGGACTTATCGCCTGCAAGGGACTCACATTATGATGCAACAAACCTAAAAGATCTGTTCTCACGCGTGAGCGCCCATCTGATACTGAACTACCTGAGGGAAGTTGATCTGTATCATAAATTGTAACTGTGAAATGTAACAACCATAAATTGTAACTATGAAATGTAACAAACCGCCTACCTTTAAATTTGATGCTATGACTTTTCCTGCTTTTGAATGACAATGTAATAAATAAATGTCTTTGAAATAAAACTCATTCCGAGTATGTACTTACAATGCTTACTAATGCAAACTTGTTCTTGTCACTATATGGCTGGAATAATGCCGATGTGACGTAAAGCCCAACTCAACTCAACTCAACACTGCCGTAGAGAAGGGAACAAACAAGCTTGGTATACTTTTATCTTTGTGTTGACTGTCAGCATGTTGTTGTCCCACACCCTCTTCGCAAGGCGGGCCATGGCAGTTGCTGCTTTGCCTATCTTCACATTGAGCTCGGCATCTAAGGATAGGTTGTTGGAGATGGAGCCAAGGTAGGTGAAATTATCCACCACCTCAAGGGTGTGGTCGCCGATGGTGATTGCAGGGGTGGTGCTGACTTCTTGGCCCATGATGTTGGTCTTCTTGAGGCTGATGGTGAGGCCGAACTCTGTGCATGCCTCCGCGAAGCAGGTGATGAGTCGCTGGAGGGCCTCCTCAGACTGTGCACTGAGGGCGGCATAATCTGCAAATATCATCTCTGGTATGAGGACCCTCCAAACCTTTATCTTTGCTCTGAGGCGTGTGAGGTTGAAGAGGTTTCAGTCACTCCTCGTGTGGAGGAAGATGACATCTTTGGACTCGCAGAAGGTGTAAAGCAAGAGTAGGGAGAAGAACACATCACAGAGTGTTGGGGCCAGGACACACCCTTGGTTCACACCACTCTTGATTGGGAAGGGGTCCGAGGATGATCCATCATACTGGACTGTGCCTGCCATGTCGTCATGGAACAATGTGATCATCTTCAGGAGCTTGGGGGGGAAATCCAATCCTGTGTAGGAGGGTGAAGAGGCCTGTTTGACTTACGAGGTCGAACGCCATGGTCAGATCGATGAAGGCAAGGAACGGGGCGTCTCTGCTCACGGCATTTCTCCTTTAGCTGCCTGAGGGGGAACACCATGTCGATCGTCGACCGTTTTGCTCGAAAACCACATTGCTACTCAGGGTACACTTGGTCTGCGAGCAGCTGGAGGCGGTTGAGGACGACTCAGGCAAAAGCTTTCCCCACGATGCTGAGGAGGGAGATTCTGTGATAGTTGTTACAATCGCTGCAATCGCCCTTGTTCTTGTAGAGTGCGACGATCTTCGGGTCCCGCATATCCTGTGGTATTGTGCCCTCTTCCCAGCATTGGAGCAGGAGATTGTGGAGGTGGTCGGGGAGGGAACTCCCTTTTTCCTGCCTTCACAGGCAGAATTCCATCGCTGCCTGGTGCTTTTCCGCAGAAGATAGATGGCCTTCCTGAGCTCCTCGATGGTGGGTGGGGCGTCAGGCTACTCCATGGTGGACAAAGGAGTGGCGTTCTCAATGGCTGTGTCAGTGATGACATTTTCTCGCGAGTACAGCTCCTGGTAATGATCGGCCCATCTCTCCATCTGCTTGCCACGGTCTGTGATGATGTCATAGGTGGATTTAAGGGGAGTGGTCTTATGGCGGGGCCAAATAGGGGACAAATGCTTTCTTCATGCCGTCGTACATGGCACGGATGTTTCCACAGTCCGCAGAGGACTGGATGTCACTGCACAGCTTCAGCCAGTAGTCATTTGCGCACTTGCTGGCGATCCTCTTCGCGATGTTCTCCACCAGACACCAATAGGAGTTCATCAAACGCTTTCTCACGTTCACGTGACATGTCACCAGTGGAAGTACCATGAATCCACAAAACATTATCCAATGGAATTGCAGAGGACTTAAGAATAATTATAATGAATTACAATTATTGATTCAAGACTTCAAACCATCTGCGTTTTGTCTCCAAGAAACCTACCTAAAAAGGACCGATAAATTTGACATCCGTCGGTACAGTTCCTACCACTCCTTTTCTCCTCCCGGTGTAAAAGCTACAGGAGGCACTTCTATCCTGGTGAGGCAGGGCATCCTCCATAGCCCTGTTCCACTTAACACCAACCTACAAACTGTTGCTGTCCGCATAGGGTTTACACTATGTTCCCTCTATCTCCCTCCCACCTCAACTGTCCGCCTATCAGATCTTCAGAACTTATACGATCAACTCCCAAAGCCCTGCATAATCATGGGCGACTTCAACGGCCATAACCCCCTATGGGGGAGTAATGATACAAATAGTAAGGGAAAGATCCTTGAATAGTTTCTCTCCAATAATGATGTCTGCATCTTCAACGATGGATCAAACACCTACCTCCATCCTGCCACTGGATCATACTCTGCTCTCGATCTATCACTTACAGATTCTAATCTTTTAAATGAGTTCGAATGGTCGGTCCATGACGACCTTTGTGGAAGCGACCACTTCCCAACAATTCTTACTCCTATCAACCCAACGGATGAACCACCATCAACAAGATGGAATTTTACTAAGGCCAATTGGCCTTTATTCCAAACCCTATGTTCAGAAAAACTTAAGCCGGAAAACTTCAGGAATGTTCCCGACCCCATGGAACTATTTTCAGACGTCCTAAATGCCATCGGAGACAAAAGTATTCCTAAGTCCTCTGCAAACCCGCACATACGCAAACCATGGTTTGATACAAACTGCAAACAAGCTAGAAAAATAGGAAGAAGGCGGAAAAATATTTCCGACAACATCCTACAGTGCATAACCTGAATGCTGTTAAAATGACAAATGCCAGGGCAAAACGTACCTTCAAACAAACTAAACGCCGCTCATGGAGGAAATATGTGTCCAAAATCAACTCCCGCACACCCATGTCCAAGGTGTGGAACATGATTCAAAAGATCAAGGGCAAAGGGTCAAAATCAGGAGTTCACCACCTGAAAGATGGTGACTCCCTTCTAACAAATAAATCTGAAATTGCAAACAAACTCGGCGAAACTTTGGCAAACCACTCCTCCTCATCAAATTATAACCCTCAGTTCCAGAAATATCAAACCCAACAAGAAAAGAAACCAGTCAATTTTAACTCTGATAATGGGGAGGATTACAATGAAACGTTCTCCCTCCATGAATTACGTACTGCCCTAGGACAGGCTCACGACACTGTGGCAGAAGCTGATGAAATCCATTATCAGCTTCTGAAACACCTCCCTGACATAGGCTTGGAAACACTCCTAAATATATTTGATGACATCTGGACATCCGGACACTTCCCCCCTTCGTGGCACAATGCCATCATCATCCCTATACCAAAACCCGGTCGCGACCATACTGATCCCTCAAACTACCGTCCTATATCACTAACTAGCTGCGTTTGCAAAACCATGGAGCGCATGGTCAACAATCGATTAATCTGGTACCTGGAAACCAATAACCTCCTCAGTGACCTCCAATGTGGTTTCCGAAAAAAACGGAAGTACCATTGACCGTCTGGTGCGTCTGGAAGCATTCATCAAAAACTCCATTGTCTACAAACAACGTGCAGTATCTATCTTTTTCGACTTAGAAAAAGCATATGATACAACATGGAAACATGGTATCCTGAAAGATTTACACGAGTTTGGATTGAGGGGTAGACTACCTCAATTCATATCTCGGTTTCTAAATAACAGACAATTCCAAGTTCGGGTGGGTTCCACACTGTCTGACTACTTCCACCAAGATCAGGGCGTCCCCCAAGGCAGCATCCTGTCTGTCACACTTTTCAGCATCAAAATTAACAGCCTCACTAACGTTCTGAACAGTTGCGTTGATGGGTCGCTTTTCGTCGATGACTTCAATATTTCATGTCGTGGTAAGAACATGCACGCAATAGAAAGGCAGCTACAACTCTGCCTTAACAAAATCCAAAACTGGGCCAATGAAAATGGTTTTAAGTTTTCAAAATCCAAAACAAATTGTATTCACTTTTGTCGTAAATACAAACCACACAAGTATCCAGACCTAACTTTAGATGGTACTCCCATCAAAGTAGTAGGAGAGGCCAAATTCCTTGGACTCATATTCGACCGCCACCTGACATTCTTACCACACATAAAATATTTGAAAACAAAGTGCTTGAAGGCTTTAGACTTGCTAAAAGTGGTTTCAAATACAGAGTGGGGAGGGGATCAGACCACCCTCCTTCACTTGTACAGATCATTAGTCCGCAGTAAACTAGATTATGGCTCCATTGTTTACGGTGGAGCCTGCAAAAGCAATTTAGACAAATTAGACTCTATCCACCACCAAGGACTGAGGCTCTGCCTGGGAGCTTTTAGGACCTCTCCGGTAGACAGTCTATATGCAGAGGCCAATGAACCTTCCCTTGAACAACGCCGTATCAAACTCTCACTGCAGTATATCACTAAATTACGTTCAAATGAGCCCAATCCAGCATACAATTGTGTTTTCAACCCGCTCTATGAAGACTTATTTCCTAAACTGCCAAGCCTGGTTCCACCACTTGGAATCAGGATCAAACCACACATATCTGCAGCTAAAATTGATCTCGACATCATTGCACCATACCGACTTCTGTCCTCACCACCATGGCAAATGGTGAAACCACAGGTCGATCTTACTCTCACCAAAGTCAAAAAGTCTGAAACAAATCCCTTTGTGTTCCAACAGGAATACAACCAGTTACGTTCTAAGTACAACACTCACAGATCCATTTTCACAGACGGATCCAAGGACGATGGCCAAGTTGCCAGCGCTACAGTCATTGGAGCCAAGACTGTCTCCTCTAGGATCCCCGACAACAGTTCCATTTTCACCGCTGAAGCCAAAGCTATCTTCTCAGCTTTGACCTACATTCAACAGCAAAATCAGTCCCAAAACTTCATCGTATTTACAGATTCATTATCCTGCCTTCAAGCACTTCTAAACGTGACTTCAAGTCACCCAATCATCCTGGACATATTAGAACTGTACAACGACCTTTCTACTAGCCAATATGACATCATCCTCTGCTGTTTGCCGGGTCACGTCGGCATAGCAGGTAACACTAAGGCCGATGCTGCAGCAAAAGCAGCTATCGAAAAACCACTATCTTCACTGCTAATCCCGTACAGTGACTTCAAACCCACTATCAAAAGCTATACTCGGGACCTGATGCAAAAAAGGTGGGACACTCAAGTAGGAAGAAACAAACTCCATGAATTGAAGCCAACAATTGGTTATACCTACTTGGGTTGTCAGTCAAGACGCGATGAAGTAATTTTACGACGATGTCGTATTGGCCACAGTCGATTTACACATGACTATCTGCTGAAAACGGATGGGGATGGACCCCCAATGTGTGTCTCTTGCGATGAGGTGTTCACCGTCAAGCATATCCTGCTTGAATGTGTGGACTTATCGCCTGCAAGGGACTCACATTATGATGCAACAAACCTAAAAGATCTGTTCTCACGCGTGAGCGCCCATCTGATACTGAACTACCTGAGGGAAGTTGATCTGTATCATAAACTGTAACTGTGAAATGTAACAACCATAAATTGTAACTATGAAATGTAACAAACCGCCTGCCTTTAAATTTGATGCTATGATTTTTTCTGCTTTCGAATGACAATGCAATAAATAAATGTCTTTGAAATAAAACTCATTCCGAGTATGTACTTACAATATTTACTAATGTAAACTTGTTCTCGTCACTATATGGCTGGAAAAATGCCGATGTGACGTAAAGCTCAACTCAACTCAACTCTTCGCGATGTTGCACGCTTCCCTAAAGGCAGCTAGTGTTGACTCGGAGGGCTGTCTTTTATACTCGAGGTGCACGGCTCTCTCGGTGGTGATGACAGGCTCCATCTCCTCAATTCCAGCTTCGAACCAGTCCTTGCTCTTCCTTGCTCTACCCTTGCTCTACCCAAAGGTGTCGGAGACAGTCTTGTACATGGTGTCGCAGATGAGCTTCCATCGCGCCGTAGCACTCTCTGTGGGGCAGTCCTCCAGTGCCTCATCGATGGTTTTAGCGAAGCATTTAGCAGTTCTGGCATCAGTGTAGATGCAAGGGTGGCCCTTTTGCTTGGAGCGACGGATTCGTCTGGGGCGGAGGCGCACCTTGCTGCTGACCAGGGAGTGATCAGTGTTGCAGTCGGCACTATGGTAAGTGTGTGTGACATGCATGTGGTTGAGCATGGGTCTCCTGGTGATGAAGAAGTCCAGCTGGTGCCAGTGTTTGGATCGCGGGTGCCTCCAAGACACTCTGTGGTGGGGTTTGGTGGGGAAGAAGGTGTTGGTGATACACAGGTCGTGGTAGGAGCAAAGTTCAAGTAGCCGTTGTCCGTTTTCGTTGTTTAAACTAAGAGGAGGAGATGTATAAATGCTGAATATAACAAAGAAAACAACATAATTAACATAATTGGCAAGGCAGTGAACCGAAGAAGTCAGTGAGTAGACAAAGGGAAAGCCAATGATGTCCAAATGAAGGAACAGTTACAAAAGAAAAGAATTTTAAGTTATGATGTTGTGGATTTGTTTACCAGCATCCCCATTAATGAAACCCTACACATCGTCTACCAATGCATTAACAACCTTGACACCCCTCTTGACACCAACCTCCTCTACTGACTCATTTCTAACTCCATCACCTCAACCTACTTTACCTGGGGTGATGACCTCTATGAGCAAATCCATGGTTTACCCATGGGCTCCCCTCTCTCTCCCATCCTCTCTGAAATCTACATGACCTGCTTCGAACAGCATGTTCTCAGGACTTCACTAATCAAATCAACCTGCTGGTTCAGAAACGTTGATGACACCTTTGTCATCCTCCCTCAAAATAATAACCCCACTGCCCTTCTCCAACACCTTAACAAACAGCACCCTCGTATCTAATTCAGCAATGAAACTGAAACTAACTCACAACTCCCCTTCCTTAATATCCTAGTCACTCGTACCGCTGACAACACTATCCAAACCTCTGTCTACCGCAAACCAACCCACACTGACCAGTACACTCACTTTGACTCTAACCACTCTCTCAGAACTAAAACCGGCATTATCTCCACTCTCTCATATCGCTAACTAAACTCGTTGACGGTGGCATTAACTCCACCTCAACCCAGCCCCTAAACCTACCCCTAGCAAACCTGACTCCACTCCCATTCCCATCTCACTACCCTACATCGGCAAAACTTCACATCACATAAGTCGCTTACTTAAACAGCAAACAGGCATAGACAGAACTTCTCCACAGACACACCTCTCAAAACTATCATTGAGGCAAACGGTAGGAAACACACTACAAAACAACAACAGCCTAATGGTGTGGCCTACATCATCAGCTGCGACTGTGGCAGTAGCTACATTGGTGAAACATCCAGACCACTCAACATACGCATCAAAGAACATAAGACATCCACAAACAAAGCAGACACCAAATCAGCCATTTTGGAACACATCACCAAATTTCCTCAACACAACATCAACTGGGACACTGTCAAAACACCTACAAACAACAAACATGATTACACTAAGTTAAAAATGGCCGAAGCATTACAAATACTCCATTTTAATCCCGCTATAGATCAGGGTTGTTACACCCCTTCAGCTTACAACAACCTAATCCACAAATAATTATCCTCTCAACCCACTCTGACGGGTCATGCCCCATTAGTCCTACGCCCATTAGTCCTACTCCCACTAGTCATACGGCAAATGAGGGAGTAATTAACAACAACAGTCATATACCCTTTGTGCAAAATGGACTAGCCCACTAATTAGAGAGCTTGAGGTTAGCTTAATCTCTAACACTGAGAATGACACAGTCTTTGGTAATGAAAACATATAAACAATTGTTATTAAATTAAATTACATTGAAGCTATATGAACATAATACACGACAACCGTTGATAATCAAAACATTTAAATCAATGTTAAACTGTTTGATTGAGTTTACTCAATCTCGTGAAAAAGCATAAAATAGTGCATAAAAGTTTCATGTTAGACTCTAGCATATCACTCCCCGATTGTGGGACCAATTTGAAGCAGGCCAGAAAAAACTCAATTTCTGGATGCTGTTGGTTACCTCTACCCAACTGACCATTAATTACAAAACTGTGAATTGAAGTTCTTTAAATAAAGAATAATGTGTTGATGATACTGTTTAAGTGTGTAGATTATGTATGTATACCATTCTTAAGATCAGATTATGTATGTATGCTATGTTCAAGATCAGGTTATGTATGTACAGTCGGACCCCGTATATCCGGAAACCCAGCCTTCCAGACGATTATTTGGGTGAAACGAAACTTTACCTTCAAGAATTGTACTCGCTTAAACGGAACCCGCGCTTCCGGACTCGGACCGAGAATTCTCAAACCATTCCCACAGATTTCCATTGAAAAATGATCCTGTTATCCGGACATAAAGCTCTGTATGAATGTGCATATGTATTTGTATGTTATCGTATGACTAAGTGTATTCATTGTTAATCTCTCTCGGTTGGCGTTTGATGTGAATTGATTAATAACTCATCAAAACACTAGGGATGCGTGCCACTTGAGTTGTTAATTAGGATTTGGCAGGTGTGAGAACGGTGCCGTGCCGGGAAGGCTAAAATATATTTTTTAGATGTCCTGGGAAGGCTAAAATGTATATTTCGGGTTTCCTGGGAGAACTAATTTCCAAAGGAGTAGGGGAGTACCGCCAAAGCTAAAGATATGGTGCCGGGAAGCATAATCCATGTCGGGAGTAGATTGATTTCTTTTCAAAACATTGTATAGTATTCGATTCCTTTATTACCGTTATCTGTACACTGGTTAATAATATTTTTTATAAATTCCACATTTCGATGAGTTGGACAGCTCACTAAAGAAAAACTGAATAGCCTGATAATTTTTTCTTTGTTATATAACTATTAGATAATCTAGTGGTAATTCCTGCCTTATTTAACCATATTTCACTTAATCCAATGTCTGACCATATACTTTTCACCTGATACGCCCATTTTTTTACACCACGGGTCTCCACCTCCTCATACAAATACTCATAACAACCCCGTAAAATGCTATTTTCAGACACAAGAAGCTGACACCAATGTCTAATCATGCTATATTGCCTTATAAATACCAGCGGATAACTCGGCATAAACCATGGAATTACATGTGATTTCTTAACTCCTAATAACATTTCACAAAAATCACAAATGCAACCTGTCAATGTTTAAGCCTTTATTATATCCCCATATCTCAGACGCATGCGAGAGACTACTGTCAACATAACAATCAAAGACAAATAAAAGAGACTCCAGGTTGAGAGAAAGCGACCTGATATTATTGTAAATTAAAAAAAGGGCCTTCCTACCCTGGTAAGACTTCTCAAAATGAACTATTTAATGTCGAATTAAAGAAAATGTATAATGAAGAATAGACGTGAAAATGTGTACAGGTAAATGTATTTCATTGTAATTTTATATGTGCCCAAATTCAAGAGCGTCCCCGTTAATCCTGTTTTCTTTGTAATTTGTCAGAGCCTACGAGTGAGGCGCGCCATGTTCATTCAGCCATAACACTGCATTGCAAGTACCGCGAAGGCTACACTCATTGAACCAAGAAGCATCACGATTTTAGCCTTCCCGGCCATGAACCATTTGAACATCTCATCAGTATCGAAAACACATGTTAATTAGGATTAGGATTAACTACATAGAAATTGTACTGTATATAACGTCTTGTCACTATGCATCGTCAGTACGTGTTGCTCGTTTGATCGAGTTAACCTTGCTATCCGGACGATTTCTGAGTGTAACCAAAATGTCCGGATAAACGGGGTTCGACTGTATACCATGCTAAAGACAGATTATTAAAGTTCACTGATGTGAAGCTGTATTTTTGTTTCTTGGACCATTCCACTTTAAGTTTACAAAGGTATTACAAATGTAGTTGTTGGTGCAGTCACCCATACTAAATGTTGTTTTAACCCGTATGACCAGTGGGACGTATGACTAATGGGAGGACACCCTCTGGCTTCTCATCAACCTGCTTAACTGACTTTCCTCACCACTGGTTTCCCACTAATTAATCCCCCACCACCTTGGGTTCTGCCTAATTAACGTACATTCAATAATTGTCATGGTAATCCCACTCATCTCATCTATGTTTTCTTAGCTCATCACCATGTTATTGTAACTTTCTTTCATGCTTTGTTATCCCACCTTTGTTATTGTTATCACATTATCTTATGTACATGTATCTTGTATATAAACTGATATACCCCACCATTCCTCCTTAGGCTTCAATCTATACTGAAACGTCGCCATTGTCAAAATAAAGCAGTTGTCATCCATAAAGTTTTGTCATCTTATAAGAGAAGAAGATGTTTATACATTGTTTATGCATATACAATAGATTAGGTTTGGTGTTGGGGTGCATCATTAACAGATGGAATGAAGTATCCTTGGTCACGGTTGATGGTGGGCTGTTGTCGTTTGAAATGAATGGCTTCAGCGAGCTTGCGTTTAGTAAAGTCTGTTTGATTGTTGGCAAGAATGGTGATGTCAGACCACACTATTTGGTAATTGGGGTTGGCTTTGATGTGGTCAGATGTTGAGATGGCTGATTTGCTGTCGGAATTGGTAACGAAGGTGCAATGTTCTTTGACTCTGATGTTGATCGGTCGCGCCATTTTGCCAATGTAGCTCAGTCCACAATCACAGTTTATTTTATAGATAAAAAATGTCAGGTTGTTGTTGTTGATGGTGGGTTGTTTTACCAATGAAGGGAATAGATATCTTGATGGTGGGGCTGACTCTGGTTTAGGTCCTTTGGAAGGCGGTGACAGGGTAGCATTGATGGTTTTGTTGACAATTTCAGACGGGTAGAGGTTACATTCTACAAAGACTTTCCTCAGATAATTTCACCGTACAGATTTGTTGAGCAGATGTTTTTAGCTCTTCCGGTTAATGTTGAGATGACGCTGATCGATGGTGGACATAATGCAAATAGTTGTCAGGTGTGCTATTTAGGGTGACCAATGAAACTATGCACCAATGTGAAAGACATGAAATAGTCACATGTCCAGTTGAAAATCTTCAAATTTTTTTGCTGTGAAGTTCGATGAGACAGACTAACATACTCTAGGTCCCTCATATTTCGTGTGTGTGAAATATAATTCACGTAGGCAATCTATAAAATGTTTAGATATTACAGTCATGTTATAAATTCTCTAAAAACAGATTGTGTACATTTTATGAAGTTCCCAAATACATAAAAATATAATAATTTATTAATTGGGATTATAAAACCAAAATATAAAAAGGTACAGACTCGTGCCAAAAGTATTCATCACTTTCCATTCTGCATTGCTGTCTTTGAAAGTTATATCAGTTTAGCATTGTCATCATGTGGTGCATTACACGCAACATAAACATCTGCCCTATTGGAGTTGTAGTTTATGCATGTGACTATCACGTGATAAGCTCAAATTGCTGTCTCCTTTCGCATTTCCAACGTTTTTGCCGTTTGGCAAAATGGGTTGTCAAAATTCAGAACTTGACACTGACACCAAAGAACTTATTGTTAGATTAAATCAGGAAGGGCAAAAATTTAGTGAAGTTGCCAGGTTGTTGGGATTCCTAGGACTACTGTTCACAGTGTTGTTGAAAAATGTAGTGTCACTGGAAGTGTGGAAAATCGGCGTCGTAAAGGATGTCATTCATTGTAGTCAGACAGGGACAAGACCTTGCTTTCTCAAATGGTGAAAAATAGTCATAGGTTAACTTTGACGGACATACCCCATAATATGAATCACCATGTGTCTGGCAGGACTGTATTATAGACAACCTTGCACAGTGAAGGTTTCCACAGGCGAATCATTAAAAAGAAGATGGTTGTAAGAAACAAGTGTCATTAACAGTGTAATTAACGAAGGACATGGACTATAAAGGGAAATTGAATTCTGTAATATGAAAGTCAGAAGTAATCGGCAAAAATAGCCATGTGTATATCTGGAGATAAGCCGACGAAGTCAAGCACCCGCAATGTGTGTGTGCATTACAACAACAGTTGGTATCTGTCATTGTGTGAGGTTGCATCTTTGTGTATGGTGTGCTTTTGGAAGGAAATATATGATATACTGAATGATAATTTGTGGCCATTATTAGCAAGGCACTTCCCTGACGAAAATTACATTTTCCAGGATGACAGTACTCCCGTTCATTGGGCCTGTATTGTTGGCGCATACAAAGAACAGAACAATATTAAGTGCCTGACTTGGCCTGCACAGTCACCGGATTTGAATATCATTGACAATATTTGGTTGAAAATGAAAAGAGCAATCCAAACCAGAAAAGTTGACATAAGGACAAAAGAGGACTTGTTTCACACGATCAGGGAAGTATAAGTCAACCTGACCACTGATTATATTATGTTACAGTGCAACCCGATAAGTAAACTACTGATAAGTGGCAACCCTGATAAGTAAACCCTTTTCTTCGGTTCTGGCATTAAGGTGGCTCATCTTCTTCTTTCTTTCAGCTATGTTTAAAAAATGCTGAAATATCTTTACTTTGCAAGTTCTGTGCAGATATGCTGTGGTAAGTATTGCTTTATATCTGCTTATTAGAAACTATCATATTCTATTGCTAAACATATTTAGTCATTTTTATAATAAGCCCAGACCAATTTTATTTCTTGTTTTACAGATTTTTGTCCTCAGAAAACCTAAAGGCGGGAGGGAAAAATACAAAATCACCAATCAAAGTCATATTCCTTTTAAATACTAAAAGTATTTTACTTTTGGCAATTTATGAAGTGTATATGGGGCAAAAAACAATCTAAAAGAATTTTCTTGCACATTTACATTTTTGGCCAACAGATATATAAAAAATAAGGCCAGACCAATTTTATTTCTTGTTTTACAGATTTTTGTCCTCAGAAAACCTAAAGGCAGGAGGGGAAAAAATATAAAAAATAAAATAAAAATACAAATCACCAATCAAAGTCATATTCCTTTTAAATACTAAAAGTATTTTACTTTTGGCAATTTATGAAGTGTATATGGGGCAAAAAGTGTTGCACCCCCATATTAAAACTGGCACCCCTTGAAGAGCAACCTTCTCGTGGTGGGTGCTGGGTAACGCCAATGGCTCTTCGTCCCGTGTGGACCCGGGGTGGAATAGGTCAACAGCACCCCATTGCTGGTCGTAAGAGGCGACCAAATTGGGCAACCCGTTTGCCGTGGGTTGCATCCCTGTGTCGGCAGAGGAAGGGAGTCTGGTGGTTGAGGATGGCGGAACCGGCAACAGTGTTCACTAATCCAACACACCACTTCGACCCTAACTTTGCCTAGACGGGTGGTAGAATAGGCCCGATTCTACCAATCGGCTGGTCACGCCTTGCCCTGTGCATGGAATGTCTATACAAAACGTGGTATTACATAACACTTTTGACCATGTTCAAAATGTTAACAAATACTCTACGAAACAATTTAGCCTCGCAGACCCATGCGCAGAAGGCGGTGGCTCATGGGCCAATCTGGTAATGCTGACCTCCGATTTCTGTACGTCTCCAATTGATTGTCATGGACAGAACCATCCTGACCTTTAATCTGGTAGGCAGCTACAGCATTTCATGTCAAATTCGCTGGAGTATAACATCCCCTTATTCCTGGTCTTTGCAGCTTGGAGATCCGCTGCAATATAAGATCGTCCTTGTTGACACTCCTGGGTGGGTGGGGAGAGGGGATGCCGAACCACATTACCCACGACATGGCTTCCCAATACCCCGGTTCAAAACGACGACACATGGATACCGACAATTCCTCGTCTGACGAGAGTACGCCCCCCCGACCTGACTACTGGCCACGCTTCCTGATTATTGAGGCTTGTTACAAGCAACCTTTGCAATTGAACCCTTTTGCAATCTCCAAAGGTATCGCTGGTATCTGCGGAGAGGTTACCAATGTCACAAAACTCCGATCTGGCTCTCTCCTGAAAGAATGTACCCGGAAATACCAATCTTTAAATCTTCTCAAAATACAAGAATTTGTAAATATCAAGGTCGCTGTCTCAGCACACAGAACCCTTAATTCGTGTAGAGGCATTGTACGGGACAGAGCTCGATGCCTGTCTGACATGACTGAAGAACAAATTGTCAAGGAACTCTCTCAGCAATCCGTCACAGCCGTCAAAAGATTTACCTTCAAAAAGGATGGTGTTGTTCAACCAACGAACACCTATCTCTTCACGTTCGCGCGAGCAAACATTCCTGACTCGATTAGAGCTGGTTATTGTAGCATTGGTGTGGAGGTGTATGTCCCCAATCCGCTCCGGTGCTACAACTGCCAAAAGTTTGGACATAGATCCAAGTCCTGTCGTTCCTCTACTGCCTGTTACCGCTGTGGTGACAAGCATGAGGGCAACGACTGTACTAAGGAAGTGAAGTGCACAAACTGTGGTGGTAACCATATGGCCTCTTCCAAGTTCTGCCCAGTATGGAAACGCGAATCTGAGATACTGAAGATTAAACACAAAGAAAATATCTCCTTTCACGAAGCAAAGAAGAGGGTTGCAAGTCTAACTGCAGCCCCTTCAACCATCACCTACTCTGCTGCTGTCTCCCGTCCTACCATCACTACTGCATCCATCTCATGTCAGACCGACCTGACATGGGTCACGTCTTCTCAGCCAACTGAACTCAACACAACTCAGCCTATCTCAGCCACTCCATCTCAAACGCCAAAAGTCAAAACTTCTGAATCACAAACACCAGAACAAATGCCA
This sequence comes from Haliotis rubra, assembly GCF_003918875.1. NCBI lineage: Eukaryota > Metazoa > Mollusca > Gastropoda > Lepetellida > Haliotidae > Haliotis > Haliotis rubra. The sequence continues at coordinate 213,639 of NW_025767659.1, read as the reverse complement.
AAACCAGAAACAGAAACTGCGCGCAGAAAAAGGGAGCGAAAGAGGCTAGAGAGACTAAAACAGCTTGAACTGCCAAACACAAAACCAAAGACCACCTCTCCTTCAGAGATCCCCATCGAGGTCCATAACTCCTTTGGCCCTCTGGATATGGAGGTAACTCCAACCCCAAGAGTTCATCAAACGCTTTCTCACGCTCACGTGACATGTCACCGGTGGAAGCACCATGAATCCACAAAACATGATCCAATGGAATTGCAGAGGACTTAAGAATAATTATAATGAATTACAGTTATTGATTCAAGACTTCAAACCATCTGCGTTTTGTCTCCAAGAAACCTACCTAAAAAGGACCGATAAATTTGACATCCATCGGTACAGTTCCTACCATTCCTTTTCTCCTCCCGCTGTAAAAGCTACAGGAGGCACTTCTATCCTGGTGAGGCAGGGCATCCTTCATAGCCCTGTTCCACTTAAAACCAACCTACAAACTGTTGCTGTCCGCATGACTCTGAACATAGGATTTACACTGTGTTCCCTCTATCTCCCTCCCACCTCAACTGTTCGCCTATCAGATCTTCAGAACTTATACGATCAACTCCCAAAGCCCTGCATAATCATGGGCGACTTCAACAGCCATAACCCCCCTATGGGGGAGTAATGATACAAATAGTAAGGGAAAGATCCTTGAATAGTTTCTCTCCAATAATGATGTATGCATCTTCAACGATGGATCAAACACCTACCTCCATCCTGCCACTGGATCATACTCTGCTCTCGATCTATCACTTACAGATTCTAATCTTTTAAATGAGTTCGAATGGTCGGCCCATGACGACCTGTGGAAGCGACCACTTCCCTACAATTCTTACTCCTATCAACCCCACGGATGAACCACCATCAACAAGATGGAATTTTACTAAGGCCAACTGGCCTTTATTCCAAACCCTATGTTCAGAAAAACTTAAGCCGGACAACTTCAGGAATGTTCCCGATCCCATGGAACTATTTTCAGACGTCCTAAATGCCATCGGAGACAAAAGTATTCCTAAGTCCTCTGCAAACCCGCACATACGCAAACCATGGTTTGATACAAACTGCAAACAAGCTAGGAAAAATAGGAAGAAGGCGGAAAAATATTTCCGACAACATCCTACAGTGCATAACCTGAATGCTGTAAAATGACAAATGCCAGGGCAAAACGTACCTTCAAACAAACTAAACGCCGCTCATGGAGGAAATATGTGTCCAAAATCAACTCCCGCACACCCATGCCCAAGGTGTGGAACATGATTCAAAAGATCAAGGACAAAGGGTCAAAATCAGGGGTTCACCACCTGAAAGATGGTGACTCCCTTCTAACAAATACATCTGAAATTGCAAACAAACTTGGCGAAACTTTGGCAAACCACTCCTCCTCCTCAAATTATAACCCTCAGTTCCAGAAATATCAAACCCAACAAGAAAAGAAACCAGTCAATTTTAACTCTGATAATGGGGAGGATTACAATGAAACGTTTTCCCTCCATGAATTACGTACTGCCCCAGGACAGGCTCACGACACTGCGGCAGGAGCTGATGAAATCCATTATCAGCTTCTGAAACACCTCCCTGACATAGGCTTGGAAACACTCCTAAATATATTTGATGACATCTGGACATCCGCACACTTCCCCCCTTCGTGGCACAATGCCATCATCATCCCTATACCAAAACCAAGTCGCGACCATACTGATCCCTCAAACTACCGTCCTATATCACTAACTAGCTGTGTTTGCAAAACCATGGAGCGCATGGTCAACAATCTATTAATCTGGTACTTGGAGACCAATAACCTCCTCAGTGACCTCCAATGTGGTTTCCGAAAAAACCGAAGTACCATTGACCATCTGGTGCGTCTGGAAGCATTCATCAAAAACTCCATTGTCAACAAACAGCATGCAGTATCTATCTTTTTCGACTTAGAAAAAGCATATGATACAACATGGAAACATGGTATCCTAAAAGATTTACACGAGTTTGGATTGAGTGGTAGACTACCTCAATTCATATCTCGGTTTCTAAATAACAGACAATTCCAAGTTCGGGTGGGTTCCACACTGTCTGACTACTTCCACCAAGATCAGGGCATCCCCCAAGGCAGCATCCTGTCTGTCACACTTTTTAGCATCAAAATTAACAGCCTCACTAACGTTCTGAAAAGTTGCGTTGATGGGTCCCTTTTCGTGGATGACTTGAATATTTCATGTCGTGGTAAGAACATGTACGCAATAGAAAGGCAGCTACAACTCTGCCTTAACAAAATCCAAAAATGGGCCAATGAAAATGGTTTTAAGTTTTCAAAATCCAAAACAAATTGTATTCACTTTTGTCGTAAATACAAACCACACAAGGATCCAGACCTAACTTTAGATGGTACTCCCATCAAAGTAGTAGAAGAGGCCAAATTCCTTGGACTCATATTCGACCGCCACCTGACATTCTTACCACACATAAAATATTTGAAAACAAAGTGCCTGAAGGCTTTAGACTTGCTAAAAGCGGTTTCAAATACAGAGTGGGGAGGGGATCAGACCACCCTCCTTCACCTGTACAGATCATTAGTCCACAGTAAACTAGATTATGGCTCCATTGTCTACGGTGGAGCCTGCAAAAGCAATTTAGAAAAATAAGACTCTATCCACCACCAAGGACTAAGGCTCTGCCTGGGAGCTTTTAGGACCTCTCCGGTAGACAGTCTATATGCGGAGGCCAATGAACCTTCCCTTGAACAACGCTGCATTAAACTCTCACTGCAGTATATCACTAAACTACGTTCAAATGAGTCCAATCAAGCATACAATTGTGTTTTCAACCCGCTCTATGAAAACTTTTTTTTCGACTTAGAAAAAGCATATGATACAACATGGAAACATGGTATCCTAAAAGATTTACACGAGTTTGGATTGAGGGGTAGACTACCTCAATTCATATCTCGGTTTTTAAATAACAGACAATTTCAAGTTCGGGTGGGTTCCACACTGTCTGACTATTTCCACCAAGATCAGGGCGTCCCCCAAGGCAGCATCCTGTCTGTCACACTTTTTAGCATCAAAATTAACAGCCTCACTAACGTCCTGAACAGTTGCGTTGATGGGTCCCTTTTCGTGGATGACTTCAGTATCTCATGTCGTGGTAAGAACATGCATGCAATAGAAAGGCAGCTTTCCTAAACTGCCAAGCCTGGTTCCACCACTTGGAATCAGGATCAAACCACACATATGTGCAGCTTAAATTGATCTCAACATCATTGCGCCTTACCGACTTCTGTCCTCACCACCATGGGAAATGGTGAAACCACAAGCCGATCTTACCCTCACCAAACTCAAAAAGTCTGAAACAAATCCCTTGGTGTTCCAACAGGAATACAACCAGTTACATTCGAAGTATAACACTCACAGATCCATCTTCACAGACGGATCCAAGGACGATGGCCAAGTTGCCAGCGCTACAGTCATTGGAGCCAAGACTGTCTCCTCTAGGATCCCCGACAACAGTTCCATTTTCACCGCTGAAGCCAAAGCTATCTTCTCAGCTCTGACCTACATTCAACAGCAAAATCAGTCCAAAAACTTCATCGTATTTACAGATTCATTATCCTGCCTTCGAGCACTTCTAAACGTGACTTCAAGTCACCCAATCATCCTGGACATATTAGAAGTGTACAACGACCTTTCTACTAGCCAATATGACATCATCCTCTGCTGGTTACCGGGTCACATTGACATATCAGGTAACACTAAGGCCGATGCTGCAGCAAAAGCAGCTCTTGAAAAGCCCCTATCTCCACTGCTAATCCCGTACAGTGATTTCAAACCCACTATCAAAAGCTATACTCGGGACTTGATGCAAAAAAGGTGGAACACTCAAGTAGGAAGAAACAAACTCCATGAATTGAAGCCAACAATCGGTTATACCTACTTGGGTTGCCAGTCAAGACGTGATGAGGTAATTTTACGACGATGTCGTATTGGCCTCAAACGGATGGGGATGGACCCCCCATATGTCTCTCCTGCGATGAGGCTCTCACCGTCAAGCATATTCTGCTTGACTGTGTGGATTTTACATCTGCAAGGGACACGCATTATCACACAACCAATCCGAAAGATCTGTTCTCCAGCGTGAGCGCTCATCTGATACTAAACTACCTGAGGGAAGTCGATCTATATCATAAAATGTAACTGTAATGTCAATAACGAATGTACCTGTTTTTCAATTTAGTGCTATGACATTTTCTGTTCTAAAATGACAACATAATGAATGTATGTCTTTGAAACGAAACCACTCTGTACTTACAATGTATATTAATGCAGACTTGTTCTTGTCACTATATGGCTGGAATAATGCCGATGTGACGTAAAGCCCAACTCAACTCAACTCAACCATATTAAAACTCTGGTTACGTTGGCATATCCAAAACACACGATTAGGTTGTTGATGATAACCATTCTGCTAGGATTTGGTGTTGAAGTCATTAATGTTTTCGTAGTGAAAACAATCTCCAAAACGTAGCAACCTGCACGCGAATATCATTCTTCATGATTTTTGCAAATTGCAGTATGCTCATGTGATGAATCTGGCCTATAAAAAATTGTTTTTCTGGCCGTTGAATCCATTGTAATGCAGCATGCCGGGTGCGAGAATAGCAGATGCAGTCAAGTGACAGATTTATGGACTCCATAGGGCAGGTCTTTCCTTCAAGGAGATTTGCAGAAGAACCGGGCGTCATTACTCCACAATAAGCCGCCTGGTGAGAAAACATGCGCAGACTAATGATGTAAAGAATCGCAGACCTTCAGGCAGACCACGCATAACCACAGTCAGGGATGACAGAGCATTGCTAAGGCTGGTAAGGCGACAACCCTTTGCTTCAAGTGCAACCCTGAAACGCCAATGGCTTCCTCATCGTCAGATCAGCCACCAAACAGTGAGAAATCGACTCAAGGCCGCTGGATTGAGGTCCAGAAGAGTCATCAAGCGCCCCCAACTCACAGCGAACCACAAGAGGTTACGTCTAGCCTGGTGTATACAGAGTCAAGGGTGGAACTTGAGGTCTTGGAGAAGAGTCCACTGGTCAGACGAGAGCAGATTTCTTCTGCATGTTGTGGATGGCAGAGTCAGAGTTTGAAGACGTCCGGGTACAGCTTATGTACGTAGGAACATCATGCCAACGGTACCATATGGAGGTGGATCGGTTATGGTATGGGGTTGCTTCTCATTTGACTGTAAGCTGGATCTAGTGACCATACAAGGCACTTTAACGGGCGATCGCTACATTCAGGAAGCGCTTGATCCAGTTTGTTGTGCCCCATTTTGACAATCATCCACTTGCAACCAGGACAATATTCATGGATGATAATGCTCAGCCACATCGTTCACAAGCTGTGACTCAGGTCACCCAGAACAATGCACTGACTCACCTCCCATGGCCAGCAATGAGTCCAGATCTCAATCCCCTGGAACACATATGGGACATTTTGGGCCGTCTGATACAACGCAGGGATCCTCCTCCATAGAACGTGCGGGAACTGGAAGCAGCATTGCACGAAGAGTGGCAGCAGCTGCCCATAGAACGATTTCGACGTCTGGTGAAGGGTATGAGACGACGACTGGAAGCTGTTATCCAAGTACTGGGCGGAAGTTCACGATATTGACTGTTCGTGTTTGTCCACTCTCTGTATGTGAGTTTCAGCCTAAGAGAAGTTTTGTTTCGACATGTATTTTCCATTTTTTACCATACTTAAAACCGTCTCGTTTTCCTTGAATTTGAACACAATACTTAAGGGCAAGATCCTTACATACCATGAGGTCACGGGATACCCCATTTCAGTTCATTTTATAGGCACAATACTGGTTTGTTGGTGTATGCACCATCCAGGTTCTAATTCTCATTCTGTTATCGTTCAGTTACGCCAAAAACATCATACCCTGGAAAAAAGATAGGGGCTGCAACACTTTTTTTACTGTGTATATTTTGAGCGGGGATTTTTTTATTTCTTTTTTCTAATTCTTGAAAAATTATGACAGGCGGATCCATGAAACAAGAAATAAAATTGGTCTGGCATAAACAAATTTTCTCTCTCTATTTGTCCATAACAGTTTAGATTTATTAAGCTCCTGTATGTTCATCGTGGCCGCCACCTGAAATGAGCGAAAACCATAGGATTTCAACTTCCATTTTTGAATGTGAAGTAAGTTTTTGTCACTGGAGCGAAGCTGTCTGCGTGGAGGATATGGTTTGAACAGTTCTTTGAGATAGGCCGAAACAGTGCCTAATAGCACTGGAAGACAAGGGTTAAAACTTTAAAGTTCACTCTAGCTCTTATGGGCAACCAGTGTAACTGTTTTAGAATAGGTGTCATGCTTGAGAACTTTGGTGCTTTGCTCACAATACATGCAGCAATATTCACTATGCGTTGCAGACGGTTTAAGACTGACTGAGCTTAGTTTTACGCCGCTTTTAGCAATGTTCCAGCAATATCACGGCGGGGGACACCGAAAATGGGCTTAACACATTGTGCCCATGTGGGGAATCGAACCCGGGCCTTCGGCGTGACGAGCCAACGCTTTAACCACTAGGCTACCCCACCGCCCCCAGACGGTTTAAGAGCTCTTGTGGGATGTTTAAAAGCAAGCTATTACAATAGTCTATTCTGGAAAGAATGAGGGAACGAACAAGGGCAGCTGTAGAACATTCAGTCAGTAGATGTCGTATTTTTCCGATGGTCCGGATATGATGATAACATGACTTGCAGATCTCCGATACTTGTCTTTCCATTGAAAGGTCTGACTGTAAGTATAATCCTAGATCTTTTTACAGAAGTTGAGAAGTAAATCTCTGTTTCCCCAATAGTGAGATGGCTGATGTTCACTTTTGACACACAGGCTTTAGGGCCTACAAGCATAGCCTCTGTTTTGTCCTCATTTAGTTTAACAAAATGTCATTCATCCATGACTTTACTTGTATACACGTAAGGTACACAAATCTCTAAATGGATGTTTAAATGCCCACTCACATTCCATTCCCAGCCACAGCATTGTACAGAAAGTACTAGGTCAGGAATGTTTAACTGAGCTGACTCCAGTCCACACACACACACACACACACACACAGCATTGTACAGAAAGTAGGTCACGTCTAGAGATATCAAGCCAGGCTTAGTGGCTTTGCTTGGCTTTTGCTTGATTTTGCTTGGCGTTAGCTTGGGGTTTGGCTAGTTTCTGCCTAGTTTGTACCTAGTTTGTACCTAGTTTGCCTATGTTCTGCCTAGTTTGCCAAGGTTCTGCCTAGTTTACACCTAGTTTGTACCTTTTTTTTTTTACCTAGGTTGCCTAGTCTGCCTAGGTTCTGCCTAGTTTTCCATATGCAGGCCTACCATACAAACGGTGAACAAATCATCAAAACTGAACTCATATACACCAAAACAGAACAAAAATCACCCAAATAGGAAAATAAACTTCCAAAACTGCAACAATATCCTCTAAAACCGAAACAATACATAGAAAACGGCATTCATAGCATCCCAACACGGCAGTCGTAGCATCTGAAACTGCATACAAATCGTCAAAGATGGCGGCGAGGAGACAAGAATAGGCTTTGGTGCATAATGTTTTTCGCCACTATGAGTCAAATCTTGAAAATTTGATATCAAGATGTAACGCATCAACACCCTATTGTAGTAAGCTTCAAACTTATGTCCATACTTCTCAGTGTCAGGCTTGCAAGCCTGCACAATGTGATCCCTCGTTCGACCAAATAGGATTTGTTGTCAACATGCCGTGCTACTCTTTCTCTTCAGTTTTGTAAATAAAGTATTCATAGCATCACATACAGAATGAAGTGAAAATTTTAACACTAAGTCATAGCTATCCCTAGTGGTATGTCCTTTCAACTGACAGAGTTACCTCCCCCTGACCTAGACGTCACTGTACAGTACTTTGAAAATCCTCACAAAGTTTCTGTATGGTATACACTGTACACGTGTATAGAATGAAGTGAGAATTTGATTTCTGTCAGCTCGATTTCTACACTGATCCATCCCTATATATACTAGGCACATAAAGAAACTGTGCATACAAAAAATTATAATCTAAATGTATCAAACCTTTGTAGACACATGTAGATGTTAGTGGTTTCGTCCTTGAGACGTGCAAGACGTTGTTGCACATGCAGTCCGGGAAAGAGAAACAGAGCAAATGAATGTCACACAATTCTGTCACTTTGGAAAGCTCAACCCCTGCCCTTGCGATCGTTCAAAACATTAAACGGCTATTGAAACGCATAGCATGCCAAGGCTCATGTCCTCACAATGTCATGAGGCCATTGGGATGGTACGTGGGGAAATGTCTCAACGACAAGTGGCTGCACATTTCCACTGCCACCAGAACACCATTTCTGCACTGGTGAGACGCTACCAGAACACAAATGACGTTATCGATCGGCCACGTTCTGGACGTCCACGTGTAACAACGCCAAGACAGGACAGATGGATAAGGGTGACCCATCTTCGCCACAGGTTTCAGACTGCAGTGATGCTTGCCCGGACCATCCCAGGACTTCGCCGTATCCACCCCAACACAGTTCCGACAACGTTTACGTCATCACGGGATCAGACCACGACGTCCCACCATACGGCCTATCCTGACACAACGTCATCGACAAGCTTGCCGAATGTGGTGCCGAAACCAGGTCCGCAGACCCTTGTTTTGATGGAGAAATGTTGCTTTTACAGATGAGTCCAGGTTTAATATTTCCCACAGTGATGGACGTCAACGTGCCTATAGAAGCTTGGGAGAACATCATGCACAGGCCTGTGTCTTGGAGAGGAATCGCTTTGGTGGTGGTTCCGTGATGATTTGGGGTGGAATAACAGCACGCCAAAGAACTCCTTTGGTGATTGTTCAGGGCAACTTAACTGGTGTGGGCTACAGGGATCAGATTCTTCGACCCGTGGCGATTCCTTTTCTGCAACGTCATGGCCCTGGGTTAACATTCCAACAGGACAATGCCCGCCCTGATACGGCAGGACCCCTGTCCCGCTTGTGGACTCATGACGACATTGTGATTGACTTTTCAATTGAAATTCTCCCGACACTTTATGGTCTCATGATCCCTCCATTACAGTTTATATATACTTTTGACATTGTACTTATCAACTGGGATAATATTTTGACAATGCACAGTTTCTTTATGTGCCTAGTTTAGGTTAGTGTTGTCGACATTAGTCCTTTGGACATCAAATTTGATATTATTAGGGCTCCTTTGCCTTTAGGCAGGAGACCTATTGTAATCGTTAATGTTTTTATTATTATTATTTCTTATTCCGCCGGATTTTGTTCCACTCGTACAAAGAGCACCAGTGGACTGAATCGCTTGAAAAAATTCATCCAGATGCCCACAGTGCTGAAGTTGTTTCTGCAAAAATCTCAAGGTTCTAGGCTTAATAGCAAAGGGCAGATAATTGAAAATTAATTCAAAAATTTCAAATGCAAATGCAAATATCTCCAACACTAATGCTCCAATGTTTGCCAAAGTTCTTGAGCAGATGCGCAATCAAAATGCCTACAATTTCGCCTGGACCGCTCAAGTCGCTCAAATGCACCGTTTGGACGCTATGTTGGATTGAAGATTTTTTTAATGTTTTTAAGCAAAATGCTGACTACTTTCCTCCCAAAATGTGCTGCACTGAAACTACAAGACCTACGGCTTTCAAACGTTGCATACTTTGTGTCTATGCATGTTCCTACTCAGTAGCATCGTCAAATGTGCCTATGTTTATATCATGACCGCCATATTGGGCGCTACTTTTCGGCAAAAGTTGTCTTCAAAAACTTTCATGGGCTTCTTTGCCACTTTGTGCCAAACTAAACTTATCACATACAACACTTTAAATGCTTGTTCTGAAGTGGCCTTTGGTTGTTGAACATTTTCTGTTCTTGGTCCTATGTCAAAAGTCACGTGATGCGGCGGCCATATTGGATTGAAGATGTTTATCGGAAACGTGCAGGTTTTGTAGGGTAGGCATTTTTCGCAAGCCATAACTCTGAATGTATGAAATGCAGAATGCTGTAAATGTGCAGATATACATGAGATACCCCAAATATTAATGCTTATAAGCTACGTTGCGATATCTTGATTAGTTACGGATATCTAGATGTTTGCTTCTGTTGTTTATTTTGTACTAAAATGTATTTTCGAAAAATCGCAGCGTCATAAATGTTTCAACTATGCAGCTAGAATCTGGCAGTACGTAGTAACTAAGTGTGTTGAACATTTTTTGTTCTTGGGTGCATGTCAAAATGTGTATTGCTTGGCGGCCATATTGGATTTCGTCAGATTCTGATGATACTACATTATAAACAGCATAGCTGCTCAAGTTCTGCACAGAAGGCAGTAAAACCTGGCAGTATGCATCAACATAACATGCTTAACATTTCGTGTTTTTACATGCATATCAAAAGTTTGATCGTTTGTCGGCCATATAGTTCGGGAGCAGATGCGCAATCAAAATGCCTACCATTTCGCCTGGACGGCTCAAGTCGCTAAAATCCACCGTTGCGTCCACGGTGCGTCTGATAGCTGAAGTTCCGACGATTCCAGAACTCTCATTGTTTTGAACGTAGACCCAAGGACAACGGAGCTACGGCCTGTCAAAGAGCGAACTCTTTCTTCTCCGGAACTTCTTAAAAGGTACATCACCCCCAGCCGACCAGGGGTCAAGTTTTCCGGTCCTCACAGCTCATGCTTTCCAGCTTTAAACACCCGTAACTCGGAAACCAACCTTCCGATTTCGACCCAAATTGGGATGTGCATTTATGCCGCCAGTGTCAGTTGTGTGTACCAGTTGCAGCAACATAGCTTCAAAGACAACGGAGGGACAAATAATATTCTATTTTCCTCACTCGAGTTGCTAATCTGGATTGCTTTTCTACTGAGGGCTATGAAAATTGGCAGTGTATATGTCTATGGTTTGCTGATCATTTTTTATTCTAAGGTTTATGTTAAAAATATCACCGTTTCGTGGTTAGAGGCAGCCGTCGAAATCCTACAAATCCACTCACTCGCTCGCCGACTTTGTGATGTCTGGAATGTGTCATAACTTTCTCGGAGATTTACGACACGGCAGATTACCCGTGCAAAGCATGCGACAGTCTGAAGGAAAGCGCAGGGACGATATCTGCCATAAAGAGACTACCACTGCAAAGCGTGGTCCACGTGCAGATATGGGAGATGATGTCAATTTCAACTGACAATGACGAGAGCTAGCGCTACACAACATTAAAATACACTGCAGTAGAGGTGCTTTTAGCTGGAAATTGTATCTACACTCACCCGAAAATAAACACCATAAACTATAACCGTTACTGCTTTCGACATCAGGTACCAAATGTTTAGAAATCATCCAAGCCAAGGAGCCCTCAAGGTTGCCCGCAACTTTAATTACGTCTATACTTGCTATATATTTTCCCACCTTTTTTCCTTTGTCTAACTTTAGCTATGGCTAAGAGTAAGTGCGTGCAATGTCAAAAATTTATGTCGGATTTAGACCCCCATTCTCTCTGCATTTCTTGTTTTACTGGTAATCCTTGTACTTTGCAAGATTGTTGCCTTATGTGTTCAGAATTATCAGAAGTTGAGTGGTTAAATATGGAATCTGCAAGATCTCAGACTACAAAACGTAAGAGCTCCCCGTCGTCAGTGAAAAATCTGCTTTGGGGTCCCCACCATCCTCACAGAGATCTGAATCCAAATCCAAATCTAGATCTAGATCTAAGTCGAATTCATCTCATTTGGACATTTCTGCTATCTCGGATTTATTTGCATCGATGGCAAGAGCCAGGGGCAAGAGTCAGTTTCTGTGAAACTCGGGGATGCTCTACCTGGGAAAGCCCGGTATCACCTTACGACGATCAGAAGGCCGTTCCCCACAGGAGACGGGGTCAACCTGGCTAACCCCAGGCAGGCTTTAATTGTGGTCCAGGCAAAACTAGCCGTGTCCCTTGTCCCTGGGAGTAAGGCGGTCACGCTAGATCCAAGTCACTCAAAGCCTGCTACCTTATCCCAGGCGGGGAATGTGCTGCAGTTATATCCTAGCGGGACTGACTCCATGCCCTCGGCTTGCGTCTCCCACCTTGGGTTTAATCAAAGAGCCACGGGGGTTAGAGGTATCCAGGACCAGCAGTCCAGTAGCCACGTGCCAAGCGGGATTTCCACGGGAGCCATGGATCATTTTGACACTGATAGGCCGCCAATTTTACCGCTTGTACCGGACCTCTCGGAATCGGAAGCTACTTCTATTTATCCTCTCTCTCAGCCAGAATTCGTTATGGTACAAGATTTTGCTGTTGATAAGTATAATTATAAATACTTGAACAACCCTAATGCTAGAGAACAGATTTTGAAACTTAAAGATGAATTAGACTTTCTTGACCCTTGACGACAAAGAAATCCCTTTGATCGGCGATACACATGGCGACAGCCGACCCCCTTGAAACAAGCGCGCCTGGACTATTATCTTGTATTCCATAATATGTTACCATCAGTCACAGAATCAGTAATTGAACCCGGTTTCAAATCAGACCACTCGGTGATATCAATGACATTCAAACTAACAGACCTACCATGTGGACAAGGGTTTTGGAAATTTAACAATTCTTTATTGAATGACCAATCATATGTAATGAAAATTAAGGACATTATTTCCCAAACAGTTCAGCAGTACAAAGTTGGGACAAACGAGTAAACGACCAGCTTCTTTTTGAAACTATTTTACTTATGATAAGAGGAGAAACCATAAAGTACTCTTCATTTCCGAAAAGGGAAAGAATTAAGAAAGAAACACAACTCACAGATAAACTCAATAAAACAGAAGTTAAGCTAGATGAATCAAACGATGCCACAGTAAAGGCAGATCTGATTTCTGAAATTAAACAATTACAGCAGGAACTTGAAGAAATATACGAAACCAAAACTCAAGGGTCAATTCTTAGTTCCAAAGCTACATTGATTGAACAAGGAGAAAAAACAACCTCTTTTAATTTTTAAATTTAGAATCTAGAAACTTTCTTAATAAATCATTTTCAAGAATTGTAGATGTCAATCGAAATATTATAACCACCCAAGATGATATCCAAAATGAAGTAAAAATGTTCTATCAAAAGCTTTATAGTAATCGTGACGTTTCTAATATAAATCTTGACGACCTACTGACTAATTGTAAAATTTCGAAACTGAGTCACAACGTATCGTCCAGCCTCGAAGGTGAACTTAGCTAAGACGAAATCCTAACTGCTCTTAAATGTCTTAAGAAGGATAAAAGTCCAGGCGCAGATGGCTTTACTGCATAATTATACCCCCGCTACGAAGTAACGGGGGTATATAGCGTTCATTCTGTCCGTCCGTCCGTCCGTCCGTCCGTCCGTCCGTCCGTCCCGAAACTTTGTCCGGAGCATATCTCTTAAAGTTTACATGCTAGGTTCACCAAACTTCACACACATGTTAATCATTACCCATTGATGTGCCTTTTGCTATTTTAAAGTTTTTTCAGAATTTAGTTTTTTTGCTGTTTCCATGGAAACACGACTTAGGCTGTGACTGTGAGGATGTCGTCTTGTCCGGAGCAGATCTTCCAAACTATACATGCTAGCTTGATCAAACTTGGTACACATATCAAGCATGTTCCCTAGATGTGCCTTTTGGGGGTTAGATCCAGATATGAATTGTATTTTTTGCTGTTTCCATGGGAACACGACTTAGCGCCAAATGTCATCGATTATTTTGTCCAGAGCATATCTCCTAAAGTTTACATGCTAGGTTCACCAAACTGCACACACATGTTAATCATTACCCATTGATGTGCCTTTTGCTATTTTATAGTTTTTTCAGAATTTAGTTTTTTTGCTGTTTCCATAGAAACACGACTTAGGCTGTGACTATGAGGATGTCATCTTGTCCGGAGCAGATCTTCCAAACTATACATGCTAGCTTCATCAAACTTGGTACACATATCAAGCATGATCCCTAGATGTGCCTTTTGGGGTTTAGATCCAGATATGAATTGTATTTTTTGCTGTTTCCATGGGAACACGACTTTGAGCCAAATGTGTTTGATTATTTTGTCCAGAGCATATCTCCTAAAGTTTACATGCTAGGTTCATGCTAGGTACGTGCAAAATGTATTTGATGGTTACCTGACCACGGCATATCATCGAAACTATACATGCTAGGTTCACCAAACTTAATACACAAGTTAGTCATGACCCACAGATATGCCATGTGCTAACAAAATAGCAATCTTTATCTACGTTCAATTGTATGTCAGGTTTCCACGGAAAACACAAAAAAACTAGTTTCCATAAATTATTACCGTAATCAGTACATGCCAAAACTATCATCTAACATGTATATAAAGTTTAGTAGAGTCAAAGAGAAAGTCTTGTGAGCTGCTGATCCTTGTCACATTATATATATCAATATCAGTCATTTCCATGTCCCAAATATCGGGGGTATGTGAGCTTTGCTCACTTCTACACTTGTTCCTAAAGTTCTTCTGGCACGATTTAGGAGAATACCTTCTACGTTCTTTAAACTATGGATACAGAAAAGGAGAACTTTCAGTTACTCAAAAGCATGGACTTATTACTTGTATTCCCAAGGGATATAAACCTAAACAATATATTAAAAACTGGCGCCCGATCTCGATATCACTACTGTCAAAATTTTATAAAGTTGCCTCTATGGCTATCTCAAAACAAATAAAGTCTGTTCTTGACACTTTGATAATTGAAGATCAAAAGGGCTTCATGTCTGGAAGATACATAGGTTATGTTATTAGGCAAATTTATGACTTGATTGATTACACCGATACATACCAGATACCTGGACTTTTACTTCTTGTAGATTTTGAAAAAGCATTTGATACAGTAGACTGGTCATTCATCGAAAAGACACTCACCTATTTCAATTTTGGAGATTCCATCAAAAGCTGGGTACGTATATTTGATAAAAATATAACTTCAAGTGTATTAGTTTTGGTTCTTCAAACTTTAACATCTATAGAGGCTGTCGGCAAGGAGATCCTCTTTCGCCATACCTCTTCATACTTTGTGTGGAAATTTTAGCAATAATGATATGAAATAACAGGGCTCGATTTAGTGCTTTGTTACTTGCACTGGTGCAGCCCAATATTACAAAATACAACCTAGCTATGAGTCTATCTTGCACAAGGTGCAATGAATTGTCGAGAAATAAATCAACAATAAATCTAACATATGCAATAATATGCCAGCCCATTTTTCTTCTAAACTTTGAATAGCTATGGCAATGAAACATTGCTATTCATAAACACGTCTCGGCTATGACAGCTCTTGTAAACAGGGATCAGCTGTGTCTCAGTGTTGCTATGGTTTCATGGGTGCTACATCACTGATTAAGGTTTATGTGCACCGAAACATTTTAACACACTACGTTGCAACTGGAATTTGGCTGGTGCTACTAGGTCTTTATCTTAGGTTGCACCTGGTGCAAGTAGGTTAACATCTCTTAAATCGAGCCCTGAATAATGCAGAAATAAAAGGAATACATGTAAACAATGTTGAATTCTTACTCAATCAGTTTGCCGATGATACTACCTACTCTTTAGATGGATCTGAACGCTGTCTGCAAGCAGTGCTTCAGGTTTGAACATGTTTTGCCCGTTTTTCAGGATTGAAAGTAAATATAGACAAAACTAGAATTTTATGGATTGGTTCTAAAAAGCGCTCAAGAATAAAGCTCTGTCGAAATTTCAATCTAAATTGGGAACAAAGTAATTTTGAATTACTTTGAATACGATTTGATTTAGATCTTGATGGTTGATCTTAACTATAAAGATAAATTGAGACACTGCGAACCCTGATGTAAATTTGGTCTATAAGAAATCTCACTCCTTTGGGTAGAAATACTGTACTTAAAACGTTAATCATTCCAAAATTAAATCATCTCTTCGCTTCCATCCCAAATCCTCCTGACAAAGTAATAGATGACTTTCAACGAAAATGTTTCAAGTTCATATGGAGAAACAAACCTGATAAAGTTAAAGTTAAACGTGATTTCATTGGTTATTGTAGGACACCCCCCATTCTGTGTTTCATTGGATAATGTAGGTCATCCCCCATTCTGTAATTCATTGGATATTGTAGGACACCCCCCATTTTGTATTTCATTGGTTATTGTAGGACACACCCCATTTTGTATTTCACTGGTTATTGTAGGACACACCCCATTTTGAATGTCATTGGTTATTGTTGGACACCCCCCATTCTGTATTTCATTGGATAATGTTGGTCAACCCACATTCTGTAATTCATTGGTTATTGTAGGACACCCCCCATTCTGTATTTCATTGGTTAATGTAGGTCACCCCCAATTCTGTATTTCATTGGTTATTGTAGGACACCCCATTTTGTATTTCACTGGTTATTGTAGGACACACACACCCCCCTTTTGTATTTCATTGGTTATTTTAGGACACCCCCCATTCTGTATTTCATTGGATAATGTTGGTCAACCCACATTCTGTAATTCATTGGTTATTGTAGGACACCCCCCATTCTGTATTTCATTGGTTAATGTAGGACAACCCCCATTCTGTATTTCATTGGTTATTGTAGGACACACACCCCCTTTTGTATTTCATTGGTTATTGTAGGACACCCCCCATTCTGTATTTCATTGGTTATTGTAGGACACCCCCCATTCTGTATTTCATTGGTTATTCTAGGACACCCCCCATGTTGTATTTCATTGGTTATTGTAGGACACCCCCTTTTGTATTTCATTGGATATTGTAGGACACCCCCTTTCTGTATTTCATTGGTTATTGTAGGACACACCCCCTTTTGTATTTCATTGGTTATTGTAGGACACACCCCATTCTGTATTTCATTGGTTATTGTAGGACACCCCACATTTTGTATTTCTATGGTTATTGTAGGACACACCCCATTCTGTATTTCATTGGTTATTGTAGGACATCCCCCCTTTTGTATTTCATTGGTTATTGTAGGACACCCCCCATTCTGTATTTCATTGGTTATTGTAGGACATTCAACATTCTGTATGTCATTGGTTATTGTAGGACACACCCCATTTTGTATTTCTATGGTTATTGTAGGACACACCCCATTCTGTATGTCATTGGTTATTGTAGGACACACCCCATTTTGTATTTCTATGGTTATTGAAGGACACCCCCATTCTGTATTTCACTGGTTATTGTTTGACACACCCAATTTAAATAATTGGTTATTATAGGACATCCCCTTTTGTATTTCATTGGTTATTGTAGGGCACACCCCATTCTGTATTTCATTGGTTATCGTAGGACACCCCCATTCTGTATTTCATTGGTTATTGTAGGACAGCCCCCATTCTGTATTTCATTGGTTATTGTAGGACACACCCCATTTTGTATTTCGTTGGTCATTGTAGGAAACACCCCGTTGTGTATTTCATTGGTTATTGTAGGACACCCCCATTTTATATTTCATTCGTTATTGCAAGAGACACACACACACACATCCACACCACCCCATTCTGTATTTCACTGGTTATTGTAGGACACCCCCCATTGTGTATTTCATTAGTTATTGTAGGACACCCCCCATTCTGTATGTCATTGGTTATTGTAGGACACCCCCCTTTTTGTATTTCACTGGTTATTGTAGGAGACCCCATTTGTATTTCATTGGTTACTGTAGGACACACCCCATTCTGTATTTCATTGGTTATTGTAGGACACACCCCATTGTGTATGTCATTGGTTATTGTAGGACACACCCCATTCTGTATTTCATTGGGCACCCTTTGAAGAGCAACCTCCTCGTGGTGGGTGCTGGGTAACGCCAATAGCTCTTCGCCCCCGTGTGGACCCGGGGTCGAATAGGTCCACAGCACCCCATTGCTGGTCGTAAGAGGCGATCAAATTGGGCAACCCGTTTGCCGTGGGTTGCATCCCTGTGTCGGCAGAGGAAGGGAGTCTGGTGGTTGAGGATGACGGAACCGGCAATAGTGTTCAATAATCCAACACACCACTTCGACCCTAACTTTGCCTAGACGGGTGGTAGAATAGGCCCGATTCTACCAATCGGCTGGTCACGCCTTGCCCTGTGCATGGAATGTCTATACAAAACGTAGTAATACATAACACTTTTGACCATGTTCAAAATCCTAACAAATATTCTACGGAACAAATTAGCCTCGCAGACCCATGCACAGAAGGCGGTGGCTCATGGGCCAATCTGGTGATGCTGACCTCCGATTTCTGTACGTCTCCAATTGATTGTCATGGACAGAACCATCCTGACCTTTAATCTGGTAGGCAGCTACAGCATTTCATGTCAAATTCGCTGGAGTATAACATCCCCTTATCCCTGGTCTTTGCAGCTTGGAGATCCGTTGCAATATAAGACCGTCCTTGTTGACACTCCACGGTGGGTGGGGAGAGGGGATGCCGAACCACATTACCCACGACATGGCTTCCCAATACCCCGGTTCAAAACGACGACACATGGACACTGACAATTCCTCGTCTGACGAGAGTACGCCCCCCCGACCTGACTACTGGCCACGCTTCCTGATTATTGAGGCTTGTGACAAGCAACCTTTGCAATTGAACCCTTTTGCAATCTCCAAAGGTATCGCTGGTATCTGCGGAGAGGTTGCCAATGTCACAAAGCTCCGATCTGGCTCTCTCCTGATAGAATGTACCCGGAAACAACAATCTTTAAATCTTCTCAAAATACAAGAATTTGTAAATATCAAGGTCGCTGTCTCAGCACACAAAACCCTTAATTCGTGTAGAGGCATTGTACGGGACAGAGCTCGATGCCTGTCTGACATGACTGAAGAACAAATTGTCAAGGAACCCTCTCAGCAATCCGTCACAGCCGTCAAACGATTTACCTTCAAAAAGGATGGTGTTGTTCAACCAACGAACACATATCTCTTCACGTTCGCGCGAGCAAACATTCCTGACTCGATTAGAGCTGGTTATTGTAGCATTGGTGTGGAGGTGTATGTCCCCAATCCACTCCGGTGCTACAACTGCCAAAAGTTTGGACATGGATCCAAGTCCTGTCGTTCCTCTGCTGTCTGTTACCGCTGTGGTGACAAGCATGAGGGCAACGACTGTACTAAGGAAGTGAAGTGCCCAAACTGCGGTGGTAACCATATGGCCTCTTCCAAGTTCTGCCCAGTATGGAAACGCGAATCCGAGATACTGAAGATTAAACACAAAGAAAATATCTCCTTTCACGAAGCAAAGAAGAGGGTTGCAAGTCTAACTGCAGCCCCTTCAACCATCACCTACTCTGCTGCTGTCTCCCGTCCTACCATCACTACTGCAACCATCTCCTGTCAGACCGACCTGACATGGGTCACGTCTTCCCAGCCAACTGAACTCAACACAACTCAGCCTATCTCAGCCACTCCATCTCCAACGCCAAAAGTCAAAACTTCTGAATCACAAACGCCAGAACAAATGCCAAAACCAGAGACAGAAACTGCGCGTAGAAAAAGGGAAAAAAGAGCCTAGAGTGACTAAAGCAACTCGAACAACCGCCAAACACAAAACCAAAGGCCACCTCTCCCTCAGAGGTCCCCATCGAGGTCCATAACTCCTTTGGCCCTCTGGATATGGAGGTAACTCCATCTCCACCAGACACCAATAGGAGTTCATCAAATGCTTTCTCACGTTCACGTGACATGTCACCAGTAGAAGCACCATGAATCCACAAAACATTATCCAATGGAATTGCAGAGGACTAAAGAATAATTATAATGAATTACAGTTATTGATTCAAGACTTCAAACCATCTGCGTTTTGTCTCCAAGAAACCTACCTAAAAAGGACCGATAAATTTGACATCCGTCGGTACAGTTCCTATCACTCCTTTTCTCCTCCCGGTGTAAAAGCTACAGGAGGCACTTCTATCCTGGTGAGGCAGGGCACCCTCCATAGCCCTGTTCCACTTAACACCAACCTACAAACTGTTGCTGTCCGCATAACTCTGAACATAGGGTTTACTCTATGTTCCCTCTATCTCCCTCCCACCTCAACTGTCCGCCTATCAGATCTTCAGAACCTATACGATCAACTCCCAAAGCCCTGCATAATCATGGGCGACTTCAACGGCCATAACCCCCTATGGGGGAGTAATGACACAAATAGTAAGGGAAAGATCCTTGAAGAGTTTCTCTCCAATAATGATGTATGCATCTTCAACGATGGATCAAACACCTACCTCCATCCTGCCACCGGATCATACTCTGCTCTCGATCTATCACTTACAGATTCTAACCTTTTAAATGAGTTCGAATGGTCGGTCCATGACGACCTTTGTGGAAGCGACCACTTCCCACCAATTCTTACTCCTATCAGCCCCACGGATGAACCACCATCAACAAGATGGAATTTTACTAAGGCCAACTGGCCCTTATTCCAAACCCTATGTTCAGAAAAACTTAAGCCGGACAACTTCAGGAATGTTCCTGACCCCATGGAACTATTTTCAGACGTCCTAAACGCCATCGGGGACAAAACTATTCCTAAGTCCTCTGCAAACCCGCACATACGCAAACCATGGTTTGATACAAACTGCAAACAAGCTAGGAAAAATAGGAAGAAGGCGGAAAAATATTTCCGACAACATCCTACAGTGCATAACCTGAATGCTGTTAAAATGACAAATGCCAGGGCAAAACATACCTTCAAACAAACTAAACGCCGGTCATGGAGGAAATATGTGTCCAAAATCAACTCCCGCACACCCATGTCCAAGGTGTGGAACATGATTCAAAAAGATCAAGGGCAAGGGTCAAAATCAGGAGTTCACCACCTGAAAGATGGTGACTCCTTCTAACAAATAAGTCTGAAATTGCAAACAAACTCGGCGAAACTTTGGCAAACCACTCCTCCTCATCAAATTATAACCCTCAGTTCCAGAAATATCAAACCCAACAAGAAAAGAAACCAGTCAATTTTAACTCTGATAATGGGAGGATTACAACGAAACGTTTTCCCTCCATGAATTACGTGACTGCCCTAGGACAAGCTCAGGATACTGCGGCAGGAGCTGATGAAATCCATTATCAGCTTCTGAAACACCTCCCTGACACAGGCCTGGAAACACTCCTAAATATATTTGATGACATCTGCACATCCGGACACTTTCCCCTTCATGGCACAATGCCATTATCATCCCTATAATTAAAACCCGGTCGCGATCATACTGATCCCTCAAACTACCGTCCTATATCACTAACTAGCTGGTTTGCAAAACCATGGAGCGCATGGTCAACAATCGATTAATCTGGTACCTGGAGACCAATAACCTCCTCAGTGACCTCCAATGTGGTTTCCGAAAAACGAAGTACCATTGACCATCTGGTGCGTCTAGAATCATTCATCAAAACTCCATTGTCAACAAACAACATGCAGTATCTATCTTTTTCGACTTAGAAAAGCATATGATACAACATGGAAACATGGTATCCTAAAAGATTTACACGAGTTTGGATTGAGGGGTAGACTACCTCAATTCATATCTCGGTTTTAAATAACAGACAATTTCAAGTTCGGGTGGGTTCCACACTGTCTGACTATTTCCACCAAGATCAGGGCGTCCCCAAGGCAGCATCCTGTCTGTCACACTTTTAGCATCAAAATTAACAGCCTCACTAACGTCCTGAACAGTTGCGTTGATGGGTCCCTTTTTCGTGGATGACTTCAATATCTCATGTCGTGGTAAGAACATGCATGCAATAGAAAGGCAGCTACAACTCTGCCTTAACAAAATCCAAAAATGGGCCAATGAAAATGGTTTTAAGTTTTCAAAATCCAAAACAAATTGTATTCACTTTTGTCGTAAATACAAACCACACAAGGATCCAGACCTAACTTTAGATGGTACTCCCATCAAGGTAGTAGAAGAGGCCAAATTCCTTGGACTTATATTCGACCGCCACCTGACATTCTTACCACACATAAAATATTTGAAAACCAAGTGCTTGAAGGCTCTAGACTTGCTAAAAGTAGTTTCAAATACAGAGTGGGGAGGGGATCAGACCACCCTCCTTCACTTGTACAGATCATTAGTTCGCAGTAAACTAGATTATGGCTCCATTGTCTACGGTGGAGCCTGCAAAAGCAATTTAGACAAATTAGACTCTATCCACCACCAAGGACTGAGGCTCTGCCTGGGAGCTTTTAGGACCTCTCCGGTAGACAGTCTATATGCAGAGGCCAATGAACCTTCCCTTGAACAACGCCGCATTAAACTCTCACTGCAGTATATCACCAAATTACGTTCAAATGAGTCCAATCCAGCATACAATTGTGTTTTCAACCCGCTCTATGAAAACTTATTTCCTAAACTGCCAAGCCTGGTTCCACCACTTGGAATCAGGATCAAACCACACATAACTGCAGCTAAAATTGATCTCGACATCATTGCACCATACCGACTTCTATCCTCACCACCATGGCAAATGGTGAAACCACAGGTCGATCTCACCCTCACCAAACTCAAAAAGTCTGAAACAAATCCCTTGGTGTTCCAACAGGAATACAACCAGTTACGTTCTAAGTATAACACTCACAGATCCATTTTCACAGACGGATCCAAGGACGATGGCCAAGTTGCCAGCGCTACAGTCATTGGAGCCAAGACTGTCTCCTCTAGGATCCCCGACAACAGTTCCATATTCACTGCTGAAGCCAAAGCTATCTTCTCAGCTTTGACCTACATTCAACAGCAAAATCAGTCCAAAACTTCATCGTATTTACAGATTCATTATCCTGCCTTCAAGCTTCTTCTAAATGTGACTTCAAGTCACCCAATCATCCTGGACATATTAGAACTGTACAACGACCTTTCTACTGGCCAATATGACATCATCCTCTGCTGGTTGCCGGGTCACGTCGGCATAGCAGGTAACACTAAGGCCGATGCTGCAGCAAAGCAGCTCTCGAAAAGCCCCTATCTCCACTGCTAATCCCATACAGTGACTTCAAACCCACTATCAAAAGCTATACTCGGGACCTGATGCAAAAGGTGGGACACTCAAGTAGGAAGAAACAAACTCCATGAATTGAAGCCAACAATCGGTTATACCTACTTGGGTTGTCAGTCAAGACGCGATGAGGTAATTTTACGACGATGTCGTATTGGCCACAGTCGATTTACACATGACTATCTGCTGAAAACGGATGGGGATGGACCCCCCATGTGTGTCTCTTGCGATGAGGTGATCACCGTCAAGCATATTCTGCTTGACTGCGTGGACTTATCGCCTGCAAGGGACTCACATTATGATGCAACAAACCTAAAAGATCTGTTCTCACGCGTGAGCACCCATCTGATACTGAACTACCTGAGGGAAGTTGATCTGTATCATAAATTGTAACTGTGAAATGTAACAACCATAAATTGTAACTATGAAATGTAACAAACCGCCTGCCTTTAAATTTGATGCTATGACTTTTTCTGCTTTTGAATGACAATGTAATCAATAAATGTCTTTGAAACAAAACTCATTCCGAGTATGTACTTACAATATTGACTAATGCAAACTTGTTCTCGTCACTATATGGCTGGAAAAATGCCGATGTGACGTAAAGCTCAACTCAACTCAACTCAACTGTATTTCATTGGTTATTGTAGGACACCCCCCATTTTGTATTTCACTGGTTATTGTAGGACACACCCCATTCTCTATGTCATTGGTTGTTGTAGGACACACCCTATTCTGCATTTCATTGGTTATTGTAGGACACACCCCATTCTGTAATTAATTGGTTATTGTAGGACACATCCGATTCTGTAATTAATTGGTTATTGTAGGACACACCCCATTTTGTATTTCATTGGTTTTTGTTGGACACCCCCCTTTTTGTATTTCATTGGTTATTGTAGAACCCCCACCCCACCCCACCCTTCTGTATTTCATTGGTTATTGTAGGACACACCCCATTTTGTATTTCACTGGTTATTGTAGGACACACCCCATTCTGTATGTCATTGGTTATTGTAGGACACACCCCATTCTGTATTTCATTGGTTATTGTAGGACATACACCATTTTGTATTTCACTGGTTATTGGAGGACACAGCCCATTCTGTATGTGATTGGTTATTGTAGGACACACCCCATTCTGTATGTCATTGGTTATTGTAGGACATACCCCATTTTGTATTTCATTGGTTATTGTAGGACGCACCCCATTCTGTATTTCATTGGTTATTGTAGGACGCACCCCATTCTGTATTTCATTGGTTATTGTAGAACACCCCCATTTTGTATTTCATTGGTTATTGCAAGACACACACACACACACACACACACACACACACACACACACACACACACACACATCCACACCACCCCATTCTGTATTTCATTGGTTATTGTAGGACATCCCCCCCTTTATATTTCATAGGTTATTGTAGGACACACCCCATTCCGTATTTCGTTGGTTATTGTAGGACACCCCACATTCTGTATGTCATTGGTTATTGTAGGACACACCCCATTTTGTATTTCTATGGTTATTGTAGGACACACCCCATTCTGTATGTCATTGGTTATTGTAGGACACACCCCATTTTGTATTTCTATGGTTATTGAAGGACACCCCCCATTCTGTATTTCATTGGTTATTGTTTGACACACCCAATTTAAATAATTGGTTATTGTAGGACATCCCCCTTTTGTATTTCATTGGTTATTGTAGGACACACCCCATTCTGTATTTCATTGGTTATTGTAGGACACCCCCATTCTGTATTTCATTGGTTATTGTAGGACAGCCCCCATCCTGTATTTCATTGGTTATTGTAGGACAGCCCCCATTCTGTATTTCGTTGGTCATTGTAGGACACACCCCGTTGTGTATTTCATTGGTTTTTGTAGGACACCCCCATTTTTTATTTCATTGGTTATTGCAAGAGACACATACACACACATACACACATCCACACCACCCCATTCTTTATTTCATTGGTTATTGTAGGACACCCCCCATTATGTATGTCATTGGTTATTGTAGGACACACCACATTTTGTATTTCTATAGTTATTGTAGGACACACTCCATTCTGTATTTCATTGGTTATTGTAGGACACACCCCATTCTGTATGTCATTGGTTATTGTAGGACACACCCCATTGTGTATTTCATTGGTTATTGTAAGACACACCCCATTCTCTATGTCATTCGTTATTGTAGGACTCACCCCATTTTGTATTTCACTGGTTATTGTAGGACACACCCCATTCTTTATTTCATTGGTTATTGTAGGACACACCCGATTCTGTATTTCATTGGTTATTGTAGGACACACCCGATTCTGTATTTCATTGGTTATTGTAGGACACATCCGATTCTGTATGTCATTGGTTAATGTAGCACACTCCGCATTTTGTATTTCACTGGTTATTGTAGGACACCCCCCATTCTGTATGTCATTGGTTATTGTAGGACACACCCTATTCCGTATTTCATTGGTTATTGTAGGACACTCCCCATTCTGTAATTAATTGGTTATTGTAGGACACACCCCATTCTGTATGTCATTGGTTAATGTAGCACACTCCGCATTTTGTATTTCACTGGTTATTGTAGGACACACACACACACACACTCACAACCACACCCCATTCTGTATGTCATTGGTTATTGTAGGACACACCCCATTCGGTATGTCATTGGTTATTGTAGGACATACCCCATTTTGTATTTCACTGGTTATTGTAGGACACAGCCCATTCTGTATGTCATTGGTTCTTGTAGGACACACCCCATTCTGTATTTCATTGGTTATTGTAGGACACACCCCATTCTGTATTGTTAACAAGTTGTAATCTTTTTATTGTTTCAATTCTATACACATAGAGCGACACAGACAGGCTGAGCAATTGGTCGTCAGCTTAACAATTGGTCGTCAGCTGAACATTCATCACTCTATCATTAGCAGACTTGTGAGAAAATTCATCGCCTTCGACCATGTGAGGGATCGTCCAAGGCCAGACCGACCCAGGAAGACTACCAGAGTGGAAGGTAATAACCTGGCACATTTTGTGCGACGTCAACCCTTCACCACAAGTGGCGTATTAAAAACCCTTTGGCTTCCAAACAGAGCTGTGAGCAACAGAACAGAGAGAAACCGCTTGAAGTCGATCAGCATGAGGGCACGACGGGTAATTAAGCCTCCAGAACTAACTAATCTCCATAAAAGAGCCTGTTTGGATTGGTGTTTGGCCCGACATCAGTGGAATTTGACGTCATGGAGACAGGTTCATTGGTCGGACAAGAGCTGCTTCCTTTACATGTCACAGATGGCCGCCAACGTGTTTGGAGGACCAAAAACACGGCATATGTGCCAAGTAACATGCAGGCTTCAGTTCCGTTTGTTGGGGGGTCAGTTATGGTCTGGGGATGCCTTTCCCATGACTGTAAGCTTGATTTTGTCACGGTTCGGGGGAATCTCATGCTTTAGCTACTCGTCCTTGTTTTCATTTGTTGTCATAATAATGAAGATGGGAGTATTATCGAGCAAAAAAGATTGCATTTTGTTGATCAATCTATACTATCAGTTGCACATGCATGTGGCGCAGCATAGTTCATGAACCAGTCGAGAATTCTGGGATATCATCCGGGTATTTATGGGTCACCGCACAGTAAGAGGTACTGATCCTCTATTTGTTCAATGTCACCAAATTTGGTATTTCAGGCATATCATTCAGGCCTGTAAAAGGCAAAATAATTTTGGAATCCAAGCTGCTTAGCCCAGATGACAACACTTCATGCTCAATTCGTCTTTCAACTTTGGAATGGATAAAGAACTGAAATTACCAGCCATGACTTGCAATAGTGTTCACTAATCCAACACACCACTTCGACCCTAACTTTGCCTAGACGGGTGGTAGAATAGGCCCGATTCTACCAATCGGCTGGTCACGCCTTGCCCTGTGCATGGAATGTCTATACAAAACGTGGTATTACATAACACTTTTGACCATGTTCAAAATGTTAACAAATACTCTATGAAACATGCACAGAAGGCGATGGCTCATGGGCCAATCTGGTAATGACCTCCGATTTCTGTACGTCTCCAATTGATCTTCATGGACAGAACCATCCTGACCTTTAATCTGGTAGGCAGCTACAGCATTTCATGTCAAATTCACTGGAGTATAACATCCCCCTATTCCTGGTCTTTGCAGCTTGGAGATCCGCTGCAATATAAGATCGTCCTTGTTGACACTCCACGGTGGGTGGGGAGAGGGGATGCCGAACCACATTACCCACGACATGGCTTCCCAATACCCCGGTTCAAAACGAAGACACATGGATACCAACAATTCCTCGTCTGACGAGAGTACGCCCCCGACCTGACTACTGGCCACGCTTCCTGATTATTGAGGCTTCTTACAAGCAACCTCTGCAATTGAACCCTTTTGCAATCTCCAAAGGTATCGCTGGTATCTGCGGAGAGGTTGCCAATGTCACAAAGCTCCGATCTGGCTCTCTCCTGATAGAATGTACCCGGAAACACCAATCTTTAAATCTTCTCAAAATACAAGATTTGTAAATATCAAGGTCGCTGTCTCAGCACACAAAACCCTTAATTCGTGTAGAGGCATTGTACGGGACAGAGCTCGATGCCTGTCTGACATGACTGAAGAACAAATTGTCAAGGAACCCTCTCAGCAATCCGTCACAGCCGTCAAACGATTTACCTTCAAAAAGGATGGTGTTGTTCAACCAACGAACACCTATCTCTTCACGTTCGCGCGAGCAAACATTCCTGACTCGATTAGAGCTGGTTATTGTAGCATTGGTGTGGAGGTGTATGTCCCCAATCCACTCCCGTGCTACAACTGCCAAAAGTTTGGACATGGATCCAAGTCCTGTCGTTCCTCTGCTGTCTGCTACCGCTGTGGTTGACAAGCATGAGGGCAACGACTGTACTAAGGAAGTGAAGTGCACAAACTGCGGTGGTAACCATATGGCCTCTTCCAAGTTCTGCCCAGTATGGAAACGCGAATCCAAGATTCTGAAGATTAAACACAAAGAAAATATCTCCTTTCACGAAGCAAAGAAGAGGGTTGCAAGTCTAACTGCAGCCCCTTCAACCATCACCTACTCTGCTGCTGTCTCCCGTCCTACCATCACTACTGCAGCCATCTCATGTCAGACCGACCTGGGTCACGTCTTCTCAGTCAACTGAACTCAACACAACTCAGCCTATCTCAGCCACTCCATCTCCAACGCCAAAAGTCAAAACTTCTGAATCACAAACACCAGAACAAATGCCAAAACCAGAAACAGAAACTGCGCGCAGAAAAAGGGAGCGAAAGCGGCTAGACAGACTAAAACAGTTTGAACTGCCAAACACAAAACCAAAGACCACCTCTCCTTCAGAGGTCCCCATCGAGGTCCATAACTCCTTTGGCCCTCTGGATATGGAGGTAACTCCAACCCCAAGAGTTCATCAAACGCTTTCTCACGCTCACGTGACATGTCACCAGTGGAAGCACCATGAATCCACAAAACATGATCCAATGGAATTGCAGAGGACTTAAGAATAATTATAATGAATTACAGTTATTGATTCAAGACTTCAAACCATCTGCGTTTTGTCTCCAAGAAACCTACCTAAAAAGGACCGATGAATTTGACATCCGTCGGTACAGTTCCTACCATTCCATTTCTCCTCCCGGTGTAAAAGCTACAGGAGGCACTTCTATCCTGGTGAGGCAGGGCATCCTTCATAGCCCTGTTCCACTTAAAACCAACCTACAAACTGTTGCTGTCCGCATGACTCTGAACATAGGATTTACACTATGTTCCCTCTATCTCCCTCCCACCTCAACTGTTCGCCTATCAGATCTTCAGAACTTATATGATCAACTCCCAAAGCCCTGCATAATCATGGGCGACTTCAACGGCCATAACCCCCTATGGGGGAGTAATGATACAAATAGTAAGGGAAAGATACTTGAAGAGTTTCTCTCACATAATGATGTATGCATCTTCAATGATGGATCAAACACCTACCTCCATCCTGCCACTGGAACATACTCTGCTCTCGATCTATCACTTACAGATTCTAATCTTTTAAATGAGTTCGAATGGTCGGTCCATGACGACCTTTGTGGAAGCGACCACTTCCCACCAATTCTTACTCCTATCAACCCAACGAATGAACCACCATCAACAAGATGGAATTTTACTAAGGCCAATTGGCCTTTATTCCAAACCCTATGTTCAGAAAAACTTAAGCCGGACAACTTCAGGAATGTTCCTGACCCCATGGAACTATTTTCAGACGTCTTAAACGCCATCGGAGACAAAAGTATTCCTAAGTCCTCTGCAAACCTGCACATACGCAAACCATGGTTTGATACAAACTGCAAACAAGCTAGGAAAAATAGGAAGAAGGCGGAAAAATATTTCCGACAACATCCTACAGTGCATAACCTGAATGCTGTTAAAATGACAAATGCCAGGGCAAAACGTACCTTCAAACAAACTAAACGCCGCTCATGGAGGAAATATGTGTCCAAAATCAACTCCCGCACACCCATGTCCAAGGTGTGGAACATGATTCAAAAGATCAAGGACAAAGGGTCAAAATCAGGAGCTCACCACCTGAAAGATGGTGACTCCCTTCTAACAAATAAATCTGAAATTGCAAACAAACTCGGCGAAACTTGGGCAAACCACTCCGCCTCATCAAATTATAACCCTCAGTTCCAGAAATATCAAACCCAACAAGAAAAGAAACCAGTCAATTTTAACTCTAATAATGGGGAGGATTACAACGAAACGTTTTCCCTCCATGAATTACATACTGCCCTAGGACAAGCTCAGGATACTGCGGCAGGAGCTGATGAAATCCATTATCAGCTTCTGAAACACCTCCCTGACACAGGCCTGGAAACACTCCTAAATATATTTGATGACATCTGGACATCCGGACACTTTCCCCCTTCGTGGCACAATGCCATTATCATCCCAATAACAAAACCCGGTCGCGATCATACTGATCCCTCAAACTACCGTCCTATATCACTAACTAGCTGCGTTTGCAAAACCATGGAGCGCATGGTCAACAATCGATTAATCTGGTACCTGGAAACCAATAACCTCCTTATTCACCTCCAATGTGGTTTCCGAAAAAACCGAAGTACCATTGACCATCTGGTGCGTCTAGAATCATTCATCAAAAACTCCATTGTCAACAAACAACATGCAGTATCTATCTTTTTCGACTTAGAAAAAGCATATGATACAACATGGAAACATGGTATCCAAAAGGTTTACACGAGTTTGGATTGAGGGGTAGATTACCTCAATTCATATCTCTGTGTTAAAATAATAGACAATTTCAAGTTCGGGTGGGTTCCACACTGTCTGACTATTTCCACCAAGATCAGGGCGTCCCCCAAGGCAGCATCCTGTCTGTCACACTTTTTAGCATCAAAATTAACAGCCTCACTAACGTTCTGAACAGTTGCGTTGATGGGTCCCTTTTCGTGGATGACTTCAATATTTCATGTCGTGGTAAGAACATGCACGCAATAGAAAGGCAGCTACAACTCTGCATTAACAAAATCCAAAACTGGGCCAATGAAAATGGTTTTAAGTTTTCAAAATCCAAAACAAATTGTATTCACTTTTGTCGTAAATACAAACCACACAAGGATCCAGACCTAACTTTAGATGGTACTCCCATCAAGGTAGTAGAAGAGGCCAAATTCCTTGGACTCATATTCGACTGCCACCTGACATTCTTACCACACATAAAATATTTGAAAACCAAGTGCTTGAAGGCTCTAGACTTGCTAAAAGTAGTTTCAAACAGAGTGGGGAGGGGATCAGACCACCTCCTTCACTTGTACAGATCATTAGTTCGCAGTAAACTAGATTATGGCTCCATTGTCTACGGTGGAGCCTGCAAAAGCAATTTAGACAAATTAGACTCTATCCACCACCAAGGACTGAGGCTCTGCCTGGGAGCTTTTAGGACCTCTCCGGTAGACAGTCTATATGCAGAGGCCAATGAACCTTCCCTTGAACAACGCCGCATTAAACTCTCACAGCAGTATATCACTAAATTACGTTCAAATGAGTCCAATCCAGCATACAATTGTGTTTTCAACCCGCTCTATGAAAACTTATTTCCTAAACTGCCAAGCCTGGTCCCACCACTTGGAATCAGGATCAAACCACACATAACTGCAGCTAAAATTGATCTCGACATCATTGCACCATACCGACTTCTGTCCTCACCACCATGGCAAATGGTGAAACCACAGGTCGATCTTACCCTCACCAAACTCAAAAAGTCTGAAACAAATCCCTTTGTGTTCCAACAGGAATACAACCAGTTACGTTCTAAGTATAACACTCACAGATCCATTTTCACAGACGGATCCAAGGACGATGGCCAAGTTGCCAGCTACAGTCATTGGAGCCAAGACTGTCTCCTCTAGGATCCCCGACAACAGTTCCATTTTCACCGCTGAAGCCAAAGCTATCTTTTCAGCTTTGACCTACATTCAACAGCAAAATCAGTCCAAAAACTTCATCGTATTTACAGATTCATTATCCTGCCTTCAAGCACTTCTAAACGTGACTTCAAGTCACCCAATCATCCTGGACATATTAGAACTGTACAACGACCTTTCTACTGGCCAATATGACATCATCCTCTGCTGGTTGCCGGGTCACGTCGGCATAGCAGGTGACACTAAGGCCGATGCTGCAGCAAAAGCAGCTCTCGAAAAGCCCCTATCTCCACTGCTAATCCCATACAGTGACTTCAAACCCACTATCAAAAGCTATACTAGGGACCTGATGCAAAAAAGGTGGGACACTCAAGTAGGAAGAAACAAACTCCATGAATTGAAGCCAACAATCGGTTATACCTAGGTGTTCACCGTCAAGCATATTCTGCTTGAATGCGTGGACTTATCGCCTGCAAAGGACTCACATTATGATGCAACAAACCTAAAATATCTGTTCTCACGCGTGAGCGCCCATCTGATACTGAACTACCTGAGGGAAGTTGATCTGTATCATAAATTGTAACTATGAAATGTAACAATCATAAATTGTAACTATGAAATGTAACAAACCGCCTGCCTTTAAATTTGATGCTATGACTTTTTCTGCTTTTGAATGACAATGTAATCAATAAATGTCTTTGAAATAAAACTCATTCCGAGTATGTACTTACAATGTTTACTAATGCAAACTTGTTCTCGTCACTACATGGCTGGAATAATGCCGATGTGACGTAAAGCCCAACTCAACTCAACTCAACTACAAAAAGGTGTTGTCAACTAATTACGTAAATCTCAAAGCTGTAACTAAGGAAGCAAAAACCGTGAAACTGGAAGCAGTGTTGGCCTGTCGCTTACAACAATTCAAAATGAGAGTTGTCCCTTTCATCAAAAAGATTGCTCATTGTATTAGTTTGGTGGCAAATGTTTTCACCCTCAGCTATGGGTGATGTAACTTCATATCATAATTAAATAAGAAATTATTACAGTGGTAGGAATACATTGAGTTCATATTGATAATCTGTAGCCAAAATAATGAGAAGAAAATTGAAGTAAATCTTGATTTAAAAAATATGGTTGATTACAAATGTACAGAAACACAATGTACTCTTATGGCCAGATAGTGTAATATCAAGACTAACTTGACAGAATGAATACTAGGCACATAAAGAAACTGTGCATACACAAATTTAAAATCAAAATTTATCAAACCTGTGTAGACACATAAGGATTTAAACTCAGAGATGAGTGATATGTATCCAACATGCATGCACGTGCCACGTTCCGTGATGTCAGTGGTTTCGTCCTTGAGACACAGAGCAGATGAATGCCACACAATTCTGTCACTTTAGAAAGCTCAACCCCTGCCCTTGCGATCGTTCAAAACATTAAACGGCTATAGAAACGCATAGCTTTCCAAGACTCGCGTCTACACGTCATGAGGCCATTGGGATGGTACGTGGGGGGAATGTCTCAACGACAAGTGGCTGCACATTTCCAATGCCTCCGGAACACCATTTCTGCACTGGTGAGACGCTACCAGAACACAAATGACGTTATCGATCGGCCACGTTCTTGATGTCCACTTGTAACAACGCCAAGACATGACAGATGGATAAGGGTGACCCATCTTCGCCACAGGTTTCAGACTGCAGTGATGCTTGCCCGGACCATCCCAGGACTTTGCCGTATCCAACACAACACAGTTCGACAACGTTTACGTCATCACGGGATCAGACCACGACGTCCCGCCATAAGGCCTATCCTGACACATATCATTGACAAGCTCGCCGAATGTGGTGCCGAAATCAGGTCCGCAGACCCTTGTTTTGGCGGAGAAATGTTGTTTTTACAGATGAGTCCAGGTTTAACATTTCCCACAGTGATGGACGTCAACGTGCCTATAGACGCGTGGGAGAACATTATGCACAGGCCTGTGTCTTGGAGAGGAATCGCTTTGGTGGTGGTTCTGTGATGATTTGGGGTGGAATAACAGCACGCCAAAGAACTCCTTTGGTGATTGTTCAGGGCAACTTAACTGGTGTGGGCTACAGGGATCAGATTCTTCGACCTGTCTGCAACGTCACTGTACCTCTTTGTGCAGAGTTGCATCCCTTAGCTTTGCCAGGATTTATAGCCCAGATCTCTCTCTTGGTCCATCATCACCGCACTAGTGCCTGTGTTTTACCAAACTGGTAAAGATGACCATAATTCTTTATACACACCCTAACTAGTGGTGCACCGATCGATCAAATAATCGGTTATTGATCGTTAGACAATCAACCTTCAATTATCGATATAATTTGTTTTCAATTGGTAACACTTAATACTTTATTCAATAATAACAAACTATTGTTGGACATGCAACATTTGTAAATACCTCCAGGTAGGTTCACAATCGCAGCCGTGGTACAGGAAGTCAAGTGTATTTATGGCTTGCTGAGGAAGTCGTTGTCTTTCAGTGGCATTTAGAAGATGTGCATTGATGTCCAAGATATTTTTATGGATTAACCTTCTTTTTAATTTCTCTCACGACGTTTCGAGACCATTCCAGGTCCCTTCATCAGGTGAACTGGCAGTTAGGACTATGACGTTGTCACTATGACGTCATAACTGAGTTATGACGTCACAATGCAAGTGACATCACAGTACACTAGGGAGAGTACTGTATAAGTGAGTTTGAAAAGTTAATTACATAATGATGAGTTTGAAGAGTTAATTATATAATGATGAAATTCATGCTAAATAATAGAGTTGAAAGTTGAATTGTCAATACACAACAACTGCTAATTACACAAAGGTTACTTGATAACAGGCTTTCCAAAACGATTAGTAGACTCGTTTTTTTCTTTTATTTAAAGTTCATCAAAAGTTAATCAAGAGGTCCCACGCATTTGGCAGGTATACACGTTGATCACGATTAATTGATCTACAGGAGGCTGTAGAGATAAGGAGACATAAACCAGCAATTAATCGCGATCAAGGTGTATACCTGCCAAGTGTGTGGGACCTCTTGATTAACTTTTGATGAAGAATCTGGGGAATACGCAGGGCCCAGTCGATTTTGGTGACCTTCACATAATTTTCAAGGACACGGCGACACTTTGAAGATTTCAGCATGTTGACCTGCATGTTAATCTTGTCAGCGAGATATCTCAAGAACCACTCCTTGGATTTTCATTATATTTAACACCAGGCTTCACATAGGGAAGGTGCAGGGCCCAGTCGATTTTCGTGATTTTCACGTAATTTTCAAGGTCAGAGTAACACTTTGAAGATTTCAGTATGTTAAGATTGTTAGAAAAATATCTCAAAAACAGTTCACAGGATTTTCTTCATAGACTTTCAAGACTTCTCTTGAATGTTTTTTGATAAGCAATTTCTTTATTACTATTTTTTGCATATTTCATACACCATGACATTCGTGTCAAGGTCAAAGCTAGTCGTGAAAATATATGTGTGTTTGAACAGCTACAGGGCAAGATATCAAGAGAGGTTGACTGGTCATGCTTTTGTTGACATTTAACTTCATCTTAAACTACGACCTTCACTTTCATTATTTTTTATTATTATTTGATAATTTGAGGCGGGGGATTATGTTACCTTAGTCACAACTGCTTGATCTTATTGGTTTGACTTCAACAAATGGGCCTGCAGATTTCATTCAGGGTCTGTAGATTTTAAAGCCTGCAGGCGGTAGCAGGCCCTGACGGCCAACTGGCAAATTAAAGTATTGCAAACACTAATTAGAACCCAAGCTATGATAATCCCTCTACTCTGATTAAAGGTACATATAATCATCATACTTTCATGTGTTTTGAAAACTGAACATAATTGTTTTGATATTTGGAGATAACTAGTCTACTCAGATTAAAACCTTTCGTACTTTTAGTGCAAGTTGTTTGTTTTGAAAATTGGACATAATCCAATTACAGCCCAAGCTAAGATAATCCCTCTACTCTGATTAAAGGTACATATAATCATCATACTTTCATTTGTTTTGAAAACTGAACATAATTGTTTTGATATTTGGAGATAACTCGTCTACTCAGATTAAAACCTTTCGTACTTTTAGTGCAAGTTGTTTGTTTTGAAAATTGGACATAATCCAATTACAGCCCAAGCTAAGATAATCCCTCTACTCTGATTAAAATTAAAATGTTTTAACTGTCACATTTATCAGCAAGTATAGAAGACCCAGTCACAGAGATTTTGTGTTAGCTATGGCTGGTGTTCAACTTTCTGTATAAGCTGAACAAGTCAGGTTATGTGCCGTCTACTGGAAGCGTGTTCATCAGATCAGTTACTGGAGAGCACAATCACAGGCCCGACAGTCCAGCCGCAGTTAGACACTGAGAAAAAGTTCCAGGGATGAGTCAACTCCAATGACCCAGATCTATAATGAAGAGCTCTGCCAACTGCCTGTTGCTGCTGCTGCTGATGCACAACCTCTGTCCAGAGTGAAATCATCATTCTATAGACATAGAAGGAATACCACTCATGCATTGCCTGAACATCGTAGAGGGGTCACCCTAGAAGGAACATGGACTACTACATCTGATGGATGTCGGTTTCTTACTTTTTTGAAGACGGAGACGGTAACAAGTTGCTGGTGTTTTCTATGGAGGAAGCACTCTCAACCTTACAGCAGGCTGATGTCCTCTTCACGAATGGAACTTTTTATTCGTGTCCAAGACTTTTGGCATCAGTTGTACTGGCAATACTGTGATTCCCATAGCTTTCTGTCTTATGCCTGATCGTCAGCGAGCTACTCACTGTAGACATCGTGTGCTGAAGGATGCTGTTCAACAATTGACTGGCAGACCTCTTCAACCACTGACTAGTCAGGTAGACTTTGAGTACCCTGTTCACAAGGCTATCTCTGAGTTCCCTAACACATCTGTGAGAGGCTGTTTCATGATGACACACGTTTCACCATCCCTGTGTGGAACCATTCTCAGACAGAAGTCCCACAAACTTATAACCACCTTGAAGGTTTTCATCACTCTCTGAACCAGGGCATCAGGCACAGTCACCCTAACATCTTTGAATTCATCGAGGCGATCAAGAGCATAGAGGCAATGAACAGGAGACGGATTGCCCAGCTGAACCGTGGAGCTCCTGCAGCACCCAGGAAATGTATGTCCAGAGAGCTAGATGCTCGCCTCCGTCGTTTGTAGGATCAGTTCCGGAGAAGACAGAAGTTGCCCATTGAATTTGTTCGTGTTACAGGCTGGGTGGCAAAATAGTTTTTGTAAATATACTGAAGAAGAAGAAATGTTGAACTTTTCTCGGCCCCGGTGTTTGAGACTTTGATATTAAAGTACCAGAGTTCCATTGAGCTGTCAATGGTGGACCCATCACAGTGTTTACAAAGTCTGTGTCGCTTGTGCTGTCCATAGTTTAAAATGTTATACAGCACAATAACTTCTTAATTCACTTACCAAGTAGTGTATATGATATATTGTGTAACTCAGTATATGTGTATACTTGTACTCTTCCACAACAATGACCTATGTAATTAGCTGAATAAATATTGTATGAACTTCGTACAGCTCTAATTGTTTATAAGTGTTAGAGGAACAGTCTACCTGATGAAGGGGAGAGAGCTAGTAATTAAAAAACTCTCGACTGCAACAAGTTGTATATTGGATGGGTATTCAAACTGGGACTAAAAACAACAGAGTTTTCAGTAGTTGAGAGCTGGTATATATTATTTGTTTGAGTGGCCTTTTCAGAAGTTGAGACGTACAATATGGAACACGTTTTTATGGATAACAACTTCTTTATTTCGTGATTGCGACGTTTCGATACAGATTCTTGTACCGTTGTCAAGCAAGAGTGATACATGAAGTGGAGGAGCTGCATATATATACTGTATATAACAATGAAACTACATACATTGTAATTGACAAAGGAAACAACATAATTGCCATAATTGGTTAAGCAGTAAGCTGATGAAGCCAGTGAGTACACAAAGGATAGTGAATAGAAGCCAGAGATGTATAAATACAGGAGTAGTTACAATGAAGGAGATGTTTATACAATAGGTGCGATGTTTATACAATAGATTGGGCTTGGTGGAGGAGTGGATCATAAGCTGATGGAATGAAGTATCCTTGGTCATGGTTGATGGTGGGCTTATGGCATTTGATGTGAATGGCTTCGGTGAGCTTGCGTTTAGTGAAGTCCGTTTGGTTGTTGGCGAGAATGGTGAAGTCGGACCACTCTATTTGATGATTGGGGTTTGCTTTGATGTGGTCAGAGATAGCTGATTTGGTGTTGGAATTATTCTTTGACTGACAGTCATAGATTTTATTAATAAAATTCCTTGTAGATTTATGCTTTCACACACCTTGACATCAAGGGTTCTGCAATGTGAAATAAATAGTTGACCTTGACATCTAGGGTGCTACTCAGTATTCATAAATAACCTGTGTATTATATAAATGACATGGCAGTGTGACAAGGTAAGTCTATCACTGATTAGCAGTCCTGCTAACTATGGACTGATTATCACAGATTGTCATGGATATATGAGAATCTGAGAAAATTCTCAACAACATGCACGTTTTTTTTTCACCTGACCCAATGTGGTAGTTCAGGTAATCTGTTTATAATAGCTTGGTAAATAAAGTTTGTTAGAGTTTAAGTGTTTAATATCAGTCCACATGTTCATTTGGGTGATTTATTGTTACTGTCTTTTTACCTCTTCACTAGATGACTGGAAAATCATGCAACAGTCATTTTCTGAATATTTGTATGTGCTTATCAGGATTTGTCATGCTACTCGGTGGAACATGTGTCATTCAACATTGGGACAAACCTTTACAGCATATCTTCATTCATCAAGAAATTGGTCATGGGCTTCCACTTCAATACTGTCAATCTGTAGCAATCTGCTCACCTTAAAAAGCAATGAAACAACACTCTAAACATTATGTAACTCTCCTATAAAAAAACGAGTTGTTCAGTTGATTGTATGAACATCAGTTGACGTTTCTGGTAAGTGAATGGTTCGTGTAGTCAGAATCTCTGACATGAATTATGTGTATCACCATCAGCAAATTGTGGATGTCTGTGATGTCAAAACTGTACTGTATTTTCTGTGTATTTACATACCAGTGTCATATGGCACAATAGTGCAGTGTCCAACAACAAACAGATCACTGCCACTATATCTTGGTGATCAATGTATCATTGTGTCTGCTGTTTCTGGTTACAGGAAGCTCTGCCTGCATGCTAGTATCCCCTTGGTCACTGGAGATAGTGATTGCAGGGCTCCTGTAGTGCTGGTTTGTGATGTGCATATAGACAGTGTATGCTTGGAGAGTGTTTTCTGCATGTATTGTGAGATGCATGACTTGCATGTTGTACATGTTGGCAGGAACCTTGTATGAACCTCCTGTGAACTAAAGTATGTTGGTTCAAACTGTCAGTACGTAGGTTTCTTGGTGAAAGAGGTCATGTGTTATCTGTTTCCATCCTTCTCTAACTTATTATAGTTTCTACATTTTGGCTGATGACAAAAGACAACTTTGTGAAACAACAACACTTGCCTTTCTGTATGCCATCTTTATTGTTTCCCATTTAGTTTTAATATGGCTTTTGTGGAATCATATTTCAGAAGCTGTCAGTTTCCCATTAATGAAAATTACTTGATGATGTGAAAGCAATGATTGATCCACTAGTGATACATTATGTGAGAAGGAAAGGCTCTCATAATAATATTGTAGTTGTCCAACTATTGCAGTAAAGACAGTAGTGATTTAGCTATTGCAACAACAGAAAATATCACATGTAGCCCTGCCAACAAGTGTAGCCAGTGCGAATTTTGGCTCTGTTGATAACAAAACAAAACATTTGATTATTGTTGTCTTGATAAAATACTGAAACTTTGTGTCAGTGATCTATCCCGAGTGTGTTCTATCTGTCATCATTAATCACTGATTTAGACAATGCTTATTTGTCTGTTTAACCCAGATGGAATCTGTTCATCAGATAAGTACGACTGGTTAATCTCTGGCACTTTCATTTTGTTTAACTTAAAGTTCAAGATTTGTGTCTGAATTAGAATGATAGCAATATTACAAGTACACCATGCTATATGCTCTGTGGTGGTTGCATGCTTAAAGTGTTTTTAACTTGTCAAGAGTGTGCATGTTGCAGCCTCAGAGTGGAGACTCTTTAACCCAACTGCATGTTTGTTTTGCCCATAGTTTTGCATTCACAATTGCATCTCGTCCTACCCGTTAACGCCGTCACTTCTTGGTGATCAGAGGCACTATTCATGTACTCACTATTCATTTGCTACAAAGACACAACAGGTTACACAACCTGTGATTCAATATAGGCAAGATGTTTGACTCTCCACGTTGGCCAAGCATGATCTCTTACTTTAATGCATGGGGTTTTTGTATTTGAAATAGTACAAAGTGTATTTCGGTACAGAGATAGCATGTTTTCATAGAATCTTCCTTTTGTGCTATATAAATGTAATTTAGCCAAGTATACCATAATGCTTTATCATAGATATGAGAATGTTTCGGGGTACCCTGTCTATTATCAAAAGTAAGTTTAACCTCCTTGGTAGTTGGAAACTTAATGGAACATGTCACATTATGAAATCACATGTGTCTATTCTAATGTTTTAAAATATGTTTAAGAGAGTATGTATTTCTATGAAAAGAGTCATAAAGAGTCATTATTGGAGTATACTTTGATAAACCAAAAATGGTATCATGTATGAATTGTCTGGAACACAATATATTGTAAGACTGCTATAATGTAAACATATTTCTGGCAGATTCCCTGAGGTGCTCCTAATGTTATCCAACATTTGAATCCTGAATTTTAGAAAAAAAAATACTAGCTAGCTGTGAGTGTATCAGGGATAATCAATGGAACATACCTACCTTATGTTTGACAAGTCAGGAACCTAATAAAACACTGAGTAACTTCTTTAAATGGCATTTATAGTCTATAGGGGTTGGTATGATGAACAATGGAGATACTAAATTTATTAATAATAGAACTGGCTATAGATCATACAGATTGATATCTGTTAACTTAACATCAAGCAATTTAACAATGTATATCGGAGAAGTAACCTTGAGCAAAAATGACCAAAAGCGTTTGAAAGAAATCAACATGCTGTATTTTGTATCACTGGTGAATGGTTGCACATTTATGCATGAATTACCTAAAAAACAGTGTCTTTAACATAATCTAGAAGCAGCCCATGAATATGGACCTAGCTTTGTGTATTATGTGAGTACATTAAAGCTTTATTTCATTACAATAGATTATGTACAATAATTGTGAATAATTCTTTGCATTGATGATATTCCCGATTATTGATGTTTCAGCCAGCCTTAGTTGGTAATGTTGTTAGTATCTTCACCAAAACTTCACATTCACTGAAATTTTAAAGTTGTATATCCTAGAATTATCTCCTTTGTTCAAGGACAGAGTAGTTTGATAGCTGTACATACATTACTTGTGGTGAGTAGGAGAATATAGCTTCGCATAAAACAGAAAAAGGTTATTATTTCTTGGGTCAGTTAAAAACCAAAGTCAGTGACTTAATGTGCAAATAACACTTATGGTATCTCTTAACCACTGATCACAGTTCATATGTGATCTTAATCCAATTAATTTCCAACAGTGAAAGTATTTTCTCTGTCCGATTGCAGATACAACTACATCTAGCCCTTCCAGTACATCTAGCCAATCCAGTACATCTAACGTATCCAGTATATCTAACGTAACCAGTACATCTAGCCCCTCCAGTGCATCTAGCCCTTCCAGAACATCTAACGTATCCAGTACATCTAACGTATCCAGTACGTCTAACGTATCCAGTGCATCTAACGTATCCAGTACATCTAGCCCTTCCAGTGCATCTAACGTATCCAGTACATCTAGCCCTTCCAGTACATCTAACGTATCCAGTGCATCTAGCGTATCCAGTACATCTAACGTATCCAGTACATCTAACGTATCCAGTATATCTAACGTATCCAGTGCATCTAACATATCCAGTACATCTAACGTATCCAGTGCATCTAACGTATCCAGTACATCTAACGTATCCAGTACATCTAACATATCCAGGGCATCTAACGTATCCAGGACATCTAGCCAATCCAGAACATCTAACGTATCCAGTACATCTAACGTATCCAGTGCATCTAACGTATCCAGAACATCTAGCCAATCCAGTACATCTGACGTATCTAATACATCTATCGTATCCAGTCCATCTAACGCATCCAGTGCATCTAACGTATCCAGTACATCTAACGTATCCAGTACATCTAACGTATCCAGTACATCTAACGCATCCACTGCATCTAACATATCCAATGCATGTAACGTATCCAGTACATCTAGCCAATCCAGTACATCTAACGTATCCAGTACATCTAACGTATCCAGTACATCTAACGTATCCAGTGCATCTAACGCATCCAGTACATCTAGCCAATCCAGTACATCTAACGTATCCAGTACATCTATCGTATCCAGTACATCTAACGTATCCAGTACATCTAACGTATCCAGTGTATCTAATATATCCACTTCATCTAACGTATCCAGTACATTTTACGTATCCAGTACATCTAACTTATCCAGTGCATCTAACATATCCAGAACATCTAACGTATCCAGTACATCTAGCCAATCCAGTACATCTAACATATCCAGTACATCTGGCGTATCCAGTACATGTAGCCCTTCCAGTACATCTAGAGTATCCAGTGCATCTAACGTATCTAGTGCATCTAACCAATCCAGTACATCTAACGTATCCAGTACATCTAGCCCTTCCAGTACATCTAACGTATCCAGTGCATCTAACGTATCCAGTACATCTAACGTATCCAGTACATCTAACCATTCCAGTACATCTAGTCAATGCAGTACATCTAACGTATCCAGAACATCCAACGTATCCAGTACATCTAACGGATCCAGTACGTCTAACGTATCCAGTGCATCTAGCGTATCCAGTGCATCTAACGTGTCTAGTACATCTAGACAATCCAGTACATCTAACGTATCCAGTACATCTATCGTATCCAATGGGTCTAACATATCCAGTGCACCTAACGTATCCTGGACATCTAGCCAATCCAGTACATCTAGCCCTTCCAGTACATCTAGCCCTTCCAGTACATGTAAGGTATCCAGTGCATCTAACGTATCCAGTACATCTAACGTATCCAGTACATCTAGCCAATCCAGTACATCTAACGTATCCAGTACATCTAACGTATCCAGTACATCTAACGTATCCAGTGCATCTAACGCATCCAGTACATCTAGCCAATCCAGTACATCTAACGTATCCAGAACATCCAACGTATCCAGTACATCTAACGGATCCAGTACGTCTAACGTATCCAGTACATCTAACCATTCCAGTACATCTAGTCCATCCAGTACATCTAACGTATCCAGAACATCCAACGTATCCAGTACATCTAACGGATCCAGTACGTCTAACGTATCCAGTGCATCTAGCGTATCCAGTGCATCTAACGTGTCTAGTACATCTAGCCACTCCAGTACATCTAACGTATCCAGTACATCTAGCCCTTCCAGTACATCTAACGTATCCAGTACATCTAACATATCCAGTGCATCTAACATATCCAGGACATCTAGCCAATCCAGAACATCTAACGTCTCCAGTACATCAAACGTATTCAGTACATGTAGCCCTTCCAGTACGTCTAGCCCATCCAGTCCATCTAACGTATCCTGTACATCTATCGTAGCCAGTATGTCTAACGTATCCAGGTCATCTGACGTATCCAGTACATCTAACATATCCAGTGCATGTACATATACAGTAAATCTAACGTATCCAGTACATCTAACGTATCCAGTACATCTAACATATCCAGTGCATCTAACGTATCCAGTACATCTAGCCAATCCATTACATCTAACGTATCTAGTACATCTGACGTGTTTAGTACATGTAGCCCTTCCAGTACATCTAACGTATCCAGTACACTTAGCGTATCCAGTGCATCTAACGTATCCAGAACATCTAACCAATCCAGTACATCTAGTGTATCCAGTACATCTAGCGTATCCAGTACGTCTAACGTATCCAGTGCATCTAACATATCCAGTGCATCTAACGTATCCAAGACATGTAGCCAATCCAGTACATCTAGCGTATCCAGTACATCTAGCCCTTCCAGTACATCTAACGTATCCAGTACATCTAGAGTATCAAGTGCATCTAACCTTTCCACTACATCTAAGCAATCCAGTACATCTATCGTATCCAGTGCATCTTACGTATCCAGTGCATTTAACGTATCCAGTACATTTAGCCAATCCAGAACATCTAACGTATCCAGTACATCTAACTTATCCAGCACATCTAGCCCTTCAAGTAAATCTAGCCCTTCCAGTACATCTAACGTATCCAGTGCATCTAACGTATCCAGTATATCTCTCCCTTCCAGTACATCTAACGTATCCAGTACATTTAACGTATCCAGTACATCTAGCCAATCCAGTACATCTAACGTATCCAGTACATCTATCGTATCCAATGGGTCTAACATATCCAGTGCACCTAACGTATCCTGGACATCTAGCCAATCCAGTACATCTAGCGTATCCAGTACATCTAGCCCTTCCAGTACATCTAACGTATCCAGTGTATCTAATATATCCACTTCATCTAACGTATCCAGTACATCTAACGTATCCAGTACATCTAACGTATCCAGTGCATCTAACATATCCAGAACATCTAACGTATCCAGTACATCTAGCCAATCCAGTACATCTAACGTATCCAGTACATCTAGCGTATCCAGTACATCTAGCCCTTCCAGTACATCTAACGTATCCAGTGCATCTAACGTATCCAGTGCATCTAGCCAATCCAGTACATCTAACGTATCCAGTACATCTAGCCCTTCCAGTACATCTAACGTATCCAGTGCATCTAACGTATCCAGTACATCTAACGTATCCAGTACATCTAACCATTCCAGTACATCTAGTCCATCCAGTACATCTAACGTATCCAGAACATCCAACGTATCCAGTACATCTAACGGATCCAGTACGTCTAACGTATCCAGTGCATCTAGCGTATCCAGTGCATCTAACGTGTCTAGTACATCTAGCCACTCCAGTACATCTAACGTATCCAGTACATCTAGCCCTTCCAGTACATCTAACGTATCCA
The DNA here is from genome assembly GCF_003918875.1 of Haliotis rubra. Classification (NCBI taxonomy): domain Eukaryota; kingdom Metazoa; phylum Mollusca; class Gastropoda; order Lepetellida; family Haliotidae; genus Haliotis; species Haliotis rubra. Next base: position 168,760 of record NW_025767659.1, on the reverse strand, counting down.
GTACATCTAACATATCCAGTGCATCTAACATATCCAGTACATCTAGCCAATCCAGTACATCTAACGTATCCAGTACATCAAACGTATTCAGTACATGTAGCCCTTCCAGTACATCTAACGTATCCAGTACATCTAACGTGCCCAGTACGTCTAGCCCATCCAGTACATCTAACGTATCCTGTACATCTATCGTAGCCAGTATGTCTAACGTATCCAGGTCATCTGACGTATCCAGTACATCTAACATATCCAGTGCATGTACATATACAGTAAATCTAACGTATCCAGTACATCTAACGTATCCAGTACATCTAACATATCCAGTGCATCTAACGTATCCAGTACATCTAGCCAATCCATTACATCTAACGTATCCAGTACATCTAACGTATCCAGTACATCTAGCCCTTCCAGTACATCTAACGTATCCAGTACATCTAACGTATCCAGTGCATCTAACGTATCCAGTACATCTAACCAATCCAGTACATCTAACGTATCCAGTACATCTAACGTATCCAGTACGTCTAACGTATCCAGTACATCTAACGTATCCAGTGCATCTAACGTATCCAGTACATCTAGCCAATCCAGTACATCTAACGTATCCAGTACATCTAGCCCATCCAGTACATCTAACGTATCCAGTACATCTAGCGTATCCAGTACATCTAACCTTTCCAGTACATCTAACGTATCCAGTACATCTATCGTATCCAGTGCATCTTACGTATCCAGTGCATTTAACGTATCCAGTACATCTAGCCAATCCAGTACATCTAACGTATCCAGTACATCTAACGTATCCAGCACATCTAGCCCTTCCAGTACATCTAGCCCTTCCAGTACATCTAACGTATCCAGTGCATCTAACGTATCCAGTACATCTAGCCCTTCCAGTACATCTAACGTATCCAGTACATCTTAACGTATCCAGTACATCTAGCGAATCCAGGACATCTAACGTATCCAGTACATCTATCGTATCCAATGGGTCTAACGTATCCAGTGCATCTAACGTATCCAGTACATCTAACGTATCCAGTACATCTAGCGTATCCAGTACATCTAGCCCTTCCAGTACATCTAACGTATCCAGTACATCTAACGTATCCAGTACATCTAACGTATCCAGTACATCTAATATATCCAGTACATCTAACGTATCCAGTACATCTAGCCAATCCAGTACATCTAGCGTATCCAGTACATCTAGCCCTTCCAGTACATCTAACGTATCCAGTGCATCTAACGTATCCAGTGTACATCTAACGTAATCCAGTACATCTAACGTATCCAGTACATCTAACGTATCCAGTACATCTAACGTATCCAGTGCATCTAACGTATCCAGTACATCTAGCCATCCAGTACATCTAACGTATCCAGTACATCTAACCCTTCCAGTACATCTAACGTATCCAGTACATCTAACGTATCCAGTACATCTAACGTATCCAGTGCATCTAACATATCCAGTACATCTAACGTATCCAGTACATCTAGCCAATCCAGTACATCTAACGTATCCAGTGCATCTAACGTATCCAGTACATCTAGCCCATCCAGTACATCTAGCCCTTCCAGTACATCTAACGTATCCAGTACATCTAACGTATCCAGTACATCTAGCCCTTCCAGTACATCTAACGTATCCAGTACATCTAACGTATCCAGTACATCTAGCCAATCCAGGACATCTAACGTATCCAGTACATCTATCGTATCCAATGGGTCTAACATATCCAGTGCATCTAACGTATCCAGGACATCTAGCCAATCCAGTACATCTAACGTATCCAGTACATCTAGCGTATCCAGTACATCTAACGTATCCAGTGACATCTAACGTATCCAGTACATCTAACGTATCCAGTACATCTAACGTATCCAGTGCATCTAACGTATCCAGGACATCTAGCCAATCCAGTACATCTAGCGTATCCAGTACATCTAGCCCTTCCAGTACATCTAACGTATCCAGTGCATCTAACGTATCCAGTACATCTAGCCAATCCAGTACATCTAACGTATCCAGTACATCTAACGTATCCAGTACATCTAATGTATCCAGTGCATCTAACGTATCTAGTACATCTAGCCAATCCAGTATATCTAACGTATCCAGTACATCTAGCCCTTCCAGTACATCTAACGTATCCAGTACATCTAACGTATCCAGTACATCTAACGTATCCAGTACATCTAACGTATCCAGTGCATCTAACGTATCCAGTGCATCTAACGTATCCAGTACATCTAGCCAATCCAGTACATCTAACGTATCCAGTACATCAAGCCCTTCCAGTGCATCTAAGATATCCAGTGCATATTACGTATTCAGTACATCTAGCCAATTCAGTACATCTAACGTATCCAGTACATCCAACATATCCAGTGAATCTAACGTATCCAGTACATCTAGCCAATCCAGTACATCTAACGTATCCAATACATTTAGGGTATCCAGTACACTCTAGCCCTTCCAGTACATCTAACGTATCCAGTACATCTAGCGTATCCAGTGCATCTAACGTATCCAATGCATCTAGCCGATCCAGTACATCTAACATTCCAGTACATCTAACGTATCCAGTACATCTAACGTATCCAGTACATCTAACGTATCCAGTGCATCTAACGTATCCAGTACATCTAACGTATCCAGTACATCTAACGTATCCAGTACATCTAACGTATCCAGTACATCTAACATATCCAGTACATCTAACGTATCCAGTACATCTAGTCCTTCCAGTACATCTAACGTATCCAGTACATCTAACGTATCCAGTACATCTAACGTATCCAGTACATCTAACGTATCCAGTGCATCTAACGTATCCAGTACATCTAACGTATCCAGTACATCTAGCCCATCCAGTACATCTAACGTATCCAGTATCATCTCTAACGTATCCAGTGTAACGCATCTAACGTATCCAGTACATCTAACGTATCCAGTACATCTAACGTATCCAGTACATCTAACGTATCCAGTACATCTAACGTATCCAGTACATCTAACGCGTATCCAGTACATCTAGCGTATCCAGTACATCTAACGTATCCAGTACATCCAACTATCTAAATCCAGTACATCTAACGTATCCAGTACATCTAACGTATCCAGTACATCTAACGTATCCAGTACATCTAACGTATCCAGTGCATCTAACGTATCCAGTACATCTAACGTATCCAGTACATCTAACGTATCCAGTACATCTAACGTATCCAGTACATCTAACCCTTCCAGTACATCTAACGTATCCAGTACATCTAACGTATCCAGTGCATCTAACGTATCCAGTACATCTAACGTATCCAGTACATCTAACGTATCCAGTGCATCTAACGTATCCAGTACATCTAACGCCAATCCAGTACATCTAACGTATCCAGTACATCTAGCGTATCCAGTACATCTAACGTATCCAGTACATCTAACCTATCCAGTACATCTAACGTATCCAGTACATCTAACGTATCCAGTTCATCTAGCATATCCAGTACATCTAACCTATCCAGTACATCTAACGTATCCAGTACATCTAACGTATCCAGTACATCTAACGTATCCAGTACATCTAATCTAACGTATCCAGTACATCTAACGTATCCAGTACATCTAACGTATCCTAGTACATCTAACGTATCCAGTACATCTAACGTATCCAGTACATCTAACGTATCCAGTACATCTAACGTATCTCCCAGTACATCTAACGTATCCAGTACATCTAACGTATCCAGTACATCTATCTATCCAGGCATCTAACGTATCCAGTACATCTAACGTATCCAGTACATCTAACGTATCGTATCCAGTACATCTAACGTATCCAGTATCCTAACGTATCCAGTACATCTAACGTATCCAGTACATCTAACGTATCCAGTCCAGTACATCTAACGTATCCAGTACATCTATCTAACATCTAACGTATCCAGTACATCTAACGTATCCAGTACATCTAACGTATCCAGTGCATCTAGCGTATCCAGTATCATCTAACGTTATCATCCTAACGTACCAGTATCTAACGTATCCAGTACATCTAACGTATCCAGTACATCTATCGTATCCAGTACATCTAGCGTATCCAGTACATCTAGCATATTCAGTACATCTAACGTATCCAGTACATCTAACGTATCCAGGTACATCTAGCCCTTCCAGTACATCTACATCCAACGTATCTAGTACATCTAACGTATCCAGTACATCTAACGTATCCAGTACATCTAACGTATCCAGTCATCTAGCGTATCATCTAGCGTATCCAGTACATCTAACATCCAGTACATCTAACGTATCCAGTACATCTAACGTATCCAGTACATCTAACGTATCCAGTACATCTAGCATCCAGTACATCTAACGTATCCAGTACATCTAACGTATCCAGTACATCTAACGTATCCAGTACATCTAACGTATCCAGTGCATCTAACGTATCCAGTACATCTAACGTATCCAGTACATCTAACGTATCCAGTACATCTAACGTATCCAGTACATCTAGCGTATCCAGTACATCTAACGTATCCAGTACATCTAACGTATCCAGTACATCTAACGTATCCAGTACATCTAACGTATCCAGTACATCTAACGTATCCAGTACATCTAGCGTATCCAGTACATCTAACGTATCCAGTACATCTAACGTATCCAGTGCATCTAACGCATCCAGTACATCTAGCCAATCCAGTACATCTAACGTATCCAGTACATCTAGCCCTTCCAGTACATCTATCGTATCCAGTACATGTAGCCTTTCCAGTGCATCTACATATCCAGTACATCTAACGCATCCAGTACATCTAGCCAATCCAGTGCATCTAGCGTATCCAGTACATCTAGCGTATCCAGTACATCTAACGTATCCAGTACATCTAACCTATCCAGTGCATCTAACGTATCCAGTACATCTAGACAATCCAGTACATCTAACGCATCCGGTGTATCTAACGTATCCAGTGTATCTAACGTATCCAGTACATCTAACCAATCCAGTACATCTAACGTATCTAGTACATCTAACGTATCCAGTACATCTAACGTATCCAACAGATCTAACGTATCCAGTACATCTAGCCAATCCAGTACAACTAACGTATCCAGTACGTCTAACATATCCAGTGCATCTAACGTATCCAGTACATCTAGCGTATCCAGTACATCTAACGTATCCAGTACATCTAACGTATCCAGTGTATCTAACATATCCAGGGCATCTAACGTATCCAGAACATCTAGCCAATCCAGAACATCTAACCTTTCCAGTACGTCTAGCGTATCCAGTACATCTAGCCCTTCCAGTACATCTAACGTAACCAGTACATCTAGCGTATCCAGTGCATCCTACGTATCCAGTACATCTAGCCAATCCAGTACATCTAACGTATCCAGTACATCTATCGTATCCAGTACATGTAACGTATCCAGTACATCTAACGTATCCAGTACATCTAACGTATCCAGTACATCTAACGTATCCAGTGCATCTAACGTATCTAGTACGTCTAACCAATCCAGTAGATCTAACGTATCCGGTACATCTAGCTTTTCCAGTACATCTAACGTATCCAGTACATCTAACGTATCCAGTGCATCTAACATATCCAGTGGATCTAACGTATCCAGTACATCTAACGTATCCAGTACATCTAGCCCATCCAGTACATCTAGCCAATCCAGTACATCTATCGTATTCCAGTACATCTAACGTTTCCAGTACATCTAGCCCTACCTTTACATCTAACGTATCCAGTACATCTAACGTATCCAGTGCATCTAACGTATCCAGTACATCTAGCCAATCCAGTACATCTAGCCCATCCAGTACATCTATCGTATTCAGTACATCTAGCCCTTCCAGTACATCTAATGTATCCAGTACATCTAACGTATCCAGTGCATCTAGCGTATCCAGTACATCTAGCCCTTCCTTAAATCTAACGTATCCAGTACATTTAACGTATCCAGTGCATCTAACGTATCCAGTACATCTAGCCCTACCTTTACATCTAACGTATCCAGTACATCTAACGTATCCAGTGCATCTAACGTATCCAGTACATCTAGCCAATCCAGTACATCTAGCCCATCCAGTACATCTATCGTATTCAGTACATCTAGCCCTTCCAGTACATCTAACGTATCCAGTGCATCTAACGTATCCAGTACAGCTAGCCAATCCAGTACATCTAGCCCATCCAGTACATCTATCGTATTCAGTACATCTAGCCCTTCCAGTACATCTAACGTATCCAGTGCATCTAACGTATCCAGTACATCTAACGTATCCAGTACATCTAACGTATCCAGTGCATCTAACGGATCCAGTACATCTAGCCAATCCAGTACATCTAACGTATCCAATACATCACCACTTCCAGTACATCTATCGTATCCAGTACATGTAGCCCTTCCAGTGCATCTACATATCCAGTACATCTAACGCATCCAGTACATCTAGCCAATCCAGTGCATCTAGCGTATCCAGTACATCTAGCCTATCCAGTACATCTAACGTATCCAGTACATCTAACGTATCCAGTACATCTAACGTATCCAGTACATCTAACGTATCCAGTACATCTAACGTATCCAGTACATCTAGGCAATCCAGTACATCTAACGTATCCAGTGTATCTAACGTATCCAGTACATCTAGCCTATCCAGTACGTCTAACGTATCCAGTACATCTAGCATCCAGTACATCTAACGTATCCAGTACATCTAACGTATCCAATGCATCTAACGTATCCAGTAAATCTAGCCAATCCAGTACATCTAACGTATGCAGTGTATCTAACGTGTCCAGTACATCTAGCCAATCCAGTACATCTAACGTATCCAGTACATCAAACGTATCCAGTGCATCTAACATATCCAGTAGATCTAACGTAGCCAGTGCATCTAACGTATCCAGTACATCTAACGTATCCAGTACATCTAACGTATCCAGTGCATCTAACATATGCAGGGCATCTAACGTATCCAGGACATCTAGCCAATCCAGAACATCTAACGTATCCAGTACATCACGCCAATCCAGTACATCTAACAGATCCAGTACATCTAGCGTATCCAGTGCATCTAACGTATCCAGTACATCTAGCCAATCCAGTACATCTAACGTATCCAGTACATCTAACGTATCCAGTACATCTAACGTATCCAGTGCATCTAACGTATCCAGTACACCTAACGTATCCAGTACATCTAACGTTGATGGTGCAAGCTGGACAAGTCCTTCAGACATGCTGAAACTGATAATTTAATGGCTAAACACAAGCAGGCGAGGTTGATAAAAGGTTTACTTGGATAAAAACAGGTTTTGCTGATTGTTACAGTTGTATGTAAGTATTTATAAATATTCAGGACATAGAAATATTTGAGGACAATAATTAACAAAGTGTTTTGTTGTAAATTACAAGTATTAAAAATATGATTATGGGATTTAAATTTATATCATAAAAATTTAAAAAATTGTGAGCAATGAGTTACTTAAAGCCACAACTTGTTATAGATATAAAACATACCATGGAAATAAGCAATTTAAGGGGGGAAGGGACATGTTGAGCCTGCATGGTGACAAAACAGATTGCAAAGATGCATTATGAGGACATTTTTATAAATTAATATAGAGTGAGTGTGAAAATAGTTTAAAACAGGAGACACTATCAAGCTACAACACCACTCCACTGTAACACTATTGTGTATGTTACTGAAACATTCTCAGGGGCAGTAGGGTATCTTATTGGTTCGCTTGTCATGCTGAAGACTCAGGTGTGATTTCCACATGGGTGTCCCCCGCCACTCACTCACTCACTTAAGCATTTTCAAAAAAGTGTCATTGACAGAAATAGAGATTTTAAATTCTGAGTACAATTCACTAGGGTGGATAGCTCTGGCATATTAGTGTTCACTGAGTGACCTCTTAAACAGTTTAGTATTTCTCCAAAACAAACAAACAAACACACACACACACACACACACACACACACACACACACACACACAAAAGTTGATGTTTTGATGACTGCCACATGTTTTGTGTTTGCATGGAATGTGCATACACGGAATGTTAAGAATGACCTTTGGACATCAACAACTGTTCCTTGCCATTTGGCCTGACGTATTTTGTGGCTGTACTAGTAATGCATGATCCAGTAATATCTACAGGATAATGAGTGTCTCAGTAAATGTCATAGGCTGTACACATCTGTAAAGGGTCGTGTGTAAGTGTGACTTGTGATGACTTGTTGTGTGGAACATGTTAAACTGCTATAGTAATTCATTAAAACCTGATACTGGTCTGTTGTCAGTGTTTCAGATGTCTCCCAAAACTTGCACATTTGTCATTCTTCTACGCTTCTGCCTCAGAATTACTGGAGCATGCAGTTTGTTGTTGACAATTTGGGCATGTGAAAGTTTTGGAAGGACACAGTCAGGCCTACCAAAGAAAACATTCCCACTGTGCAGAAAAACGCAGAAAAGCCCACATTAATCGTGGAAATAGCAACACAAACATAATACCTCGCTACTGAAACAGTACAAACGGCAACGAAAAACTATGAAACTGCAACATTTTTATATCAGCGAACTCTACTGCGCATGCGCATTACAATTCGCGCTTCGTTCCAATTTCCGAGCAACCGTGAATCGTCTCGCGTAGAAAAAGTATTAAATATGTCGAAATAATTGCTGTCAATCATGTCATACGAATGGAAAGTAAACTATGCAAGTGTGCACACAAGTATCATGATAATAAATGCCAAATAATACAACAGAAATACTTAGAAAGGGAATGTAACTTTTGCCCAACTGACTAATGTTAACATGCGGTCGAGACGTCCTCTTCCATGTGCGCATGCGCAAAATCAAAGTTGCAGGCTCTTTGTGTTTTTGTGCAGTTTTAGCGATTTAAAGTTGCCGTTTTTACTGTTTCAGTAGCGAGGTATTATGTTTATGTTGCTATTTCCACGATTAATGTGGGCTTCCAATCTTCCAATCTTCCTGTAATTCAGTTAAATATACCCAGTAATATAAGAACTGATCAGAAGCAGATGTTTCATCCATTATATTACATTAGGCATAATATCATGTTATTGAAGTTGCATGTTATACTTTTTGTATTTGAAAATACCATTATCATCGCATCCTGACGTTGCTGATATTGATAGTGACCCCTGTCACCATTAAGTCTTCCCTATTTCAGCTGCCAAAACATTTTGTTCATGTAGAACTGTTATAAATGGCTCAGGGGATAAAAGATCTAGCCAAATAACTGTTGCAATTAGGTCAGTTTGTCCCAAGTAGCATGTCATACATGAAGTTTGATGCATAAACAAAAAATAACATCACCAGTCAAAGTAATATTCGTTCTAAATACTAAAAATATTTTACTTTTGGCAATTTATGAAGTGTATATGGGGCAAAATACAATCTACAAAAAGAATTCTTGTAAGTTTATATTTTTGGCCAATAAAAACCGTAGGATTAATTTTTTTGAGTGGGGAAAATTAATTAATTTTTTTTTCTTATTCTTGAAAAAATACGACCAGCGGATCCGTAAAACAAGAAATAAAGTTGGTCTGGCCTTATGAATCATAAACAACAATACAAACCTTTACATGAAAAGCCAGAGTTTCTTCCAAATGTACATAATGTGTGGGAGCCATGCATTACTGGATGCTTTATCTCAGTTAGGACTATGTTGAAGGGCGAGGTGGCTATATTGTCATAATCAAACAGTCTCATGTTTCAGACTGTGGAAATGAATTTAGTAAGAAATTATTTGTTACATACAAGTCATATGTATGTGCACGCACCAAATTACCATCATCCAGAATAATATAGGTTTGTTTGAAAGCTTAATAATGTGGACTGTTCTTTAATATTGTGAACTTTAAATCATTGTATAGGTCAGCCATAGACATTTCATGTAAGATTGTCTTTCTCATATACCAGGTATGTTGTTTGTTTATCTAGGTTTTTTGGCCAAGTGAAACATTTCCAATTTTAGTGAAAAACATGAGTCACCAGTCAAACATCATTTAAACATATACATGTGTATATCCTTTATCAGGGCTGTATTCAACATGTATTTACAAGTGCAAGTGATTAATGAAATACTCGTTTGGGACCCAACAACAAAATTATGGAGCATTGTACCCATGCATGGTAAATGTCAGCTTGTTGCATAAACAACTGTAGTAGATAATGTGCACAATGGCATCTCAAAAACTATAGCTATAGCTATAAGAGTTTCATTTTAAATATTTTCCGCAAGAGAAGGTTTTGTCAGAGTGTAAAAGTAGGGTTATGTTTTATGCAGGGATATATCCTGATAACTCTGCAGGGCCTCAGCTCCATGTTCTTCACGTACTTGTGTTTACTAGAGGAGGAGCAGGAATGTCCCGTGAATCAGACTTGTACTGTTGTGACCTTGAATGAAACTGTGTATGTTTGATATTCATATGTTTAAAGTAGAATTCATTATTCCAAAGTATCTTACAGTGGAAGCTGTCAAAACCGGCAAGTTGTCAACACCAGCATAAAATCTCAGTCCCTTCCATGGCTGGTACATTTATCATCATTTATTAGCTCTGCAATTCGACAGCTGTCAATTCCAGATCTCGGCATAAAATATGTGTTCATACAGCGCTGTCTAGTCCAGCGCGCGGTGAGGAGTCAGTGCATGCAGTAATTGAGAGAACCATGTGATACAAGAATGTATATGAGAGTGACAAAACTGGTTAAGTTCTAGTCTCATGTAACTGTGTCAGCTATACAATCTGGCACTCTGTCTAAACCAGATTATTTCTTAGTCCTGACAGTGCCGGTTTAGACAGCTTCCAATGTCCTTTGTACTAGACTTTTGTGTCTGATGTGCTAATGTGAATTTGAATAAACATTTGAAGGTACCTAAAACATGAACTACCATATAATATTTCCCAAATATGGAAGTGCTATATGATATAATTATGATTATTGTAAATGTTAACAACTAATAAGTGTTGTGTTATGCAGACGTCATCAGCATGATAGCTATATAACAACAGTTGGTAAATGATGCAGCCTGGCCCAGGCAAACTAGTGGTTGATACCATGAACAGATGATCCAAACCATTTGGGTAAAGTGACTTGCAGTCAACCAGGTCATGCATACCGCTATCAGAGATGCCAGCCACTACGATTTTGGTGGTGTTACTCCGATTTTCAAATACAAAACCCGCTTTCTGATTTGTCTTTAAAAACCTCTGATATTTTATTTAAAAAAATAAGAATTTTTATCGTATAAAATTTCATAAGTCACTGGTGATTTATCTGAGTCAACACCAGTAAAAGCATTCGGAAACTTAGCATGTGATCTTTCGGGTCTCGATTGTGTTTATTGCATGTTATTGATGACAAGGTTTCACAATTGTTTTCCGAATGCATGTCAAAGCCCAAGCTCACCCCCAACTTGCACCTTCAGTGCTCAGGCCTGACTTTCAGCCAGGCTTGACTCGACTTTGTCATTAAATATTGTCAGTAAAATTTTTCCTTCATTTTGAATGATTGTTGTGTGACTTATGCGTGTTATCTGAGTGTTATTCGCAATCAATAGACATACTTTCCCCAAGCAACTATGTCATGCTCTATATGTCCAACTTAAAAAAACAAGCAATAGGCCTATTAAATACATTTCAAACATTTCAATACAAGTTGATATTGGCATATTGCTAACTGTGTGGTTGGAAACATTCTCTCTCTCTGTGTTTGTATGTCACTGGAAGACGTTCTGTTGGTAGAAACTACACATGAACATTAGTTCAGCACCTCTTGATTCTAAGAGCAATAATTGCTGTTAAGTTTTAATCCAAAGGGGTGATAATACCCTAGCACTCTGGAATGAACATGGAAAGTTATAGGTCGCATGTTTACGTGCTGCAAAGGCGCCAACAGGGGTATAATTGAGTGAGTGAGTTTAGTTTTATGCCACACTCAGCAATATTCCAGCTATATGTCGGTGGTCTGTAAATAAACAAGTCTGGGCCAGACAATACAGTGATCAACAGCATGAGTCATAACAAAGAATTTCCGTATACGTGCAAGTCGCAGTGCATAGTGTATCTTGTTTATAGCCCCGCATGTCAAGCGCAGTAGTAGGCAATTAGCAAACGCATCCACACCAACCTTAAACTAATTAATCAAAGATGAAGCTAGCGAGCTGTGTCGGCCCCGGCCTTTCTTCTCTGGTACATCCCTTAGTCAAGTGCAGATAAGTAGTCCCATCCCAGCAGGAGCATGTCTACCACCAACCAAGTCGTAATCGAGATCAACTTTTGTTGAACAAGATCGAGATAACCATCATGCCATCCTCTTTGTCCTGTCGTAAATGCAATGGTCAAGCGCTGACAGATATTTTGTTAAGCAGCTGGCGCAAACTGACTGTGGCTACACCATAAAGAAAATCAAACCTTGTTAGGTAATCATCTTCTTACCACCTACCTCGTGTAATATACTTTGTCAACAAAGGGTAGATAACGCATATGGAAACTTCAACTTTATAGAAACTTGATAATGACAAACGAGCAGAGCTGTGGGATATAAAATCCTGGGTTCTTCCATCTAAGGCACACTTGCTTGAATAAACCCAGGAACTCATAGCTCTGCCTCCTTTCTTGTTTCAAGGTAAAAAACATTTAAACTTTATTCTTGTTTATGTTTAACTTGTTATTTCTTTGTAATTATCGTCTAGAATATGTTAGAGTTAGGTTTGAAACGTTCCTACGATAATGTAGCACTTTTTAAATACCTATCATTGTAAATGCTAGTTCTAGATAACCGATAATTCTTAGGCACTATCCAGGGATATTTATTTATGCACATTGCGTCGTGGGCTCCTCAAGTTTATGTTTTTCATGTACAAACGAATATTTCTTTTCTATGTTTCGACACACATGTGTGTATTCCCAGTCTTTGTCTAGTTTCATTCATGTTTGCGTGTTAGATCTGTATATGCAGGTTAGATTCCCGTTCAGTAGCCTAGATTCTAGTAGCTTAGTCACAAAAACAGTTCCGAGAGTTTATACAATCATTTCCAGCAAAGACGAAGTTGTATGCATTTTACTATAGTCCGCCGACCAAATGATATTCGTGTAGATTTACCTCAGATACGTGCTCACATGATAGGTATAACAGCCAACATTTTTGTTTTGATATTTCACCAACTTACCTGGAGAGTCATGATGGCTGTGTAGTACTGTGTCATGAACTCACCTGGAGAGTCATGATGGCTGTGTAGTACTGTGTCATGAACTCACCTGGAGAGTCATGATGGTTGTGTAGTACTGTGTCATGAACTCACCTTGGGAGTCACGATGGCTGTGTAGTACTGTGTCATGAACTCATCTAGAGAGTCATGATGGCTGTGTAGTACTGTGTCATGAACTCATCTAGAGAGTCATGATGGCTGTGTAGTACTGTGTCATGAACTCACCTGGAGAGTCGTGATGGTTGTGTAGTACTGTGTCATGAACTCACCTTGGGAGTCATGATGGCTGTGTAGTACTGTGTCATGAACTCTCCTTGGGAGTCATGATGGCTGTGTAGTACTGTGTCATGAACTCATCTAGAGAGTCATGATGGCTGTGTAGTACTGTGTCATGAACTCATCTAGAGTCATGATGGCTGTGTAGTACTGTGTCATGAACTCACCTGGAGAGTCATGATGGTTGTGTAGTACTGTGTCATGAACTCACCTTGGGAGTCATGATGGCTGTGTAGTACTGTGTCATGAACTCACCTTGGGAGTCATGATGGCTGTGTAGTACTGTGTCATAAACTCACCTTGAGAGTCATGATGTCTGTAGTATTGTGTCATGAACTCACCTTGAGAGTCATGATGGCTGTGTAGTACTGTGTCATAAACTCACCTGGAGAGACATGATGGCTGTGTAGTACTGTGTCATGAACTCACCTTGGGAGTCATGATGGCTGTGTAGTACTGTGTCATAAACTCACCTGGAGAGTCATGATGGCTGTGTAGTACTGTGTCATGAACTCACCTTGGGAGTCATGATGGCTGTGTAGTACTGTGTCATAAACTCACCTTGAGAGTCATGATGTCTGTGGTACTGTGTCATAAACTCACCTGGAGAGTCATGATGGCTGTGTAGTCATATGTCATGAGCGATATTAGATAGTGGTTCATATCCAAGGCAGGTGTGCATGTGTGAGAAATGTACCAGTTCGTTGAAATCCGCATGCATGTCGGTTGCAAATCTGACTCGGGGTGGACTGCAACATCATCAATTTCAATTGTTCAAATAAGATGTGAGACTAATTGACGCAAAATAGAACATCGCTGGATGACCGGAAGCAGGAGAACTGTTGTTCTTGGTATCCACATAATTTACCATGTCAAAGAGCACAAACTGTGACCCATTCATATTTATCCGCTAAGAAACTTGATTTCATCTGCCACAAACTTTAGCTAAGTACAGTGAAGCATTTGACAAATACTCTGTCAATATTTGGCTCAGTTGGTGAGTGTATTTTTGCGCCGCTTTTATTCCAACAATATCACGGCGATGACACCAGAAATGGGCTTCACAATTTGCACCTATATGGGGAATTGAACCCGGGTCTTCGGCGTGACGAGCCAACGGTTTAACTACGAGGCTACCCCACCACCCCGTCAATATTTGGGCATATCAATGGCTGTGTAATACTATTTCATAACATCGCCTCAGGTGACTAGATGGCTGTATAGTACTACATCTATACTGAAACTGGTCAAATCATAGGTTTTTGTACAGAAATAAGTGTCACATTAACATGTAGCATTTGGACGAACATGAAATGATCCACTGGCTGACTGTTGAAGCGGTCAGACTCAATCCATGGACCTTTGTCCTTATATATGGATAACTAATGTCTATTATATATACTGAACAGCAAAAGAAACGCAAGTCTGGCTTTTTGTCAAGTTTTTAAATAGAAGACAACCAAAATTGTGTCTAATCATTTATTCCATAGAAAACACTGGTAATTTAACAGCCGAAAGTTGACATTGAATCGCAATAAGTTCAAATTAATCACAGTCGGTCAAAAGAGATACTCCAGAACGTCTCTTTAGTAGCGCATATAGCCACCTTGAGCTTGCACACAGGCCGTGCAACGTCGACTCACTGAGTTCCGTAGGGTCTGAAAGAATGCTTGGGGCAAGCAGGGGCGTAGCTACCATTATTGAAAAAAAGTCCGGGCTTTAACACGATTGTTGCTAAAAAGGTTGGACAAGCCCTCAATACTATCTAAATATATTTAACTTTGGAACCTATCGGGCTTACACGAAAAAAATGGCTTGCTACGCGCCTGAGTGGTTCAACTCAAACACCAATCTCTGTTCCAACTGTGCAAGTGTGAGTGGCTGTCTACCTGCAACAATCATACGTCCAATTTCGTCCCAGAATGTTCAATGGGAGCCATATCCGGGGAAAGAGACGGCCATAGAAGAAAGTTCATGTTGTTCTGAGCCAGATAATCCATCAACACCCTTGCTGTGTGAGGGCGTTGTGGACGTATCAAAATTGGCCCCACATATGGCCGTCGGCAGTGTATTCCAGCAGCCCGAAGATGACGCCTAATCGGATCGCTGGACACTGTTCCCCTTGACCCATGAACTAAGGCTGCGGTTACTGTTGCTGCTTGAGACCGGTTCCTTAGATGAGTGACCGAGATGAACCGATCTTGCACATGAGTAGTCACTCGTGGCCGTCCGGACGATCAGCAGCAGCCCCGGTTTCCCGGTGATGTTGGGCAAGTCGTGTAATGGTGGTAAGATGACAGCTCAATATTGTCTGGCTACAGCTGTTGCAGAGCTACCTCCGTGCGACTGTTCAATGCCTATTCCCCTCTGCTCAGTCGTTAGTCTAGGCATCGTTTGTGTGGCATGTGCAACTCCTAGCGTCAATACTGAACTGGTTTTTTTTACACAATCCTTTATAAAGCATACCTAAAAGTGAAATACATACTTTCCCTCCAGAAGCGTCGATGCACGTGCTAAAATTAAGGTTTTGAACAGTTTTTCTCTGATGGACAACATGGACTCTTTTGCATCAAGTGTTAAGCTCTAAAGACATGGAACTTTTATTTACACAAGGTTGTCATCATAGATGCCTTAGTGTTATATTTATTACTCAGAACTTGTACGGGCAAGGCAAGTCATCACGAACTATAGCCCTAAACACTTGGTACTTGGTCTTATTCAAGAATGTGCGCGATACCTCACAGATAATGACACTTGGAAGACAGTTATTTCCAGGACGTGCTGGGGTTCTCGTAGATGCATACACAGATGCTATGAAACAGCCATATGGATACCTGGTGTTGGACATGTCTCCACGTGCAGAAGATAAACTGAGACTCAGAACCAGAATTTGTCCAGGGGAAGATCCCGTTGTGTATGTACCAAGAGTATAAATACCGCAGACTTTGTTTGCTATGTTCATTCAGTGAGTCACCAGTGATCAAGACTGTTGTGTATAAATTGTGGTGAACATTGAAAGAAACACCATTCAAAGACAATCAGATAGAACGAATATTTCTTGCGCTTTTTGTATGAGAGTACATCCCCTGTTCAAAAGAAGTTGCTGTTGCAAAGAGTCACTGATGAACAGTTAAAAACATTGACAGAGATTATTTATAATCTGTTACATTCAGATGTTCCTCTGTCAAAGCATAATTTGAACGCACTGAGAAAACACAGAAAAGTGCTTCATTTTCTTGGTAATAAAACCATAGCTAAGGCACAGAAAAAACAATTACTGTCAAAAAGTGTAGCTGTCATTAGTTTAGTGTTGAAGGTTGTTGGGCCTTTATTGAAGACTTTGTAATGGAGCATATCCTAAAACAGGTACTCGTTCCAATGGATAAATACAAACGACTCTTGAAAAATCATGCGAGTCCACTGAGTGGTGGTGCAATGGATACTTCATCAGATGTCAATGACAATCATTTGTATCATCCTAACACCATTGATGATAAATCAGAACCCATGGATGCAGACTTGATTCTGAGTGTGCTCCCTAAACTTTACAGACAGACAGGTGCTGCTTTATTGAGACATATTCAGAGTGATCCTGAACAAAGACTGTCATGGAATCGGAAAGGTGTACTCATCTACAAGGGTCAAGTCATTCAAGGGAGTCATATTGCAGACTTACTCAAAGACTCCCAGTATCTGTATAAGCGATTACAATCCAAGGGAATGACTGAATTCTATCAGGCCTTAAAAGAAATACATATTCCTCAAGGACTTATAGGCAACCGACAACGGCTGGAAGTGGACATGAATTCCAAAACACCGGAAATGACACTGAAGCCTAAGCCTCCGGGAATACAAGCTCAACAGAGGGAAAAAAAAGACTTTTTAAATGGATTACATTGTAAATGTATGGATGTGTTTGTAAAGTACGCTGTGGTTTGCTCCTAACCTATAGTCCTACTGATGTGAACGGAGCTATTAAACAAATGAAATTGTATATCTTGTTGTTTGTTTGTTTTCATAACAGAACACAGTGCCATACCTCCCAACCGTCCTTCTCCGATAGGGGACTTCTGTGGGCTAGCTAAATTTCAGTGTTTTTTTATGTTTATTGCTAAGTACATTATCTCATCACTATAAACATGAACATTTACCATGACTAAATCTAGATAGTATGGACACTTTTACACACATGCATTAAAATACTTAGATGCATAGTCATACATCATGTCATCATTGACCATTGTATTTAAAGTGAAACTGCTTTGAATGTCATACAACACATATCCTCTACACTTCATCATAATGTAGTAAACACAATACAGTCCACAAGTAGAGCTGTTTCTACTTTGAAGTACTTTGTTATTGCATTGATAACAAGACTCAGTTTTACATAAAAAGTCTTGAAATTCTCTTCGATAGTAACTGGGTTTTTCTCCAAAGCTGTCAAAGAATTCTCCATAATTTGGTGAATGCATCCAAGTAGCAATCCAGTGCTGACCTCGTCGTGTTGAATTTTGTGTATTGACAATAAAACCTCAAGGGTAGGAGATGTTTTTCTTTGAAAGTTGGTCTGCTGCACCTATTTTAACATTAAACTGTTTTGTGATTCCATCCGCATCAAGGGCACACATCAGTTGTAGTGTATTCATGGTGCAGAGTACAATATATTTCTCGCGTTATCCACGGTTAGCATGAGATTATCCTCAGAATAGAGAATCAGACTCGTTGTCTCGGGTAAGGCTGCGTTAAACTGAAGGTGTAGCCTTACGCTCCTCTTTTTATCAGATCCAAGTAGTCTTCTTTCAAATGATAGGGTTCTAAACAAAACTGATACAGAGCATATCCACCCTTAAAGTCGTACCTGTTGATGTTCAACCCTCTGGATGCTCTTCCTTCAAACAAAGTATTATAAGCTGCAATATACTGTTTATCAGTTGCTCGTAGGGGTTCCCCCGGCAGTGATTCTCCATCGACATAAAGAACAATAGAACTGAGATTATACATTTGAAAATTAAAGGGAGACTTGGTGTAACTTCCATTGACGGCTTCTGCAGATACCAACGCTACTACGATTTTGTTGGGGACCTTGTTTTGAAACAAATTATCCACTGTGTAGTTCAGCTGTCCTTGGGGTAAAGATACAGTTTTTATGTCACTTTTGGTGAAAGGATACTTTGCAGTGTGATGAGCGAGAACTTTGGCATGACTGGTGGTGATGGCTGAGCTGGGTCGAATCTTGCACATGCTCAAATAGATATTTTCTATTTTCTCCTTGTAACTGGGTGAATCTTCTCCAGACATGAGATTAAATGCAGCTGGGGTGCGGAACATTCGTATTTGTAAATCCACGCCATTATTATAGTAGCGTTTTGAATCCATCAAATCTTCATAGAGAGGTCCACACATATCCACGGTTCCATGTTCAGAGTATACATATCTTTGAAACAGACCCTTGTTGGATGAATTAGGAGTGGTTACGTCCAAATGACCCACATCATCTTTGTAATAGAGTTGGGACTGTAGTAGAGATTGTTTCACTGATGTGGTGTCGTTGAGAAGAACCTTGATATAACTCTTGTAAGGATATCGATTGGTCGAACTCGTAATGAGTTTTCCATTGAGTGACAAATCCACTTGAGAGAACAGACTTTGAAGCCATAGTTTGACTGGTGCTGTTTTTTTATCTGTTGTAATGTCTGTTCAATCTGCTTTGGGTATCTTGGCCTGTAATTGAGTTCTCCTCAAGTCGATGTAATCTACCCCTTGTCCTGAGATGTTAAATTCAATGGGACTGGAATCGGTTGTAATTTGAGACGAAGGTCTATAGGTCATACAATATTGTTTATCCACCGATGTGTAGGTAGGAGGTACAGTGAAGAGATCAAATTCATCAGCATTATGCTTCAACGGATACATTTTCAGTGTATGAAGCCATTATTTCTTCCTTTTGGTGGGTGTATCCAAGTTATCTCCAGAACCACCTTTTTGAGATGTGTACAGCTTGCGCTTCTGGGAGGAACTGTTTTTTCCAGCCTTAGTTGCCCCTTTTATAGGTTTCTTCTGCATCTGAATAAGAGCTTTGGCCTGTTGACCACTTGTTGAGTAGGGGTAGCAAAATTAATCTTAGGTTGCTCTGAAGTTTCTTTTGGTTTATCTTTCTTCCACTCTGGGTCATACAGTTCCAAATATCGATCGACAGACATCATGGCATATTTTTCTCCTCCACGCATATATATTGATAAGGATCTTCTTTCCCTTCAGCCCTAAGCATGTAAAAGCGGGTCCATTTATCGGCATCAGGTACGAAGAGTTTGTATTGTGGATTATTCATGATGAAAACCAAAACGGGAGCGGCTTGAGATGAAGTGTCACTGTCACTGGTCCACGGATAAATGAAGCTGGATTGCCCTCGTGGACTTTTATATAGACATCCACAGTCTGACATACAGTTCAGTTCATAGGGACATACTGACACTGAGAAAATGAAAAAGAACGTTCTTTTCGGTTTCCCGTGAGACATAAATGTCTGATTACAGGTTGTTTAGTTCTCCAACATATGATGAATCGCACAGGATATGATGAATCAGGAATAGACATATATGTCACGACGTTCCAATTTTGTTTTATCTATGTCCCAGGACAATATACATATTTCTGTTAGTCCTATCCTCCACCTTTGGTCAAGATGTAATGGTTCATTCAAACCCACTCTGAAGTTATAGAGGGATAGAGGTGTTCACTATCTGTTCTTCTGATCGTAATGTATTTATCCATTTTTAGATTTAATCTTGGGGTTAGGTAACAAATATCCCAAACTACTGCTGAGTAGTGCGGTCCACAGATTGGAGTTTCCTCTGTCCAAAGACAAATTGACAATACACGTAATGACTACAATGTAAATAATGATGATCTGAGAGAAAAACACTGTTTGTGTTTTGACCATTTTTTATCCCCCAAAATGTCCAGGTGTCAGATGATGTACTCTGTGTGAGAGATGATGCTGCTTCAGTGTCTTCCATCATAAATGACTTTAAAACAGGTTACGTTGTGCTTTTATACTGTTTCACATCCTCTTCTGGGATCCATGAATTGTATTTTTTAGACCATTGGAACCATTTCACTAACGTTTCTTTTCGTTTATTTCTGGTCCTCATTTTGACAATGTCTTGAATTCTATACTCCTGATCGGGATTTTCTACCACTGCTTGTAGCTCTGATGAATAAAAGGCACCTTCGATAGGATCACCACCCCAATCTTTCAATTTGTACAAGTCGTTACCTTGAGACCAATATCTTCTTATTACTGTAAAAATTTCACCAGACCATTTCTCTTGATATTCTCTATCAAAAGTTCTCTTCAGATGACTCACTCTGACTTTATCCCCCACTTTGAAAGTAAACTTCTTTTTATTGTGTTTAACTTTTGGGGGTTTAATCAAATACTGAGAGAGTCTCACTTCATTTTCATTTTTCTCAGTCACACTATCCATCATAATGACTTTAAAACAGGTTACCTTGTGCTTTTATACTGTTTCACATCCTCTTCTGGGAACGGGGGCGGTAGGGAAGCCTAGTGGTTAAAGCGTTGGCTCGTCACGCCGAAGACCCGAGTTCGATTCCCCACATGGGCACAATGTGTTAAGCCCATTTCTGGAGTCCCCCGCCGTGATATTGCTGGAATATTGCTAAAAGCGGCGTAAAACTAAACTCAGTCAGTCAGTCTTCTGGGATCCATGAATTGTATATTTTAGACCATTGGAACCATTTCACTAACGCTTCTTTTCGTTTAATTCTGGTCCTCATTTTGACAATGTCTTGAATTCTATACTCCTGATCGGGATTTTCTACCACTGCTTGTAGCTCTGATGAATAAAAGGCACCTTCGATAGGATCACCACCCCAATCTTTCAAATTGTACAAGTCGTTACCTTGAGACCAATATCTTCTTATTACTGTAAAAATTTCACCAGACCATTTCTCTTGATATTCTCTATCAAAAGTTCTCTTCAGATGACTCACTCTGACTTTATCCCCCACTTTATTGTGTTTAACTTTTGGGGGTTTAATCAAATACTGAGAGAGTCTCACTTCATTTTCATTTTTCTCAGTCACACTAGCAGGAGACTGTCCGAACATTCTATGTTAAGTGTGATTGTAACTCTTGACTACATCTGGTAAGATATCCACATACCTGTAGGTAAAGTGTTTCAACATGTATCGATACAATCTCATTTTAATGGTTTTAACCACTCTCTCAGCATAGGGGGCCTTGGTTTCGTTCAGTATACACAGCTGGGTTACCTTGTGCTTTTTCAAAGAGGCTTTTACCCACCGATTCTTAAATTCTGAACCCATGTCGGATTGAAAAATACCAGGCCTACGATCTTGTGTCTTCCATAAGTGGGTCTATGCTTTCACCACTTCTTTTCCCTTTGTAGATTTGAGTGGATACACCCATAGATATCGTGAAAATAGATCTATGATGACTAATAGGTATTTAACACCATCATTGTACTTTGCCAGTGATACCATATCCATCAGATCGGATTGCCAGTGACTGTCTAAACCTTCCACCACATATTTATTTCTTGGAAATATTCTTCTGACTTGATGAGTCATAGTATAGTTCTCCTGACCTTTCAACCATTTCTTAATTCGATGTAAATCAACTTTAAACTGACCCTCTGCTTTCACAGCTTCGTACAACTTCTTGGTTCCAGCATAACTACCAGTGTGTTTTGGATCGTAATAGATCCTATTCAGGTATTGTTCCCAAGGTGCCATCTCAAACACAACTGAACATGTTTCACATACATCATGCTATTTAAACAAAACCCAAGACAAAAATACAATACAAGAATTATATTTATATCGAGCACAATATTTACAACAACAACCTTTCACGGACATACATTAATGTTTTTCCCAACAGGTTTTCCCCCGGCCATTTCCAGGGTTTGTCAATATCAGGATGAGAAACATCAATGCCTATCCCCCATCTTTTATCAAAAGGGCTAGCTTCAGCTAACGGTTTAGGGTAGGATTGAATCAATATCTGTTTCAAGTCATTGTTTTGGGAAAATTTAGCCATTAATGCCTTAGTCATAACATCAAGACTGACAGTGTCCCACACTTTCTGAGTAAAGCCTTTCACACATCTCCCAAGACGTTTTTGCTTAGCCGGAACAGTCTCTTGTAAAATACGACTTGCGAGTGTATGATCACCAAAGTAAATTGCCTTAGAATACATGTAATATTGTTCAGTACAATTGAAGGTACTGTCAACGCGTGTATGTACGCGTCAACTGGGGAATTAGCTCATAATTAAGATGAAGTGTGCGTTGATGAAGACGAAGGCATAGTTGAGTTCAAACTTCTTTAGTTACATGACAAACAAATACACAAGACATACATAAACAGCGGAGTACCAGCTCAACCACAGGGCGTTTCCAACGAGCGGCATTATCCTGCTCGTGGTCGTCCCAACGGACAGTCCAACTACCGAACTCGTACTCCTTCCACTGTCCTCATTCACTGTCTACATGTGAGCATACCTAGTATATATATATACAGTTTTTGACAACAATGGTCAGGCGACGACTCATCAATGGACAGACAGAAAAACAATAGTACTTCCTTGACCAGTTGATGTGATGGCAGACACGGCCATGGGGGATTACCAATGAAGGTTATAAATGTCTTATACAATAATTAATGGGCTGACAAGTCAATTTACAATGCGGTAGTGATAAGGATGTACAGTAGTGATTAAAAATACAGCTTAGCGTCATTTATATATTACAATAAGGTCTCACATGTCTTGAGTACATAGTTTTGGACTTTTTAGATATTTGGACGATGACTGTCCTGAATTAGTCACTATAACAACTTCCCTCTGCTCCGTAAAGCTTGGACCCCAAGCTTAAATAAACTGAGTCCAAACTGATAGGAGTGAAGCTATATAAATACCAACAGTTCAGATTAGTAAATAATCACAAAGGAACAATTCTTAAAGTCATTGAAATCTCGTGCAACAGATATGCCTATGCAATGCCAGTATAGGAGTGATTATCTTGCCAGTCTGATGTGTTGTAATGCACATTTCACATGCAGGTATTTACTGCGTTGGACAGATTCAATAAACATTTCATTAAAAAGATTTTTGAAATCAGGGGTGAGATAAGTCTGGGGTGAAGTAGAGCGGCCGTCTCTATCTCCTAGCACTATTAATAACACCTACGTGTTAAGGTTGAGACCTATCTTATCCCATTGCTAAATTACAATTGTTAGTGAGAAGCAAGATTTTTAGTAATAAGCTAGAATTGAGAGTTTTAGAGTCTCAGTACCAAATAATGACAATACATGTAATTAGCGTCATAAAAAAAGTACACATAAACATCTCAGCAAATATTTTGCATTAAGAAATTTGAAACCAGGAGTCAAACTTTACCGTGCGACTCAAACGGTACTCGTGGGTACTGTTGCCCGTTTAAGTACGATGGGTGCTCTTCCCGTGTCTGTGACGGAGCTTGCCCATATAGTGTGGGTGCTATGCCCAATAAAAAAATAATAATCCTACAATGGGTGCTATTCCTGTGTCGTTGACAGAGCTTGCCCATATAGTGTGGGTGCTATGCCCAATGAGAAAAAAAATAACAATAATCCTACTCTGACTTCAAAACAC
This sequence comes from Haliotis rubra, assembly GCF_003918875.1. Taxonomy (NCBI): domain Eukaryota; kingdom Metazoa; phylum Mollusca; class Gastropoda; order Lepetellida; family Haliotidae; genus Haliotis; species Haliotis rubra. The sequence continues at coordinate 144,520 of NW_025767659.1, read as the reverse complement.
TAAAATGCTGAATATTACTTCGCTGTTAATGTCTTCTTAATACTGACACATAATATACATGTGCGTCTGTGGGTGGCTGGTCCCAAGAATATCCCTATTCTGACTTAATTTTACAGAAGTAATTTGGTGCACATTGTTCACATGCAATTAATACATTATGGTATAGACATAAGAACGTAATAATGTACTGGTCTGTGATATAACATACCTGGTTGCACTTATCAACAATAACACATTGTATATCCTGAACTGAGTCCAATTAAGAACACACAGATAAATACGTCCTGATGAGTTCTGTTGTACACAATGTCCATCTTGAAGATGTCCTTGAGGTATTTTCTGTATGAAAATACAGGGTCTCCATAATGATGGCTGTGATCAGATCTCTGTGGGAAAGACACAAGTACTTGTTTGGACTGTGGTATCTGGGTGTTTCATCCTTAACTTGTAGGTTGTCCATCAGGTGGTTGTTGTATGATGCATCAGTGAAGATGGTGGCGTTGATGATCCTTGTTGATCAAGACGCTTGTAATCTCTTCAGGTAGATGTAGAACTTGGGGAATCATCCTTGATACACAATGTTAATGGTAGGCACATAGAGAGGTTTTCAAGATCGGGAGTAATCTAAAAAGTTACTCCAGCCGGATTCTAACACCAAATTGTCAACGCGTGGTGTTACGCGTCAACTGGGGAATTAGCTCATAATTAAGATGAAGTGTGCGTTGATGAAGACGAAGGCATAGTTGAGTTCAAACTTCTTTAGTTACATGACAAACAAATACACAAGACATACATAAACAGCGGAGTACCAGCTCAACCACAGGGCGTTTCCAACGAGCGGCATTATCCTGCTCGTGGTCGTCCCAACGGACAGTCCAACTACCGAACTCGTACTCCTTCCACTGTCCTCATTCACTGTCTACATGTGAGCATACCTAGTATATATATATATATACAGTTTTTGACAACAATGGTCAGGTGACGACTCATCAATGGACAGACAGAAAAACAATAGTACTTCCTTGACCAGTTGATGTGATGGCAGACACGGCCATGGGGGATTACCAATGAAGGTTATAAATGTCTTATACAATAATTAATGGGCTGACAAGTCAATTTACAATGCGGTAGTGATAAGGATGTACAGTAGTGATTAAAAATACAGCTTAGCGTCATTTATATATTACAATAAGGTCTCACATGTCTTGAGTACATAGTTTTGGACTTTTTAGATATTTGGACGATGACTGTCCTGAATTAGTCACTATAACAGTACGATCATCTATGTGTAATGTGCATGAATGAAAATTACTGAAGGGAGACTTCCATCCATAGAAAAATAGTCAGTTACTCCAACATTCATAGTCATTGGGATTACAGAAGGAACACGTTAAAGGTCCCATCTGGTTTTGATGATCATCCTGAAGGAGACAGGGAACCATGTCTTTGAGTTCGGGCACGAAATCTGTCATCACATCACAACAGTCTCTAAGTTTCTTCCAATGGTCCAGGGACAACAAGATACCCTTAGCCGTAGGTACCAGTCTTCCCAGTTGTTCATTTTTCTCCCAGTGTCGTAGATCTACACCACCATTTGAATCCAAAGTAGCATACATATTGGCTCCCACATGAGCATAATCATGGGCCCTTCCTTGATCGATGGCCTCCTGAAGCTTGAAATGGACTCCACGAAGTTCCAGCCAATGTTTCAAACAATACCACGTTTGGTAGGATAAGTTCTCCCACTGGGATAAACATCGTACTTCCTTACATGAATGTTCAGTACATCATTCCACATATTGGCCGTCACAAATACGTCGTTGCCTAAGTCTATATGACAACGAGGATCCTGTAGCTCTGTCTTGTCTGTCTCTAATCCCAACAATGTCATGGCCTGTATCTCTCCGCATTCCTCCAAAGCTTTACAGAAGAGGGTGTAGGCTTCTGGTCCCCGCCTGGGAAGGGTATCTATTAAGGTTCTGACCCGGTCAAAGGAGGTTTGTGGTTTTTTGATAATCTCTGCCTTCATGAAGATGGTAAGGACTTCAAACTGTAACAGTTTGTCGACCACCTCTTGTACATACTGTATAGCTTGCACTAGGCCGGAGTAATTCTTCCTCAGGATATCACGGTGAACGGCTTCCATCTTCGAGGTAAACAGCTACCAGAATCAGTAGAGTCAAGAGGATGCGTGCCTTGTCTCTGGCGACCAAATGACATGGGGACTGTTCGGAGGCCTTATATTGCCCACACACGAGTCTAAAAATACCTCTGGGAAAGTACCACGGTCAGCTCATTGTGAAATGAGGTCAACCTGAAGGTCACACACACACCAGAAGGGGACTCCCGAAGAAGGGTGGGTCACACAAAGGTCACACGTATGTTACGTCATAAAAAGAAAATGGCCGACCAAAAAGTCCACAACCTTACAACAGTCGTCGAGGTGAAAGATTCTCAGAACCCTTTGTTTTGTAGAGAGATCGTTGGGGAGGGCCTTCCAACATGTTTTGAGGGTGCCATAAGCTGAGGACGTCATGTTCAACATGTAATTTGTTTCAGAACAGTGGGCAAAGTGGTAGGGGTGTCACTGCCTAGCCCTACATGGAAGAAGTGTTGAGACCAGTAATTCGCCCATTTTATGCTCAAAGAGATCATCATGTTTTTCAGCAAGATATGAGCGAGAGCACACACATTAAGACGGACACAGACAACATCTAGACGATGGATTGGCCAGCTTGAAGCCTGAATTTGAATCCCATCGAACCCCGCTGGGATGAGATGGACAGACACATTCACCAACAGCGAGTACGTCATGTTTACTGCAACTGCAACAGAGTGTTGTCGACGCAGGAGGTTCATTTGACGTATCTTAAACACCATGCAGGAGGCGATGTGCAGATGTTGCTGATGTCAGTGGAGGTCACACCCGTTATTGACGTTAACGTTTGTTTCCCTATAAAGGACAACTCCTAAAGGCATGCGTCATGTGATTTATTCGGGATTTCTATGTCATGTGGAGAATATACACTTAAGTGCTTTCTCTCGGGTTATCGTTATCTTTTGATAAAGAAAGGTTGTTAGAAAAAGCGCCATGTTCTCACTTATTGTAAATATCATGATTTCACACTTCGCGTTTCTTTTGGCGGTGAGTATATATTATTTTAGAATTGAATATGCAAACCAAGCATCGCACACATCCGTTGTAAACTCGATACATAACATGCCTGACTTATCATGCATTTGGTCTGTGCATTATGCAACTATGGCAATAGACTGTATAGGGTTGAAACGGATAGTAATTGAATGTACTCGAGTACTCGCCTTCAACTACTCGCGAGTACTCGAGTACTCGTCCTCGAGACTGCGTCTTTGTTTCAGGTACGAATGTTAAGCTATTGAAGTGTGGTCTTTTGAAAAATAATGATCTCACCTGACTATCCATGTGTTGTTATGTGTATGCGTACATTATATTCGAAGCTCATTGAATAAGAAATAAACAATGGACCCGCTCTTACGTAATTAACGTCATGTACTGTGTTGTATTCTCAAACTGATAAGTAATTGCATGATCTACTGATATGAATAATTAACACAAGTTTAAAAACAACTCCAAACTTTGGAGCGTGATTGCTCTGCCATGTTGCGACTGACACAACTACACGTGGAATGAGAAGGGAGATAATTCTTTTTAGACGAGTACTCGAGTAACGCTCCTACCGGCCTCGTACTTGCACCCGGGTAACTGTTTAAGATCTAAGGAGACAATATGCGCCATACCCTGCATGTATGTGGTCAACAAACTACATTTGGTACAATATTATGCATAAAAAATAAATAAATTACTTGTCAACTCAGGAGAGTACATACCTTTCAAAATAAAAAAAACCCTACGTAATTGGGTGAGAATGCAGAATGTTACGTTATATGATAAGTACAATTCCCTTGGCAATTCAAACCAATTCACTCGAAACTATCATGCTAGAGTACGTGACAGAGATCGTGGGTGTTTTTGTATGAATCTGTGTGCTCTGTTCAATAATATATGTAGACTATCTATACACAGTCTCAAGAAGGCTGAAGTTGTACATACATATGTAACACAGATAGCTTGCGTGCGTACACTTTTCATGTTTGTATTCGTATCTGTGTGTTTGTTTCTGCATGTGTATTCGTTAGCTTGTGTGTGTTCCAAATATAGCATGAAAAGGTATGTGCACCGGAGAGAGAGAGAGAGAGAGAGAGAGAGAGAGAGAGAGAGAGAGAGGGAGGAGGGAGGAGGGAGGAGAGGGGGTGGTGGTATGGGAGAGACCTGCACGAGCCTAGTATTGCATGTAAGCTTTATTTCAATCTGATAAGGTATGTTGGTGCACATTGAAATATCATATCAGGGTATATGAGGGTCATCTGAGCAAGTTGCATTCACCCTACCACACAGGTACTATCACATTTACTCAGCTGACAAACATAGTATCGGCCTCATATCAGTTGTCTCCCTTTTAATTAAAAACGAATAGCTTGTTCAGATTATTCTCACGCATATGTTATTCACGCATTCACAACCTAGAGGAAACATTATGCGCGCTGTTAGAAGTCCACAAAGAGTCTCTTATCACCAACCGGCCTGACCTACAAGGAAGTAATGTAAAACTTTGTTGCCGAACTCTTACCCAAGAAACAGGTGTTAGCACAACATGTATGTTATTGACACCTCGACTGGGAAGTAGAGCTTCCACTTGGCTGGTTACATCTGCCTAACTCTGAACCCCAATTCTGATAGCTTGACGACAGCTTATTGTATATCTACTGTGTCACCTGTATATTGTGAGCTGTTTTGGTATTTCTACTGACACTGTTATAACGACGCCATAGCCAGGTGAATTCCAATGTGTGTCCGAAATATAACACACGATATCTAACTTCCTCCGAGGTAATGTCCAGAAGGAACATTAGTTCACTTATAATAACTGTTGATGCATTCCTTGTAGGACTTTGAACAGAAAACATACATTCATATGGTGCCAAATATGAAATTCGAAGCAATTTCTTGATCAAGATAATTATCGCAGCCTGTTCAACTTCTGTAACTGAAGGTTCATTCTAACCCGGACCTTCACGGGTAGAAACCCGTGTGAGAAAACTGGTATCAAACATATGTGTGAGATCTATTTCCAAGCCTGTGATTGGTTACACCATGGTGATTGGCTCAAGTAAATAAGTGAATTAACTGATGTTGTTTGTCACGTATTCCAGATATAACTACTAATGACGACAAGCGTCTATTTGTGCAACATTACCTGTTGTTAAGCCAAATACAGGTTAGAATGACTATGGGCTGTTGATCTCTACCAAACTGAACATTGAATAATATCGTATTTCGAGTGCAGCGAAATATTTGTAAGTACCAATGGGAGCAGTTTATCACTGACACTTTATATACTGAACATGTATCATGTATCCCGGGTGTATCTCATGCCTATCGTGAGCATGCCCAGGTGTTTATGGTGTCTATCAATATTTGCATCCTATATCTCGAATGCACATCAAAGAAGTGTGACTTCGGTAATAGTGTAGGGGGCTTTGAGGGAAAAGTGCTTACTTAAGGCGCTGAAGGCAAATCGTGTTAATATTTGGCGTACAAGCTTTTTAGGGGTATTGATGGGTGCTGAATCCAAATATGCTGTATGCCAAGCTCAAAAATGTCCTACAATGCCCCAAAATAGAGAAATCTATGACGGCCGGCAACGCTAAACTAAAACCTGAAAACTGACATATCATTTTTATTAATCAAGTTGAAAATTGCTTCATTGAATATTTTCACCTATGGGGAATGCAATGCAATACTTAGTTTTGTGATTAATGTGGAAGAAAATGTTTAGTTTGCTTACATATCGCAAACATTATCATTTTGCACAATGAATGTTCAGATTGTCAAAGACCCTGTCCTTCTCCATCCCATTTGATTTAATTCCTATTTATTTAAACATGTCAAAGCAAAGGGCGACATATTATGGATGCAATATGAATTTTGACTCAGTATGAAAGTGCACTGACAACTAACAATGACACAACTCAAGGTAATTGTTTGAAGAACAATATGTTTATTTGAGGAATAAGGGCAATGGAAAGAATGCAAATTGGTTAACGCTGTGTACTGTCTTAGCAGAATACACAGTAAAATTGTAAGCATTCGATTATATACCCTTTCCACAATCATAAACATTTCCCTTGTATGATCCAGACAATATCATAAACAAGTGTGTATAGCTTTTATGAAGATGCCAAATATGTTCAATATGACGCCCTGTTACAACAGCTGTAAACCTATGTGGAATACATACAAACTGAATGATCAATATGTTTATGCTAGTCCCTAGTACAACTGGAGTTTTCTGCATAAGACATCAAGTAAATAATGTGACATCGAACGGGTTTATTTATAAACTTGTACAGCGAAGGTTTCTTGTTTGTTCAAATCACGTAACCCAACAGCTCGGTATGTGATACCCCAAAGATTCTAGTAATGCACAACGTTTATTGACAATATTTCACCTGATGAAGGAATAAAAATATACTCCGAAACTTCCATCAAAGTAAAGAAGCTGACATCCATAACATTCTTGTCTTTATGTGTATCACTTCTATGTGCTCTACAAATACTCTATATGACAATACATGTATTTCCTTTCCCTTAATAAATATTGAATGTTTCATGTCCACGTCGACGCTTAGTCATGGCGGGCTTCCCTCCCAGATCAAACAGACACACGGCATGATATAGCTGGTCAAATGTAGGACGTCAAACGAATACCATGCCTGGACAATTCCCGTTTAGTGTAAATTGAAAATAGCTATGAAAATAGTAAGAAATGATCACGTAAAAACAGTAATGACAGACGGTGTTGAGAAACAGTTTGCAAAAAATGATTTATGTTTGAATATATACGTTTCAGTTTTTTCATGAATTACATAAATACATACTGGTCAGATTATAGCAGAAATGTACCTGCATTACCAGATGCAGCCTTGCAATGTGATCAAGAGTCTATATCTTGACTCACTGGTCCCTGCGAACTCTCAAGTCGGTTATAGATTTACACAAGACGTATAATTTTGTCATTCCTTTTTACTAGTTGTCCTGGACTGGGGCTCTGTGACCTTCTCTCCACAACTGATATCTCTTCCGCCGTCCGTGACCCCACAGAACACCATCTCCGTCACTGTGACCACTCCGTGTACTTCCCCTGCTGCCGTCGTCACATGGAGATACCAACAGGTAGGAACTGTATGTAATAGATCGTCGTGTGTATGCATGTTTCAATGATAATTCTGATGCAGTCTTAGAGCAAGCCTAGAGTAAATGCCTTTTGTTTTACTCTGTAGCACACAAACCCGTGGTTTTAAAAGTTGAGATATCTACTCCACTGTAGTTCTGCATCGAATGTGCACAGTAAACACAATGGGTTTATCGCTTTTCAATTATTACGGCAAAAGCTCTGAAAAATTAGTCACGGTTCGTTATTTATCATAACAGATACGATATTATGTATTTCACTGACGTGATATCATGTCATGAATAAACGTATTTCATTGTTGTAGTTGACATCATCAATATCATCATTGGCATCAATGTATATGCTGAAGATCTGTTTATCTTTCCGTTGGGAAAAAAACATAAACTACCAAATCTCCAAAGTTGAAAGAAATATAAAAATATTTTATGCGTATCTTGTTTGAAACATCTTACTGAAAGGTTACTGAAGACCTTCAACCTTTGCACATCTCTTTTCCTGCTGAGAACCAAGATAACTAGCATTTTGTGATAGACAATCCTCCGAACACAGAACACTCAACCTCTAAAAACTGCAAGCCTTTGAATCAGATTTTTGTGTTTCAGACTTTCAAATTGCTGGGGGTATAGAACTAAAACATTGTTCCAAGTGTCTGCAAGAATGTACCTGAAAGTATTTGAGTTCATTGAAAAACGCGATTATAAACTGTTCTGAGGACATGAATTGTAACCGAAAGTGCCACTTGTATCCAATTACTGAATAACATGTGTTTCACTGAATGCGTCTTGAGAACTCTGGATAAAAGATTGCCTATTTTGTTCATTTCAGATAAACTAGAAACAACAGTGCATTTTAGGATGAAACATGTATAGCCGTACATAGGGCTATAAGTATTGTAATTCCTTACATTATTATAATAATTCTTATAATGTTGTATGCCTGAAGTTGGCAGCGGTTATCACAGTAGTTAATGATTGATGGCTATGGGAGATCAGACGTTTAATACAAGTCTTTGATTGGTAATTATATGTTACAACGATGGATCATGTCCATCAGGTCAGGAAAAGACAACCAACGCTCTGTCTCTACCAGGGAACACAGTCAGTCTATCTAACTACTGTTTTGTGTTTACAGGGTGTGAGTAGCATCCCTCCCAGCAGTACATCTTCCACCCAAGGATCATGTCTATCAGGTGTGGTCCAGACAACCAACACTCTGTCTCTACCAGGGAACACAGTCAGTCTATCTAACTACTGTTTTGTGTTTACAGGGTGTGAGTGGCATCCCTCCCAGCAGTACATGTTCCACCCAGGGATCATGTCCATCAGGTGTGGTCCAGACAACCAACACTCTGTCTCTACCAGGGAACACAGTCAGTCTATCTAACTACTGTTTTGTGTTTACAGGGTGTGAGTGGCATCCCTCCCAGCAGTACATGTTCCACCCAGGGATCATGTCCATCAGGTCATGTCCAGACAACCAACACTCTGTCTCTACCACGGAACACAGTCAGTCTATCTAACTACTGTTTTGTGTTTACAGGGTGTGAGTAGCATCCCTCCCAGCAGTACATCTTCCACCCAAGGATCATGTCCATCAGGTGTGGTCCAGACAACCAACACTCTGTCTCTACCAGGGAACACAGTCAGTCTATCTAACTACTGTTTTGTGTTTACAGGGTGTGAGTGGCATCCCTCCCAGCAGTACATGTTCCACCCAGGGATCATGTCCATCAGGTCAGGTCTAGACAGCCATCTCTCTGTCTCTACCAGGGAACACAGTCAGTCTATCTAACTAACTATGTGTTTACAGGGTGTGAGTGGCGTCCCACCCAGCAGTACATCTTCCACCCAGAGATCATGTCCATCAGGTCCAGACAACCAACACCCTGTCTCTACCAGGGAACACAGTCTGTCTATCTAACTACTGTTTTGTGTTTACAAGGTGTGAGTGGCATCCCTCCCAGCAGTACATCTTCCACCCAGGGATCATGTCCATCAGGTGTGGTCCAGACAACCAACACCCTGTCTCTACCAGGGAACACAGTCAGTCTATCTAACTACTGTTTTGTGTTAACAAAGTGTGAGTGGCATCCCTCCCAGCAGTACATCTTCCACCCAGGGATCATGTCCATCAGGTCAGGAAAAGACAACCAACACCCTGTCTCTACCAGGGAACACAGTCAGTCTATCTAACTACTGTTTTGTGTTTACAGGGTGTGAGTGGCGTCCCTCCCAGCAGTACATCTTCAACCCAGGGATCATGTCCATCAGGTCAGGTCCAGACAACCAACACTCTGTCTCTACCAGGGAACACAGTCAGTCTCTACAACAGGCAGGTGTCTCTCACTGTCAGTGTGGAACATGACTCCTTCGATCCCCCCACGTATACAAATCTGTCACATCCAACCCCATACAGTTTCCTGGTGAGCGGTCACTTGGCAATTAAACCTACAACTATTTCACTGATTTTTTATAATTACATGGACTTTAACGTGTTGAGATATGTGTTACTAAATATTTATGGGGTATCTGTAGGTAATACAATAGAAATTGTTATGTTAACGCTAGGATGTATGACGATGTATATGTTTCTCAATTATATTCATGTCAAGATTTAAATAACGATATCATAAGGCATGTGTGCTTTTGTTTACAATGCATTTAAGGTGGAAGAAATGTTTCTATTTATTATATTAAAGTGATGCAAAACATACTACCTCTAAAACTGCTTTAACTAAAATTGTTATAACAGTTATATTTGCTGTTGCAGTCCCAGTTACCTCGGTGACACTGACAAACATCAGTTCTGATAATGAGAAGATAGCACTAATGGCAGGTCAATCCCTGACCTTGACCTGCGTAACCTCAGCCAGTTTTCCCACTTCTACTGTGACCTGGGCGACCTTGCCATCAGGAACGACACCGACAGTTAGCACAGAGACGACATCTGGTGTCCTGGTGAAAACAACAAGCTCCGTCACATTCACTGTCAGTAGGAGTGACCAGGGGTGGGGGTGGGGTGGGGGTGGGGGTGGGGGGCGCATTCGTTGTCAGGCTGAAAACATCAACGGTCAGACATCCCCGCAGTCTAACAGAGCCACACTGGAGGTTTGGTGTAAGTAGACTCAGTCTAACAGGGCCACACTGGGGGTTTGGTGTAAGTAGACACAGTCTAACAGAGCCACACTGGAGGTTTGGTGTAAGTAGACACAGTCTAACAGAGTCACACTGGGGGTATGGTGTAAGTAGACACAGTGTAACAGGACCACACTGGAGAATTGGTGTAAGTAGACACAGTCTAACAGAGCCACACTGGAGGTTTGGTGTAAGTAGACACAGTCTAACAGAGCCACACTGGAGGTTTGGTGTAAGTAGACACAGTCTAACAGAGCCACACTGGAGGTTTGGTGTAAGTAGACACAGTCTAACAGAGCCACACTGGAGATTTGGTGGAAGTAGACACAGTCTAACAGAGCCACACTGGAGGTTTGGTGTAAGTTGAAACAGTCTAACAGAGTCACACTGGGGGTATGGTGTAAGTAGACACAGTCTAACAGAGCCACACTGTAGGTTTGGTGTAAGTAGACACAGTGTAACAGAGCCACACTGGGGGTATGGTGTAAGTAGACACAGTCTAACAGAGCCACACTGTAGGTTTGGTGTAAGTTGAAACAGTCTAACAGGGCCACACTGTGGGTTTGGTGTAAGTAGACACAGTCTAACAGAGCCACACTGTAGGTTTGGTGTAAGTAGACACAGTGTAACAGAGTCACACTGGGGGTATGGTGTAAGTAGACACAGTCTAACAGAGCCACACTGGAGGTTTGGTGTAAGTAGACACAGTCTAACAGGACCACACTGGAGAATTGGTGGAAGTAGACACAGTCTAACAGAGCCACACTGGAGGTTTGGTGTAACTAGACACAGTCTAACAGAGCCACACTGGAGGTTTGGTGTAAGTAGACACAGTCTAACAGAGCCACACTGGAGGTTTGGTGTAAGTAGACACAGTCTAACAGAACCACACTGGAGGTTTGGTGTAAGTAGACACAGTCTAACAGAGCCACAGTGGAGCTTTGGTGTAAGTAGACACAGTCTAACATAGCCACACTGGAGGTTTGGTGTATGTAGACACAGTCTAACAGAGCCACACTGGAGGTTTGGTGTAAGTAGACACAGTGTAACAGGACCACACTGGAGAATTGGTGGAAGTAGACACAGTCTAACAGAGCCACACTGGAGGTTTGGTGTAAGTAGACACAGTCTAACAGAGCCACAATGGAGATTTGGTGTAAGTAGACACAGTCTAACAGAGCCACACTGGAGGTTTGGTGTAAGTAGACACAGTCTAACAGGACCACACTGGAGGTTTGGTGTAAGTAGACACAGTCTAACAGAGCCACAGTGGAGCTTTGGTGTAAGTAGACACAGTCTAACATAGCCACACTGGAGGTTTGGTGTAAGTAGACACAGTCTAACAGAGCCACACTGGAGGTTTGGTGTAAGTAGACACAGTGTAACAGGACCACACTGGAGGTTTGGTGGAAGTAGACACAGTCTAACAGAGCCACACTGGAGGTTTGGTGTAAGTAGACACAGTCTAACAGAGCCACACTGGAGATTTGGTGTAAGTAGACACAGTCTAACAGAGCCACACTGGAGGTTTGGTGTAAGTAGACACAGTCTAACAGAGCCACACTGGAGGTTTGGTGTAAGTAGACACAGTCTAACAGAACCACACTGGAGGTTTGGTGTAAGTAGACATAGTCTAACAGAGCCACACTGGAGAATTGGTGGAAGTAGACACAGTCTAACAGAGCCACACTGGAGGTTTGGTGTAAGTAGACACAGTCTAACAGAGCCACACTGGAGGTTTGGTGTAAGTAGACACAGTCTAACAGAGCCACACTGGAGGTTTGGTGTAAGTAGACACAGTCTAACAGAACCACACTGGAGGTTTGGTGTAAGTAGACACAGTCTAACAGAGCCACACTGGAGAATTGGTGGAAGTAGACACAGTCTAACAGAGCCACACTGGAGGTTTGGTGTAAGTAGACACAGTCTAACAGGACCACACTGGAGAATTGGTGTAAGTAGACGCAGTCTAACAGAGCCACACTGGAGGTTTGGTGTAAGTAGACACAGTCTAACAGAGCCACACTGGAGGTTTGGTGTAAGTAGACACAGTCTAACAGAGCCACACTGGAGGTTTGGTGTAAGTAGACACAGTCTAACAGAGCCACACTGGAGGTTTGGTGTAAGTAGACACAGTCTAACAGAGCCACACTGGAGATTTGGTGGAAGTAGACACAGTCTAACAGAGCCACACTGGAGGTTTGGTGTAAGTAGACACAGTGTAACAGGACCACACTGGAGGTGGTGGAAGTAGACACAGTCTAACAGAGCCACACTGGAGGTTTGGTGTAAGTAGACACAGTCTAACAGAGCCACACTGGAGGTTTGGTGTAAGTAGACACAGTCTAACAGAGCCACACTGGAGGTTTGGTGTAAGTAGACACAGTCTAACAGAGCCACACTGGAGGTTTGGTGTAAGTAGACACAGTCTAACAGAGCCACACTGGAGATTTGGTGGAAGTAGACACAGTCTAACAGAGCCACACTGGAGGTTTGGTGTAAGTTGAAACAGTCTAACAGAGTCACACTGGGGGTATGGTGTAAGTAGACACGATCTAACAGGGCCACACTGGGGGTTTGGTGTAAGTAGACACAGTCTAACAGATCCGCACTGTAGGTTTGGTGGAAGTAGACACAGTCTAACAGGGTCACACTGGAGATTTCATGTAAGTAGGCAGAATTCAGCAGAGCCACAGTGGAGGTTTGGTGGAAGTAGACACAGTCTAACACAGCTACACTGGAGGTTTGGTATAAGTACATACAGTCTAACAGAGCCACACTGGAGGTTTGGTGTAAGTAGACACAGTCTAACAGAGCCACATTTGAGGTTTGGGGTATGTAGACACAATCTAACATAGCCACACTGGAGGTTTGGTGTAAGTAGACACAGTCTAACAGAGCCACACTGGAGGTTTGGTGTAAGTAGACACAGTCTAACAGAGCCACAGTGGAGCTTTGGTGTAAGTAGACACAGTCTAACATAGCCACACTGGAGGTTTGGTGTATGTAGACACAGTCTAACAGAGCCACACTGGAGGTTTGGTGTAAGTAGACACAGTGTAACAGGACCACACTGGAGAATTGGTGGAAGTAGACACAGTCTAACAGAGCCACACTGGAGGTTTGGTGTAAGTAGACACAGTCTAACAGAGCCACAATGGAGATTTGGTGTAAGTAGACACAGTCTAACAGAGCCACACTGGAGGTTTGGTGTAAGTAGACACAGTCTAACAGGACCACACTGGAGAATTGGTGTAAGTAGACACAGTCTAACAGAGCCACAGTGGAGCTTTGGTGTAAGTAGACACAGTCTAACATAGCCACACTGGAGGTTTGGTGTAAGTAGACACAGTCTAACAGAGCCACACTGGAGGTTTGGTGTAAGTAGACACAGTGTAACAGGACCACACTGGAGAATTGGTGGAAGTAGACACAGTCTAACAGAGCCACACTGGAGGTTTGGTGTAAGTAGACACAGTCTAACAGAGCCACACTGGAGATTTGGTGTAAGTAGACACAGTCTAACAGAGCCACACTGGAGGTTTGGTGTAAGTAGACACAGTCTAACAGAGCCACACTGGAGGTTTGGTGTAAGTAGACACAGTCTAACAGAACCACACTGGAGGTTTGGTGTAAGTAGACATAGTCTAACAGAGCCACACTGGAGAATTGGTGGAAGTAGACACAGTCTAACAGAGCCACACTGGAGGTTTGGTGTAAGTAGACACAGTCTAACAGAGCCACACTGGAGGTTTGGTGTAAGTAGACACAGTCTAACAGAGCCACACTGGAGGTTTGGTGTAAGTAGACACAGTCTAACAGAACCACACTGGAGGTTTGGTGTAAGTAGACACAGTCTAACAGAGCCACACTGGAGGTTTGGTGTAAGTAGACACAGTCTAACAGAGCCACACTGGAGGTTTGGTGTAAGTAGACACAGTCTAACAGGACCACACTGGAGAATTGGTGTAAGTAGACGCAGTCTAACAGAGCCACACTGGAGGTTTGGTGTAAGTAGACACAGTCTAACAGAGCCACACTGGAGGTTTGGTGTAAGTAGACACAGTCTAACAGAGCCACACTGGAGGTTTGGTGTAAGTAGACACAGTCTAACAGAGCCACACTGGAGGTTTGGTGTAAGTAGACACAGTCTAACAGAGCCACACTGGAGATTTGGTGGAAGTAGACACAGTCTAACAGAGCCACACTGGAGGTTTGGTGTAAGTAGACACAGTGTAACAGGACCACACTGGAGAATTGGTGGAAGTAGACACAGTCTAACAGAGCCACACTGGAGGTTTGGTGTAAGTAGACACAGTCTAACAGAGCCACACTGGAGGTTTGGTGTAAGTAGACACAGTCTAACAGAGCCACACTGGAGGTTTGGTGTAAGTAGACACAGTCTAACAGAGCCACACTGGAGGTTTGGTGTAAGTAGACACAGTCTAACAGAGCCACACTGGAGATTTGGTGGAAGTAGACACAGTCTAACAGAGCCACACTGGAGGTTTGGTGTAAGTTGAAACAGTCTAACAGAGTCACACTGGGGGTATGGTGTAAGTAGACACGATCTAACAGGGCCACACTGGGGGTTTGGTGTAAGTAGACACAGTCTAACAGATCCGCACTGTAGGTTTGGTGGAAGTAGACACAGTCTAACAGGGTCACACTGGAGATTTCATGTAAGTAGGCAGAATTCAGCAGAGCCACAGTGGAGGTTTGGTGGAAGTAGACACAGTCTAACACAGCTACACTGGAGGTTTGGTATAAGTACATACAGTCTAACAGAGCCACACTGGAGGTTTGGTGTAAGTAGACACAGTCTAACAGAGCCACATTTGAGGTTTGGGGTATGTAGACACAATCTAACATAGCCACACTGGAGGTTTGGTGTAAGTAGACACAGTCTAACAGAGCCACACTGGAGGTTTGGTGTAAGTAGACACAGTCTAACAGAGCCACACTGGAGGTTTGGTGTAAGTAGACACAGTCTAACAGAACCACACTGGAGAATTGGTGGAAGTAGACACAGTCTAACAGAGCCACACTGGAGGTTTGGTGTAAGTAGACACAGTCTAACAGGACCACACTGGAGAATTGGTGTAAGTAGACACAGTCTAACAGAGCCACAGTGGAGCTTTGGTGTAAGTAGACACAGTCTAACATAGCCACACTGGAGGTTTGGTGTAAGTAGACACAGTCTAACAGAGCCACACTGGGGGTTTGGTGGAAGTAGACACAGTCTAACAGGGTCACACTGGAGATTTCATGTAAGTAGGCAGAATTCAGCAGAGCCACAGTGGAGGTTTGGTGGAAGTAGACACAGTCTAACACAGCTACACTGGAGGTTTGGTATAAGTACATACAGTCTAACAGAGCCACACTGGAGGTTTGGTGTTAGTAGACACAGTCTAACAGAGCCACATTTGAGGTTTGGGGTATGTAGACACAATCTAACATAGCCACACTGGAGGTTTGGTGTAAGTAGACACAGTCTAACAGGGCCACACTGGGGGTTTGGTGTATGTAGACATTCTAACAGGGGCACACTGGAGGGTCGGTGTAAGTGGACACAGACTAGCAGGGCCACTCTGGAGGTTTGGTGTAAGTAGACACAATGTAACAGAGATACATTGGAGGTTTGGTGTAGGAAGTGACAGTCAAACAGGATTCCCCTGGATGTTTGGTGTAAGTTGACACCGTTCAACAGCTTCACACGGGAGGTATGGTGTATGTACACACTGTCTAACATGGTTACACTGGGGGTTTGGTGGAAGTAGACACAGTCTAAAAGAGCTACACTAAAGGTTTGGTGTAAGTAGACACTGTGTAACAGGACCACACTGGAGGTTTGGTGTTAGTAGACACAGTCTTACAGGACCACACTGCAGAATTTGTGTAAGTAGACACAGTCTAACAGAGCCACACTGGAGATTTGGTGGAAGTAGACACAGTCTAACAGAGCCACACAGGAGGTTTGGTGTTAGTAGACACGGTCTAACAGGGTGATACTGGAGGTTTGGTGTAAGTAGACACAGTCTAAAAGAGCCACACTGGAGGTTTGGTGGAAGTAGACACAGTCTTACAGAACCACACTGGAGGTTTGGTGCAAGTAGACTCTGTCTAACAGAGCCACACAGGAGGTTTGGTGTAAGTGGCACAGTCTAACAGAGCCTCACTGGAGGTTTGGTGTAAGTAGACAAAATCTAACAGGGCCACACTTGAGGTTTGGTGTAAGTAGACACAGTCTAACAGGGCCACACTGGGGGTTTGGTGTATGTAGACATTCTAACAGGGCCACAGTTGAGGTTTGGTATGAGTAGACACAATGTAACAGAGATACACTGGAGGTTTGGTGTGGGAAGTGACAGTCAAACAGGATTCCCCTGGATGTTTGGTGTAAGTTGACACCGTTCAACAGCTTCGCACGGGAGGTTTAGTGCATGTACACACAGTCTAACATGGTTACACTGGGGGTTTGGTGGAAGTAGACACAGTCTAAAAGAGCTACACTGGAGGTTTGGTGTAAGTAGACACACTCTAAAAGAGCTACACTGGAGGTTTGGTGTAAGTAGACACTGTGTTACAGGACCACACTGGTGGTTTGGTGGAAGTAGACACAGTCTAAAAGAGCTACACTGGAGGTTTGGTGTAAGTAGACACACTCTAAAAGAGCTACACTGGAGGTTTGGTGTAAGTAGACACTGTGTTACAGGACCACACTGGTGGTTTGGTGTAAGTAGACACAGTCTAACAGAGCCACACTGGAGAATTGATGTAAGTAGACCCTGCGTAACATAGCCACACTGGAGGTTTGGTGTAAGTAGACACAGTCTAACAGGGCCACACTGGAGAATTGGTGTAAGTAGACACTGCGTAACATAGCCACACTGGAGGTTTGGTGTAAGTAGACACAGTCTAACAGGACCACACTGGAGAATTGGTGTAAGTAGACACAGTCTAACAGGACCACACTGGAGAATTGGTGTAAGTAGACACTGCGTAACATAGCCACACTGGTGGTTTGGTGTAAATAGACACAGTCTAACAGGACCACACTGGAGAATTGGTGTAAGTAGACACTGCGTAACATAGCCATACTGGAGGTTTGGTGTAAGTAGACACGATCTAACAGGGTCATACTGGAGGTTTCGTGTAAGTAGACACAGTCGAACAGGGTTACACTGGGGGTTTGGTTTAAGTACATACAGTCTAACAGAGCCACACTTGAGGTTTGGTGTAAGTAGACACAATCTAACAGAGCCACATTTGAGGTTTGGGGTATGTAGACACAGTCTAACAGGGCCACACTGGAGGTTTCATGTAAGTAGGCACAATTCAGCAGAGCCACAGTGGAGGTTTGGTGGAAGAAGACACAATCTAACAGAGCCACACTGGAGGTTTGGTGGACGTAGACTCTGTCTAACAGAGCCACACAGGAGGTTTGGTGTAAGTGGCACAGTCTAACAGAGCCTCACTGGAGGTTTGGTGTAAGTAGACAAAATCTAACAGGGCCACAATTGAGATTTGGTGTAAGTAGTAACAGTGTAACAGTGCGAAACTTGAGGTTAGGTGTACGTCGACACAGACTGACTGAGTATTGTATTGGTGTATTGGATCTGTACTAGAGTCTGAGTTTACTGAGTAATGGTTATCTTATATAGGTTGCATCAGGCAACTTTAAAGGGTATATCTTGACTATATTTTAATACATATAAATATTGATCGACAAAAAGAGCACCCTTGTCATTTACGCATGTTGAATGGAAAGTGTCCGGCTGATCTTTGCACCTCATTCGGCAGTCTTGCAGTTATATGGCAGCGGTCTGTAAATAATCGAGTCTTCACCAGACAATCCAGTGATAAACAGTATGAGCATCGATCAACGTAACTGGGATACGATGACGTGTAAAATGAGTCGGCGAGCCTGACCACCTGATTCTGCTCCTTCAGAAACCCTGAGACCAAGAGATACCCAGTTAGTAACTTTACTGATAATTCTGTTTACTTGTAACCAGACGGACCAGAAACAGACCAGGTGAGAGTAACAAAACCAGCAAACACTGTGGTAGCGGAGGACCGTGACCTGACCTTGACATGTGAGGCCTTGACCTCCGTGTCTCCCGGAGTGACCTTCACCTGGGACTACAGTGACGGGTCGGACATTACAGGAGGAAGTACAGGATCTGTGACAGGATCACCGAGTACCACGTGGTCACAGACTCGGACATTCCGTCCTGTCAGGAGCAAGCCAGATGTCAGATATAGCGTGAGAAACACCAGGACAGCAGTGGTGGTCACCAAGACTCTGTCACTCGGGGATGTCAAGTGTAAGTTGAATAACATATTGTCCGGTCCTGCTCCAATATGGTATCTCCATGTATATACGTGTGTATTGTTTAACAGAATTCCGCAACTATTGAAATTGATAACATAAACATAAGGCCTAGGGAGTATGTTTGGTGAGAATGTGCTTTCAAAGAATGAATCGTGTGAATGATTGTGCAGACCTGACGTATAGAAAATATAACAGCTTTTGCTCATTTCTGTTTTCAACTTTGCCTGAAATATTTTGATTACCTCTAATGAATGTTTGTTTGTGTTTTTATTTGGGTTTTTTTGGTTTATTTATTTTATATTTTTTTTTAACTAGCAAAACAAACATAATTGCATTTTAAAGGCACTATAGAAATAATGTTTTCTGAAACTTGTTGAACTTCTATAGCTTGTAGCGTGTAACGAATAGTTTTTGTATTAATTGCTTTTGAAATATATTTGTATTTATGTCTGATATTAATTATTGTATAGTGCTTGGTATGTGTACTCCTCAGATAAATGAATCCGTATTGCATGGACTAAATACAATACTTCATAATATTAAGATTAACGAGATATTTAATAAACGACAACTTTTCATTTCTACTTTTTTCAGGTGAACAATTGACTAGACTTTGGATATGTTTATGATGGTGCTACCGGTGGGGCAGGATACTCTCACCTTTTCGCGTACACCTAGTATCTTGACTATTTCATATCGCATGGCGACAATCTTTGGACTCTCTGGTCTAGACTCGATTTGTTTACAAACTTCATTCTGCAGGTGTAAAACAAATGTCCATGACTGTACAGTCGACTTTGCCTTTAGCAGAGATTTGGTATGGATGTGTAAAGCGTTTGCTCGCTTCTATTCTACTCTCAGGGCCGCTGTTTACTTCGAGTTCTTTAGGTAACACCACATAGTGGTCTACAGTACGGATGTTCTCTCAAGGCCGTTGTGTACATAAAGTGTCGGTCGTGTATGTCACATTAGCTAGAGCAGCATAGATGTGACATAAATCTTGACAGCTGCTGGTTATTAGCAGATAATGCTAACAAGTAAGGAAATCCTTTGGACCGTAACTATTTTCTACATCTAACCACAGCTTGAATTATATGACAATTCGTGCCATGATTATGTTTAACTGTTGTATTCCCTAGATGCACCCGACATCACCTTCAACCCCGTTGATATAAAAAAGCAAGATGTAGTATGACTCATATGCCTGACAAAATCGTAGTGGATTTGAAGGTGCATGCCGAGAATCTATATGTAAATTGAATGCAATAGACTAGATTGTTTTTGTAACTATTTTTTTGTGTGTTTTCGTTTTGATTATATTACAAAAGAATCCCGTGTTTATTCTCTGATTTCCCATTCCCCGGCTTGTCTAATGAAAGACTGGCATTGTTACATTAGTATGTGCTAAGCTAGTCAAGTGTCTCTCGAATACTTCCTTTAAGTTGAATATTCCCAAACTAAGAGTGTGAAAAAACTAACCCTTTAGGAAGGTGAGTAAATAGTGAGTTTAGGAACAGCGACACAAATGGTCGAGGTACAAATTTCGATCATGTCTATGCAATGACGTTCTCCATATTCGATTCTGTTCCATTTGCAGATAGAAGCAAACCTGAAAACAGCTATCTATTGATTTCAGATTTTTAGAGAAATCATATGAACAAATGCCCTATTGCTTTTATCTATTGACTTTCACACATTCGTTCATTATTCTTTCCGCCATGATTCTCATTTTCCACACATATGCTCCATGTCATATCTCATTTATGCTCAGTGTGAAATCAACTAACGCTTACACTGTTGATCTCGAAATAACATGTCTTAAATGAAGTGTGCAGTTTGAGTCGCACTGCCCTTATGCAAATCAACTGTTTATCTGTGATGACAGTCTTTGTTTAACTGAGTTAGGATCACCTGATGAACCAACACGATTCAAAGTCATTGACAACGAGACACATCGTCTGTGTGGTTGACATGGACGCCTGGGTTCGATGGCGGCTACCCCCAGGAGTTTGTAATGGAATACCGAAAATTTGGCTCTTCCACATGGAATGTATTTGGTTACTTCGGAGATACTGGTAACATGTTTGTGTTGGAAGTGAACAGTTTGGCACCTGGAGAGACATACACCTTCCGGCTGCATGCTCGGAATGCAAAGTACGAGGCATCAACCACAGCATTTGTCTTCCTGGAAGCAAGGACCCATCTCAGGTACCTGATATGTTTATGCTTCAGAACATGCATGTTCATACACATTCAACACAATTTGTGACAACAACTTTTCAGGCCACTGATTTCCACGTGTACATGTATGTGAGAAAACACAGTAAGACAAATGCATCTTTAGTGGCTACCCTCGCAATGTTAATTTCTGTACCATTGTATTGGTTACTTAATGTTATGTTCCAGTTCTCTTGTGTTCTGAGTGCTCACACGCATGGTTTTTTGTTTATAGCTGAATCTGTGATCGGAACTGCTCTTCTCATCCTACTGGTTGAAGGGCTACTATATGCCTGTTTTCTCAGACAAGAATATAGATATGTATGTATGGAAAGGTACAATTCATCATCACACTGGCACATATGCGACAAATGTATTTATCATATAAATGAATCATTGTTAATTGATAATTTCATCGTGCTGTTGAGAGACTGACAATTAAATATTATGGAGGGATAGTGTGAAGTTTTGAAATGCACTATGTTTGGCGGAAAATACACCTGTTTTGTTAAACTGAATTAACCAAGAACAAACATGAATATATGCCTTTCCATTATTTCACAAAATCGTCTCCGGGAGAAAGGTGATGTTTAAAATGTATCAGTCTCTTTGCTTAGTTTAATACACGTACATAACTTATTCAACGTATTCAAACTGAAGGTTTTTAGACACATTCGCACAACACCCAACTGTGAATGAATATGAGCTCAAAGTGTTACTTCCTTCTAGTGATGGAGCCCAATAAATGAAGTAGACAATGTTGGATACTCATCTGTAGGTAAGTATTTTAAGTGAATAGAACTTTCACTAGGATTTTGACCTGGGTGTGATATGGATTCATGTATAACGTACATTGGTACTGAACGTCTTTGGCGAGGATAAAGACCCTTTATTTGTATATTCCGGGAGCATACCATATTGGTTTATGCATCGATAACAAACACGATAATGCATGATCATCAAGTAATTGTTTACTATTGTTCTTTTGCATCAAAATCGGACCGATGAACTGCAATCTAACTCGAAAACTAATAAACATATAATGCTCAATAAAACGGTGATCATAATCAAAACATCAGACCAACTCTGTGAGTTTTTTTGCAGAATTTATGTCCTAAAAATAAGAAAAGCTGTTTAACAAATCATCATTAAAGTATTTACACGTCCACTTTTTGTTACGAGGGAGGAGTGCAAATAGAGGAACAGCCAGGTGTGGGACAAAGGATGGAGAAGGCACAGCTCCGGTAAATGAAACAGTAACTTTGTCAGCACTTGTGCACGTGCCTAACGTGAATGCTAGTATAACTCCAAGTATTTGATGGTGATGTATAAACACACACTGGCGATAACTCAGTTATCATACAAATGAGATTGCATATATTTAGGATTTGTTCACATTATTTGCAAACATCCAGAAGTTATCCTGTGGAGCCTAACAGATCAGACTGTATGAGAAAGGATATCCACCACCCAATCTATAAACGTTCACCCCTTAATTGTCCAACCTGTTTTAACGTCCAAATGTACATGTAAAATCTCGGGAAATAATACTTCTCCTCACTGTATTTGATCATTTGCATCGTTCTGATAGAGAATGTGTTGTGTCTTAATTCTTGATTTCTTAACAATCAGCTTTCACCATTCATACCTCGTGTGATCTAAGCAAATATATTAGTGTTCCCATTTGACGTACAAGCACACTTCTAGCGACTTTGTGGCTTACGTTTTGGAAAACCAGCAAAGCATAGTACTATTATGATAAGGGTCTGGGGTCCAAGTGATGGTTCCGGTGAAACCCCTTATCTAGCTGACGTGCTGGTCTGCTTTGGGGAATTAGCTCAGCAAAGAGTCCGAAGTCACAAGAAGCTAATTACAGTTTTATTAACAAGAACAAAAATAACATGGGGTGGCCACAGAGAGTCGGTACAACCCTCTGGGCTGAGGGTTAGAGATGACCTGTATTGGGAGTCTAAACCCTACTGACAAGCAAATGGAGTTGGTCACTATTTATCTAAAATTGAAACGATAAAAAGATTCGTTGAATGATACAAAATGGGTGTTCCCTATACTAACCAATGAAATACAGAATATGCGGTATGGGGTGTGTCCAACAAATGAAATGACCAGACAGGGAGAGTACTTAATCCTAGTAATCCTATTTCAACTGGCACTAATTGTGTTGACTATGGTGTTACAATAGATGGCTTAATGACCCTAATTTAAAGTGTTTGCGCAATATATTTTAATGGAGGTGATGACATGTTTACTTTATGAAAGCAGTTCATTAAATCGTCTAGACATTACTTTGTCTTACTGAAAGGTTTGAGTCCTTGAAACCTTAGGCTAGTATTTATCTTCAACATCTGTGATATTGTAACTTATACCTTTTTCAATAGTATGTCTGTGAGATGAGTTTTACTACTTTTGACTGGAGTCTTTCTCTAAGCTATTACAAATACATGATGAAACTAATATTCTATATTTTATATTTTCCTAATATCTG
Organism: Haliotis rubra; assembly: GCF_003918875.1. Taxonomy (NCBI): domain Eukaryota; kingdom Metazoa; phylum Mollusca; class Gastropoda; order Lepetellida; family Haliotidae; genus Haliotis; species Haliotis rubra. Next base: position 121,036 of record NW_025767659.1, on the reverse strand, counting down.
AATCCTAATATATCGCTTGTAGTGGTTATAATTAATAATGAATTTTCGTATGGATTATTATTCCATGATAGTACCATGTAATCTCGATGACAGAACAAATGAGAGTTAGCTTGCGGTCAAAAATATATGAAAACTTATTCTGATGGTTTCAAGTGTACGGAGTACATACAAATAAAATGTACATGAAGTAAATATATGGAGATACATTTACCTGCTAATAAATTTGAGTTGTTAATGCATAGAAGAAAACAAAATGACAGTCGTGACCTGGAATGAAATGATACTATTTGCGTTGGACTACACAATGTGCGTGGGTATGTTATATATTGATATATAATATTGTGTATGAGCAATTATATATAGATGTGCTAGTACATATAACAAGTGCATAGGTTCATTGAGCTCATACATATACATATTTTGTTTTGAACCATTTGTTAGGTACCTTGTTAATTTGGCTGATTTTGTTAGTTTCAACTTTTTAAATATCTGAATTGTTTAGGGATTTTTGTATAATTTTATGTTATTTTAGCCTTGGTTTATATTGAGTTTACATCACTCAAATTTTGGTTCATTTCGCTTCAGCCAGCCCAGTACGTTTGGCTGAGGTTCAGTTTAATTCGCTCGAGTACAGCATTTTGCGCGTTATTTTATTTTTTTATGTATGGCTTATTTTCGTTTGTTTCACATTGGTTATGTTCGTTCCGCGTTGGTAGGTTTGTTTCGCTTTCATTGCGCGTTGGTTAAGTTTGTTCCACATTGGGACGGTGTATTTCGTTTTCGTTTTGCGTTGGGTAAGGTTTGTTCCATTTCAGGATGGTGTATTTCGCTTTCGTTTCGTGTTGACTAAGTTTGTTCCGCTTCGGTGGGATGTATTTCGCTTTCGTTTCGTGTTGGCTAAGTTTGTTCTGCTTCGGTGCAGAGTATTTCGCTTTCGTTTCGTGTTGGCTAAGTTCGTTCTGCTTCGGTGCAGAGTATTTCGTTTTCGTTTCGTGTTGGCGAAGTTTGTTCAGCTTCGGTGCAGAGTATTTCGCTTTCGTTTTGTGTTGGCTAAGTTCGTTCTGCTTCGGTGCAGAGTATTTTGCTTTCGTTTCGTGTTGGCTAAGTTCATTCTGCTTCGGTGCAGAGTATTTCGATTTCGTTTCGTGTTGGCTAAGTTCGTTCTGCTTCGGTGCAGAGTATTTCGCTTTCGTTTCGTGTTGGCTAAGTTTATATGAGTTCACTTTGCATTTGAGATTGGTTGATCAGATCAATGCTCAAAATCTGTTGTGATGCAAATAACTCAGATGATCAGGCTGATGTCATTTGCTCACAACTAGTGATATCAGGTAACACTAAGTGAAATGACAGGACAAATATACGTTACCCAGAGCTAACAGATCCATTTGTTAACGAGGTGCTGTACCTTTTGCAGGAATATGACTATCTGGCGACCACAGGTGTGGGTCGGGAATGAATATTGGTAAGGTATATGGCATCTGTAATCAGTGTGCACTGCACGGTATTCAAAGGAGCCAACAATGCCGGTGCCTTCTTCTTGTACAAAAGAGTGTTTGGATTTATAGATGGGTAATTCACCAGGAGTATCATAATCCTCTGGGGTGTCAGTATCAAACCATTTACAGAGATCCACCCAACTCTCATTGAGGTAATCCTGTATGAGAGGAGAGGAACAGCTTCAAAATACGCTGTATGATATCTATGATCACTTTTGTCATAGTTATATGAGACTTTGACATAGCAGTCTCCTTGAACTATTTCAATGCCCACAACTCTCTTTATATTTGGATTGATTTCTCGTAGGTGTATAGGTTCCATTGGGTATGGTTCAACGTCCAATACTGGGTCTGTAATGATTGATTGCTGTCTGAAACTTTTTTGACAGTACATTGACCGATTTATCGTTTTGTGTTGATTCTCTTTGGTTGAAAAATTTGTGATTCTTCAGTGGCCGTTTTCGTCGTTTTCCTGACATGTTTCTCTTGACGTGAAATTCTCTCCGAATTGAGTCTGAAATGCTGCTGCCATATTCCCATGTGTTTCCTCTTTCTGGATCCGTCCATTTCACTCTGTAGTAGATTTTGTTATTTGCTCTCTTGGAAGCAAGAATTGAGTGAATGTCATCAGGATTGAAAACCTTGGCATCATTTGTTGACGTTGGTTGTTGGGTTGGTTGTTGAACTTGACTTGCTTCTGATTGTGGCCTTGATTTTGGCTGATGATGCTTGTTGTTTATTCCTCGTTTTCCCTTGTTTGTATTTCCTTTCTCCTTGCGATTGGTTGGATTACTTGGACCTGGGGTGTTCTGCTTCTGCTTAGTAACTGCTGCACTGAGGCCAGCAGAGTTTTCCGGAGTGGCTTTCTTCTTCGTAGTATTTGGTTTGTGTGCCTTCGTTTTTGGATTGGTTTTCTTACCTCTCTGTTGTACAGGTGATTGATCTTTGGTTGAACTTGTTGACTGGGCGTTGTTGCTGTCAAGCTGTGGGTCGTTGACTTGTTCCTCGTTGTCATCTACCACGTCTGAATCCATATTGTTGCTGTTGTTGAGGTATGGTTCTGGCGGATACTGTGGGCGAGCAGCTGGATCGAAATATGGCTTCAGACGGTTGGCATGGACCAGTGGTTTGTGTAATTTGTCGTCAGAACTTCGGCGTAGTTTGTAGGTGAAATTTGGACCTAAATGAACAATGTAGTAACTGCCATACCATTTTTTTGTTAACTTGTTGCAGAGGCCTTTTTCTACTTTTTGACAATATAGCCAAACTCTTTGGCCTAGGGAGAAATCTGGCTCTCTAGCCTTACGATTGTATTGTTCAGAATACACTTCCTTTGCTCGAGTGGTGTTTTCAGCTGCAATAGTCCTTGTAATTTCTAACTCCTCAAGCAAATTTGAAAGATAGCTTTTGTGGTTGTGGCCTAAATTTTCCTTTGGAATTAACGAAACGTCTTGTGGAGCTCTCATTTCTCGGCCAAAAAGCATAACAAAAGGGGACTTTTGGGTTGATGAATTTGGAGCCATCCGATAGGCCATCATGATGCCTGGAAGAAACCGGGGCCAATCATTTTGAGTTTTGTTACAATAGGCTCTTAGTGATTGATTGATGTAGGAATTGAGCCTTTCTACACAGCTATTTGTTTGGGGATGGTATGGGCTGGTATGAGTGAATTTGATTGCCAAAAGTTCACAAATAGCCTTGATTAATTTGGACATGAAGTTCTGACCTCTGTCTGAAATTAAGGTCCTTGGAGCGCCATACCGACAAAATATTTCTCTCACGAGAACATCTGCTACCTCTGTGGCTTCTTGGGTTCTCAGGGGGGAAGGCTTCACACCATCTAGATGCTGCATCAGTGATGACCAAAATGTGCTTGTACTTATCTGATGTTGTTGGTAAAGGACCAAGGATGTCAACATGCCATCGGGTGAAGACTTCTTCAACAGGTAGTGGACGTAGAGGTGCCTTTTTTGCTGTGGTAGTGCCTCTTGGTCTGTTGACATACCTCACATGTCTGAACATATGTCGCAATATCGGTGTACATCTTGGGCCAGTAGTATTTTGGTCTCATGGTGTTGTGCATCCTTTCTTTTCCATGGTGGCAACCGCCAAACTCAGAATCGTGGTAGGATCTCAGGACCTGATTCCTGAGAGTTCTTGGAACTGCCAGCTGTTTAATGAATTTGTCCGCATGGCCCTTCTGTCTCTGTGGGACAAATCTGTATAAAATTCCTTCATCGATTTCAAAGGTAGTGGCTTCAATAAGAATCTTTTGGCGATCCTTTTCATTTTCTGGAAGGACATCATCTTCTTTGTAGTCGAAAATCTGTGTGAAATCTGGACAAATCCTTTGTAGATGATGCAAGTTGGGATGTGCATTTATATTTACCTGAACCATTGTGGCTTGTGTGACATCGTCACTTGTAGCGTGTAATGCTGCAACAATGTTTGCTGGTACTGTTTGGTAGTCCGCTTCATATTCAAAGGTGACAGACAAATGAGTTGTCTGTGTTTCACTAACTAAGTGATTAACACTTGGTATGCAATCATCCTCAGTCTGAGTTGATTGGGTGACGTGTGAGGATAGTTGTGGGCTTGTTGAAATGTTGGTGTGGCTTCTTTTCCCAAGTGAACTTACTGTAAAGACGGTTTTCTCAGCATCTTCTTCTGTTTGATTCTGACAGTTAATATTTTCCTCATATTCCCTGCGTGAGAGCGCATCGGCATTCCCATTGGCTTTACCGCTGCGATGAATGATATCAAAAGTATAGGTAGACAGTTCTAATGACCATCGCCCTAACCTACCTGTGGCATCCTTGATGGATTTGAGCCATTTTAATGAGATGTGGTCTGTGTAGACAGTGAATTGGGAATTTGCAAGGTATGGACGAAATGATCTAATGGCTTCAACTAAAGCTAAACCTTCTTTCTCTGTGATGCTCCAGTTCTTCTCGCTGCCGTGAAGAGCTCTGCCTCCAAAAGCTATAGGGTGTTCATTATTCTTCTCGTCTTTTTGACTTAAGACAAACCCTATGCTCATATCGCTGGCATCAGTTGCGAGAAAAAATTCTTTGTCAAAGTCTGGATAAGCCAGAACGGGTGTGTTACACATAGCATGTTTGAGTGTGTTGAAAGCCTGGTCACACTCAAGTGACCACTGGAACTTTGGTTTTTTACCAGTTTCTGCCTCTGAATGCTTTTTTAACAATGCATTCAATGGCAGTGCTATTTTAGCATAATCTTTCACATATTTTCTGTAAAAATGTGTGAGGTCTAAAAATGAACGAACCTGTTTTTGTGATTTGGGTATTGGGAAGGTTTTAATTGCTTCGACCTTTTTGTCATCAACTTGAACACCTCCGCAGGATAAAACATGACCAAGAAATGAAACCTTGTCTGTTGCAAAATTGCATTTTGATGGCTTCAGTGTTAATTTTGCCTGTTTGAGATAGTAGAAGACTTGCTCCAAATGTTGGAGATGTTCTTCAAAGTTTTTGCTGTAGATTATCAAATCATCAATGTAAATCAACGCAACTTTGAAAAGCAATTTTCTTAGCACTTTGCTCATGAGTTGCTGAAAACAAAGTGGAGAATTAGACAAACCCTGGGGCAAACGTTTGAATTGATAAAGGCCTTGATGGGTGACAAAAGCAGTTTTATTCTTCGAGTCTTCGTGTAATGGCACTTGGAAGAAGCCATTGGCAAGATCTAAAGTGGAGAAAATTGTAGCTTGGCCATTGCCGATGTGATCAACAACATCGTCAAAAACAGGGAGTGGCCATGACATTGGTAATGTGACAGAATTTAATTTTCTGTAGTCACAAACAAATCTATATGAGCCGTCACGTTTCTTAACTAACATGATGGGGGCTGAATACATTGAAGTGGACTCCTCAATTAAATCATATTTGCGAAAATCTTCTACAAGTTCTTCAGTGACTTTTTGGAGATGGGGAGACTGACGATAAGGCCTACACTTAACAGGGGGATGGTTGCCCGTGTCAATGACATGCTCGTGCATGACAGTTTTTCCTAAATCTGCAAGGCTTGTTGAAAACATGTCTCTATTTTGTCCTAAAAAGCTGAGTAGTCTTTGTTGTTGGTCAGGCGTCAGTTGAGTCTTGGTCAAGTCGAATCCTAAATCTTGAGCAATTTTGACATAATCCCTAGTGTCATTGTCTGTTTTCTTAATGTTATTGTTAACTGTATTTATGAAAGGTTGGTTGCAGTCAGTTTCAAAGATAGAGTGGTTGTCAATGTAACAAAATTTGCCTACAACTGTACCCTTGTCTAAAACCTTTTCTTCTTGTCATAAGCCTAAACGTAGCAGTTTTCCTGTGCGCTTTTGAGAGGGTCCTACCACTTGCTACTTCAGAATGAGCAGTGAGGGAGGCGATTGGTTCAATGAGGATGAGGGAATCATCTTTTACCTCAGGCAGTTTTACCTTAAAATGAATTTCACTCTGAGGGGGCATATAAATTTGATCTATTGTTTTTGCTAATCCACAAATTTCTTGAACTGAAGTGGCAATGAAATTGATGTATTGCCTATCTGAGGTGCTGTTCCCTATTATGAGGGAATGGCAGCTATAATCTAAGACTGCATCGTTGTCATTGAGGAAGTTTTCACCTAGTAGGACTGACTGTGGTAATGAGGGCAGGACATAGAATTGTTGTGAAAATTCCTGATCTTCAATGACAAAATCCAACACAACTGAACCCAACACTTTGTGCAATTCGTCGCCAACACCTTGAATGTGTGGAAAAGGTGAGTTTCCAAAAACTGGTTTGTTGAAAGCTTTGTTTAGAAAAGCAAACGAAATGCAGCAAATGGATGCCCCTGTATCTATTAAACAAGTTGTTGTTTCAGTGCCAAATGTTACCTGAATTACACTTTTGGCAAGGGGCGTAACTAAGGACACAGTTGGAATTTCACTTGCAAAGTTACTTTCCATACCAGACTCCATATTGGCCATGACACCTTATAGTATGTACCGTACTATAATTAAGAAAGACAAGAAATCAACAATGTAAAGGAGTACTTACAATTTTTGAAGATTTTTTCTTCCTTGGTTGGTGACTTTAAGAGTTGGTGGTCCTTAATCCAGTGCTGAGATCAGAGGTAGATGCAGTCGCTTGTTATTCCATGTGTTCTTGTAACTGGTTGTAGTTAGTTCCTGGGCTCCGAGGTTCCGAAAATCGTTGATTCTCCGCCAACTAATATGATAAGGGTCTTTTGGCCCAAGTGATGGTTCCGGTGAAACCCCCTTATCTAGCTGACGTGCTGGTCTGCTTTGGGGAATTAGCTCAGCAAAGAGTCCGAAGTCACAAGAAGCTAATTACAGTTTTATTAACAAGAACAAAATAACATGGGGTGGCCACAGAGAGTCGGTACAACCCTCTGGGCTGAGGGTTAGAGATGACTTGTGTTGGGAGTCTAAACCCTACTGACAAGCAAATGGAGTTGGTCACTATTTATCTAAAATTGAAACGATAAAAAGATTCGTTGAATGATACAAAATGGGTGTTCCCTATACTAACCAATGAAATACAGAATATGCGGTATGGGGTGTGTCCTACAGATGAAATGACCAGACAGGGAGAGTACTATACAAGTGTATATTTATTATTACTTAATCCTAGTAATCCTATTTCAACTGGCACTAATTGTGCTGACACATGTCCTGGAAGCTTCCTTATTTAACTGGCACTAATTGTGCTGACTATGGTGTTACAATAGATGGCTTAATGACCCTAATTTAAAGTGTTTGCGCAATATATTTTAATGGAGGTGATGACATGTTTACTTTATGAAAGCAGTTCATTAAATCGTCTAGACATTACTTTGTCTTACTGAAAGGTTTGAGTCCTTGAAACCTTAGGCTAGTATTTATCTTCAACATCTGTGATATTGTAACTTATACCTTTTTCAATAGTATGTCTGTGAGATGAGTTTTACTACTTTTGACTGGAGTCTTTCTCTAAGCTATTACAAATACATGATGAAACTAATATTCTATATTTTATATTTTCCTAATATCTGAATCCTAATATATCGCTTGTAGTGGTTATAATTAATAATGAATTTTCGTATGGATTATTATTCCATGATAGTACCATGTAATCTCGATGACAGAACTTCACTTAAACACTTCTATTATTATCACACGTATCATGTTCACGTTTGAATAATCCAATTGCCATTCGCAAGTAGCCAGTTTGTTCCAAGATAAGCACGCAGTCCTTTAAATATATGCTTGTCTTAATGTTGTAGAGTGAGTGAGTTTAGTTTTACGCCTCACTCGGCAATATTCCAGCTATATGGCGGCGCTTAATGTTGTGGAAAAACGATAGGTGAGGTAGAGTCGGAACCAGTAAAACCACCAGTATTGACCTGGTACATAGTACTTGCCGTAAAGTGTGGAAGGATAGAACCCATTTCAATCATCTGTGTTGTCCCTCCAACCCTTGAACCATGAATTTAGTGCGCATTGGTTATAAGCTATGTTTGTCACTCATTGACGTAGTAGCTGGCAACTGTGTGTTCCTTTCAGATCCGATGTACGGAGATACGTGTACCTGATGGCCCAGAAACGACACGCACATACGCACACACACTCGCACGCACACGTACAAGCACACTCGCTCGCACGCACATATGCACTCAAACGAAAAACATCATCACACATACACACAAACACACTCAAACACGCATACGCAGAAGCACACACGCACTTTCAATATGTAATTTCTATTAGCAATACCTCCAGTTATTCACATTTTTTTGCATAAAATGTATCTCTTGCACGCGTTATCGTCTTTGTTGATAGTGTTTTCACAATATAAAATCAATGTACACAACACTGTTTATTGGTTTTGTGAGTTATATTGCACATCTAGCAGGAAAGCTATTTAACAAATATCATAACTTGTGATATTCATTTGTTGTTTACCGACGATTGCAGTAGTAATTCAGCTGTATGATCCCGGCCGATGAATAGTCGACTAAAGGACAGACAAACCAGACTGGCTACAGATCAAGATGACCCAGTGACCAAGCCGGACTGTCAATCTACCGTGCAGACTGACATACGTTTCCAAAGCATTAGGTCAACTGCAGCAAAATATTAGTGAACGTAGTGAATGTGAGGTAAGTGTTTTAGCAATGTTGTATCTTTCCTATGCACAAATGGATCCTAGAAATTGGCAAGAGATGCCGTAATATTAAGATAATTAAAAACTTAAATTATTTATGTTTAAAGGCGTTTATTCATACCCTGGTCGCAACTATATTTATTGCAGTGTACTAGGGATGGGTGATCGCAGAATCCTTGTACTTGAGGGGGACATTACACCACCTGTCGATAAGACCGACTCTACCTGAACGCTATCTAGGCTATCTAGGATCTACAGGGATCTATGTTACTGCACTCCACTATCCATGACAGCCAGTTACCGAGTGGACAACGAAAGATCGATGCCCTGTGGTCTAAATGTAATGTTCACTCACATTGTAGTGTCGACTGATAGTCGACGGATGACAAGCTCGTTTGAAGGATGAATAAGAAGGTAATTACTTTCTCCTAGTGGTGTGGAGCTTTAATGTGAGTAGAGTAGTCTGCGTCAGCAGGTGGCGCTAAACAGGGGTATTTCAGGGGATTAAGACTTGAATTGTGTATTCTCGCTCCAGTGCAAGCGCGGCCACTACGTCATGTTTCTATGTAAAGCATGTCGTTTTCAGTATTTTAACATTTTGTTGTATGTTTCAGATTTGTGACAGTGGGACTAAGATCTGTTGTAATTCAACGTGTTGCTGTCGCTAGGTTACAGAGCCAGTGTGATAGTAATGTGAGTTGCTGTATGTGCAGACATTCGATTATGTATATTGCTCTGAAGAGCAGTCGGTATTATATTGTTATACTGAAAAACTGTTACAGTACATAGAGAAGTTCTATCTTGATAGTGTATGTCCACGCATGTTATTGTCAGTACAACTGTACTTAGTGTGGGTTCCTAGTATTGTGATCTACCTTCAGTTGTTGGCGATCTATAGCCCGTATTTTATATAGTATTGTCTTCTTTGATTGGAATATTTTAACTTTGCTCGCTAGTTGTATATTTATATCTGTGATTCTCTAGTCTTTTTTGTTTCCACTGTTTATTGTATGGATTGTTTTCTTCACGATATGGCTGGGATATTGCTGATGTGACGTTAAATAGTAACTCACTCACTCACTAGTGGTGGTTCCTAGTGATGTGATTAAGTGATGCAGCTTTAATATATATATTTGTTAAGTCTATTATGTTAGCTACCTGTATCCTGGATAGTGCAGAGGGGACTATCCTCGTGAACGCCATGACTTACACGAAGTATATCCCTAGCATCTGTGAGACTGAGAGTGACAGAAGACATGTTCTCGCCATATGCCGAACACGTCCTGAAAGATTGGACTATAGCACAGAAAAAACTTATCACCGGTCTTCAGTCCAATTCGAAGTAAGTGATCCATTATCAGTATCTGAAATTTTACCTCTCTTTGGGTTGAAGATTGGCCAAAGTCCACTGGATGCTCCAATTCAACCACGAATCTTGGCTGAAAGAATAGATTGAATTATAACCCAGTGTAGTGTAGGTTCAGGGTTCACTTTGAAAAAGGATCGCTACAAATTGATGAAATGAACCTTCGGTGAATTCTTCATGGAGAATTTACGCAGGCACGTGGATGTGAAGTTGGTTTAAGGACAAAGGAGGGCCGGAATTATCATGAGCAAAAGCTCTTTTCACGCCTTGAGGAAATTTCAAGTTAGGTGCAGTCCATATCCTCAAGGAGCGATTGTATCTGAATTCCATTCTAAATGTATCCAAGATAATATTCTACGATCTCTACCACAACTACATCGTATCTACCTGTGGATCAGAAGCACAACTGATTCCTTGTGCTACAGCATCCTCTCTTATTACATCTATGAAGTCGGGTTAAAAGACGTATTCGACATTTCTGACTTTCCAACTGTAAGTCCCCTCTGTTCCACAGAAAACAGGATAGTTCTCGAAAAGATGAGATGCATGCCATCCCAATTTACTGCAATAAGACTGCACAGACGTGTGAAACGTTGGTACCCTGTGGGGATCATCAAAGGTGTTGAAACGGAAACAAAATCAAGAAGACAATGAACCATTGACAACTAAACACAACAAATGAGTGAGTGAGTGAGTTTAGTTTTCGGCCGGATGTAGGGTACCCCCGCCACACACGTATGCAAGCACGCGCGCACACACTATTTAGGTGTAAGGATCATCACAGCATTTCTTGAATCATTTGCATTAATAAGTGATGAAGGGCTTTGACTTAGGGTACCTGTCAAAACTGGACAACATCCCACGAACTGTAGATGGTTCATAATTGCTATCATCTTCATTTCTGAGGCTAATAAAAATGTACACCAAATGTCACAAAGTTCTTCTGTTGGTTGGATGGACACGATAGGACGTGTGTCGCCATTTGCAATCATGAACCCTTGCAAACGCCCCATGTTGTACATTGTTTTACGTTGTGCGTTTCGGTTCTCATTGTCATGAACGAATTTGTCAATTTGCGAATGATCATATAGTTGTTCAGGGTTTGGGGATCGATCCGTATCGTTACAATCACCAGGTTCATCGGTAAAAATTCATCCTTCATCAGTTCATCAATTAAGTCAGTAGGTAAATCGATCTCACCACAAACTGGCACTGACGTTACCGTGTCAGGTAATTTCGTAAGACGTTACCTTGAAACCTGTCGCATCTCCCCTGTGTAAGTTCTAATGTTGTACATGTTGTATGTTCCAAGGGGGGCCACAATGGAGATAACACGCCCTTTGTCTTTGCCATCGATCTTCACGTAATCGTTTACACAGATGTTATTTATTGTTGAGGCCATTTTGAAGTCGTGACTATGCTTAATCTGCAGCAACTACGGTAGCAGACGACAAAGGAAAACATAAAAGGAAAATAGATACATGTTGCTATCTAAGCTAATTTCGGTTTATTTCATAATAACATACTACAAGACAATCACACAAATAAGGCAGGATAATTAAAGTGTTTGGCACGAGTAACAGGTCTGCATTCGATTGAAGCACGAGAAACTTATCAATGAATTTTAATTGAGACCAATTAAGACCCAAGGTCATCACCATGGAGTAACCAATCACAGGTTGGAAATAGATCTCAAACATATGTTTGATACCAGTTTTCTCACAGGGTTTCTACCCGTGAAGGTCCGGGTTAGAATGAACCTTCAGTTACCCATGCTTGTCGTAAGAGGCGACTAACGGGATTGGGTGGTCAGGCTCGCTGACTTGGTTGACACATGTCATCGGTTCCCAATTGCGCAGATCGATGTTCATGCTGTTGATCACTGGATTGTCTGGTCCAGATTCGATTATTTACAGACCGCCGACATATACATGCATATCAGAAATGGTAGATCTAGTTATCTTCATCGTATGTAAAAATATTCACAGAAATAAAAAATACTAACAATACATACTTGTTTTCATTTATTAACATTCATAGATGGCATAACATACATATACATTCACATAAGCGAACAGTTTCATATCTATTTCATGACCACATTGGCACACGTTTGTTTTTACCGCATATCAGCTGCCATTATGACCCGGATGTTACAGTTTCCATACAACTAATTCCATAATAACATGTGGACGTCTAATGTACACTCAGGCGTGTATCATAACATATATAATTTATAACTCGAAAAAACCTTTGATGGTCATTAACATCAAACACATCTAAGTGGTGTGTCAGAAATGTTTGCAAAGTGTTCAACGATGTTTTGGCCTCAGATAGCTTGAAGCATTGGAATCAGTCATAGAGACGTTCAACCACTAAGCAGACTGCTTCAGGATGTCAGATACGCTTGATCGTCCAATCTTCACATCAAACTTCTGCTCAGCAAAAGTGATGACTTCTTGTTGTGTTGTCTGGGGTTTGTCTTTCTTCAAAAGGAAATTTCTTTCTTGATCAATGGCGTAACTTCTACAAGGGGTCGCTTAGCAGGTGGTGTACTCGTGACCAATATCTTGTGATGAAAACTCATGTCGGTTGTATCATAAACATTTTATACAGCTCGCTCCACTGTTATTTCTTGATTAAATCGTCTCAATTAATTATCCTGTGTTCCTAATTAACAAGTTTGATGTTCACTGACGCCGCTGTCAAGCAGCCAGTAAGGCACACGCTAATTATCACTCACGTGTGATTGTTTGTATACGGTCGGATATACGGTCGGATCATCCGACCGGCTGTGTTGATTGTCGGATTAAAGAATGTTTTTTACACTGTATTTACAATAATCAGCTGCTAGATTGGCGTGTAGGAGTCGGAATGCGAGAATGTCGGATTAACAAGAGTAATTATCACTGTTTTAAATGGTTCCCTAATTTTTTTGTCGGATTAACGTGATTGTCGGATTAATGAGTGTCGGATTAACGAGAGCTGACTGTAGCTGGAATAATGCTCAGTGCGGCGTAAAACTAAACTCACTCACTCACACCGGTTTCTCACCCACAGGTGCGTAAGAAAATCAGATCCTGGAACTGTATGGAAATGAAATCATCGATAGTTGTTCTCTGTCATTCCCCTCTATTCAGAATCAACACAACTGATTACATGGCGATTGGAAGGTCTTCATTTATTGGGCTTTTCAAGATATTTTATAAGCGCTTCATTTTGGTTTTTCTACGAGTCTCCTGATGAATTGATCCGGTTGACATTAGAGAGTTAGTTTGTGTCGCAGAGTACGTGTTCAACAAGGGTGAAGTGCCTCTTCGAAATTTTGATTGATTTATGTAGAGTTATACAAGGGCCCCTAAAATGTATTGTACATGCACTGTGTCCGTGCCATCTGCTGCAATTCAGAAATGGAGGACAATCAACAATAACTACAATACACAAGTTCATGTTGTGTGCCCCTATCGCATTCAAATTCAAGTTCTGTGGGCCCAAATGACCCCTTTCCCTATCACTATATACTAATTATTATTAATTTACTTCAGGTTCAGCCCTTGTGTCCTTACAAACAGTTAAGGTGGAATGTTTGGATCCAGAAGCGATTCTTCGCTCAAAAGGAAAATAGCCAAGAAAAAGTCTATTCCGTAATGATTTCATTGCGTTCTTTCCATTACCAGCGCCTCGAAAATACACGGGATGAGGCCAAAACGGTCGAACCGTTCTTAGTAGAGGACCGAGCAATGAAACGACAGGTATAATCTTGCAACGTACGTTTTTACCCTTGTGAATAGGTTTACTTATAGGATCACAGTGATTTCTTTGGATACTGAGATATGGTGCCAACATTTATTTTTTTAGAACCTTTTCCTGAGACAGATTGTTCGCAATGACACTACTGCTTGTCAGTTTGGCAAGGGATGATGCAGGGCTCCTGATCATGAAAACTTATCTGGAGCCCTGGATGATGTACATATACAAAAATCACAGAACAACCGTGAGGTCACAGGGCATGAATACTCAGCGAGGGAGCCATGAGATAACTCAGGGGTTAAAACATTCGTATGCAACCTGGATTTATGTAGAGGGTAATGTCCGAGTAACTCTCCATTCCTTAAAAATAATGGAGCCGAGGCCCCGGAGGGGCCGAGGCACATTATTTTTAAGGAATGGAGAGTTACGAGTTACGAGGATATTACCCTACTTAAATTACATTCGAAGTATTGGGAATATTTCTGTTATCAAGATTAAATGTCAAAATGACAAAATGAAGGTGTTATTTTGAAACTGGTACACATCGCTCCATTCCTGAAAAGTAATGGAGCAAACAGACAATGGAATGACGTCACAAATGTAATTTAATCCTTATGAAAGTTATTTTTCACAGTAATACGTCTGAGTTAGGACAGTCCAAAAGATTGCCAATTCAGTTCTCCCATATGACTGATATGTGTTATGATAGATTATGACAACTGAATGTTTTAAATATCTATTAATGTTTTTTCAATACCTTTTTATAAACTTTCCATTCACTATTCTAATTATCCCCAACTGTTTTGTCATCTCTGTACGTACTTTTAATTAATGTTTAAAGTCACATTATCTTGTGAAGAGTTTGAATAGAAAAAAATAACTCAGTGAAAGACAGGCATGCTCCCCTCAAGTATTTTCGGTTGACATGTCCATAGTAGTAAGCACGCTGTATTCACGCACACTGCTTGTGGTGTTCTGTGAAGTTGAACAGGCTGCGATAATTATCTTGATCAAGAAATTGCTTCGAATTTCATATTTGGCACCATATGAATGTATGTTTTCTGTTCAATGTCCTACAAGGAATGCATCAACAGTTATTATAAGTGAACTAATGTTCCTTCTGGACATTACCTCGGAGGAAGTTAGATATCGTGTGTTATATTTCTGACACACATTGGTAATACCGTATTTACCTGGCTATGGCGTCGTTATAACGGTGTCAATAGCTAGATACCAAAACAGCTCTCAATATACAGGTGACACAGTAGATATACAACAAGCTGTCGTCAAGCTATCAGAATTGTGGTTCAGAGTTAGGCAGATGTAACCAGACAAATGGAAGCTCTACTTCCCGGTCGAGGTGTCAATAACATACATGTTGTGCTTACGCACCACTTTCTTCGGTAAGAGTTCGGCAACAAAGTTTTACATTACTTCCTTGTAGGTCAGGCAGGTTGGTGATAAGAGACTCTTTGTGGACTTAACAGCGCGCATAATGTTTCCTCCAGGATGTGAATGCGTGAATAACATATGCGTGAGAATAATCTGAACAAGCTATTCGTTTTTCATTAAAAGGGAGACAATTGATATGAGGCCGATACTATGTTTGTCAGCTGAGTAAATGTGATAGGACCACCTGTGTGGTAGGGTGAATGCAACTTGCTCAGATGACCTTCATATACCCTGATATGATATTTCAATGTGCACCAACATACCTTATCAGATTGAAATAAAGCTTACATGCAATACTAGGCTCGTGCTAGTCTGCCCTTTCTACCGCATTGTGAAGTATAGTTGTCTGCCCTTCCTACCGCATTGTGAAGGATGGTTGTCACAATAAATCTCTCTCTCTCTCTCTTTCTTTCTTTCCGGTGCTTTAACCAGCACACACACGTGCACATACGTTTTCATGCTATATTTGGAACACACACAAGCTAACGAATACGAATGCAGAAACAAACACACAGATACGAATACAAACATGAAAAGTGTACGCACGCAAGCTATCTGTGTTACATATGTATGTACAACTTCTTGAGACTGTGTATAGATCGTCTACATATATTATTGAACAGAGCACACAGATTCATACAAAAACACCCACGATCTCTGTCACGTACTCTAGCATGACAGTTTCGAGTGAATTGGTTTGAATTGCCAAGGGAATTGTACTTATTATCACACAACGTAACATTCTGCATTCTCACCCAATTACGTAGGGTTTTTTTTTATTTTGAAAGGTATGTACTCTCCTGAGTTGACAAGTAATTTATTTATTTTTTATGCATAATATTGTACCAAATGTAGTTTGTTGACCACATACATGCAGGGTATGGCGCATATTGTCTCCTTAGGTCTTAAACAGTTACCCGGGTGCAAGTACGAGGCCGGTAGGAGCGTTACTCGAGTACTCGTCTAAAAAGAATTATCTCCCTTCTCATTCCACGTGTAGTTGTGTCAGTCGCAACATGGCAGAGCAATCACGCTCCAAAGTTTGGAGTTGTTTTTAAACTTGTGTTATTTATTCATATCAGTAGATCATGCAATTACTTATCAGTTTGAGAATACAACATAGTACATGGCGTTAATTACGAAAGAGCGGGTCCATTGTTTATTTCTTATTCAATGAGCTTCGAATATAATGTACGCATACACATAACAACACATGGATAGTCAGATGAGACCACACTTCCATAGCTTAACATTCGTACCTGAAACAAAGACGCAGTCTCGAGGACGAGTACTCGAGTACTCGCGAGTAGTTGAAGGCGAGTACTCGAGTACTTTCAATTACTATCCGTTTCAACCGTATACAGTCTATTGCCATAGTTACATAATTTACAACGGATGTGTGCGATGCTTGGTTTGCATATTCAATTCTAAAATAATATATACTCACCGCCAAAAGAAACGCAAAGTGTGAAATCATGATATTTACAATGAGTGAGAACATGGCGCTTTTTCTAACAACCTTTCTTTATCAAAAGATAACGATAACCCAAGAGAAAGCACTTAAGTTTATATTCTCCACATGACATAGAAATCCCCAATAAATCACATGACGCATGCCTTTAGGAGTTGTCCTTTACAGGGAAACAAACGTTAACGTCAATAACGGGTGTGACCTCCATTGACATCAGCAACATCTGCACATCTCCTCCTGCGTGGTGTTTAAGATACGTCAAAGGAACCTCCTGCGTCGACAACACTTTGTTGCAGTTGCAGTAAACATGACGTACTCGCTGTTGGTGAATGTGTCTGTCCATCTCATCCCAGCGGGGTTCGATGGGATTCAAATTCAGGCTTCAAGCTGGCCAATCCATCGTCTAGATGTTGTCTGTGTCCGTCTTGATGTGTGCGCTCTCGCTCATATCTTGCTGAAAAACATGATGATCTCTTTGAGCATAAAATGGGCGAATTACTGGTCTCAACACTTCTTCCATGTAGCGCTAGGCAGTGACACCCCTACCACTTTGCCCACTGTTCTGAAGCAAAATACATATTGAACATGACGTCCTCAGCTTATGGCACCCTCAAAACATGTTGGAAGGCCCTCCCCAACGATCTCTCTCCAAAACAAAGGGTTCTGAGAATCTTTCACCTCGACGACGCCATATCCTCACCCTTCCGTCTGCGGTATCGATACAGAATTCACTTTCATCTGAGAAGACGATGTTCTGCCACTATCCATTGTGCCAGATCCGATGGACTGGTGCCCAGTTCAGTCGAGCACGTCTACCAACGTCAACCAACGTATGATTGACGGCATCGTAAACCAGCCTGAGTGAGACGGCGACGTACAGTATAGTCGCCGATGGGTCTGTTGTGTGTTCCTATGGTGTTACGCACTGTTGTGGTAGTTGGCATGAAGCGATTCCGCAAAAGAGAGGTCACAGTGTAGCGGTGTTGCCGGTATGACGTTACACGTGGACGTCTGCTACGAGGGTGGTCAGCGACGTTGTTTGTCTGCTGCTAGCTGTCAAGCCGTTTGCAGCTGCTGAGTGTTGGGTTTCATAACGCCCGATGACGCCTTGAATGCTGAAACCTGCCTCAATATTCCCTATTGCTCTCTGACGCTCGTTTGCACTTAAACGTAGCATGCTCACTGTTGCATGAAAATGCGAATGCAGAAGTTTACTAGTGTCGGTTCCTTAAGGAGCAGCTTACGAGCAAGAACGTCACGCAAAGAATGCAATTCAAACTTCACAAAATATCTCTGTTCGGGCAGAAAGAAAACTATTGAGTTCACATTTTACTGACGTGTGAAGTCACGTGTGCTGCGTTTGTGGAAATCATTATTTTCTTTTGCCGTGAAAAACAGTATTCAGGGTATCAATTACATATCGGACAGCTATTCAACACCGTAGATTTCCGTCACAAATTGATATTGATGAATTTCGCGTTTCCTTTGGCGTTGAGTATGCGAAGCAGTTGTTCAACAACGTTTGATAAGTCCTCCAAAGACTTTTGCTGAGATACATGAACTTCTAAAGATCATGTCATTGCAAATGTAATACAGATATATCTGTTTGTCTGTGTCACAATCATCTGCAACACACAACTGCATCCAGAATAATCACTTATAAATTCATTACAGACCTGATAGCCCATGACATACGTATAGTTGACTCGACCATCAAGTTTGTCACAACAATAGTATTTCAAAATTTCATTGTAAATATTACTTGTTCTTAAACATAACATAATTAAATATAAACTATCCCTGATAGGACCAGGTCAGAGATAGACTATTAGTTCAGGAACCAGGACGTCTTTTAGTTACGTATAATGTGTTTAGTGAGGATGGTGAAATACATAACGCAGAAACTGCAAATATTTCACGAACCACTCTCCCTAACTTGCCACTGCCGCTGACAAACGGAAGGCCGTGTGTACAACGTTTGACGTCTGTACGTAGATACTATTTGTTCAGCCTATTTTATGCCTCATTCGGGGCATATGATACAGAAAGGCAAACATACATAGAGGGGCTGTTGATACTTTGCGAATCTTAAGTCATGATTATCTTCTCGTTGTTACATAACTAATATGGGGGTTCTACTGGGTGATTGATGAATAGTTTACATTTGCCCGATTGAAAATGATTTGTATTCAGTGACATAACAAGTGATCAAAGTAACCGGCTCTTGTGGATGTAGCTTTCTATTTTATTACCATTAGTAGGAAATGAAGGTGATGTAAATACTCCTGGACGTCTAAGGTTATAGCGTTGTCCTTTCCACCAAACTGCCATCACATGTCCATGTGTTTTATCACAGATGCAGATGGGATATTGAGAGTAAGTCCAGTTCCAGGACAGGTGAATTCGTGATCGGATGGAATCGGTGTTGCACGTTCCACATCGTAAGTAACACCTGCACCTCCACAGAATCTGTGACAGAACTAGTAAGACAGTTTAAAACACTGACAACACATGTAGGACAGTCGAAAAACTAATGATGAATACATTCGGGACGAAGGACAGATGGTTGATTAATATCTTATAGCCTGGGTGAAGACCTAACAACCGCTCATATAGCACAGATGATTAACTGAGAATGTTTCAGAAAGGTGATGGCTGATTATGCTTGCCTCCCCCATTAGGTGTTCAGACACTATACGTGGTACTGAACGATAATTGATAGACAAAGCTACTGCTATTTAATGTAATACTTGGATTTTGAGATGAGGCCAATGACAATGTACATTTGATTATCAGGATAAATACGTCGGAGAGGATATGTGTTAGTGAGGACGAAGTGGATTGTTTGGATTATGTTTGATTTTTTAATATATCTAAGAAGGAAGGTTAGATAACTTTAAACAGTAACAATGTCAGTGATGTTATTGATCAAACTGGATATTGTCTTTGGCAGTAAGCAGACATTTTAAATCTTCCTTTACAGTAACTAAACCAGCTGTTTGTGTTAACATTTGGTATTTGTGTATTATTTTAGCATGGTTCATCAAAGAGTGAGTGAGTTTAGTTTTACTCCGCACCCAGCAATATTTCATATAAAGTAACGAGCAGAACAAATGCGACAAA
The DNA here is from genome assembly GCF_003918875.1 of Haliotis rubra. NCBI lineage: Eukaryota > Metazoa > Mollusca > Gastropoda > Lepetellida > Haliotidae > Haliotis > Haliotis rubra. Next base: position 101,223 of record NW_025767659.1, on the reverse strand, counting down.
AAAAATTATCAAAAAACCCGAAATACATTGTTTCTAGCCGCCAGAAGCATGCCTCGTTGGTATGGAATTATCTCCCTTGGGTTCAGGGATGGCTTGATCACGTGACCTCGTTGCTAGCAGACGATACCGAAGCTTTGCCATGACGTTACAAAACAACAGAAATCGACTCTTGGCATATTATGAAGCAGGTATTACTAGACTTGTGAAACTGACGGAACTGCATCGGGCCTCAGTTTACCGAAATTTGAAGTAATTTGACTCAGTGTTAGAGAGAGCGCCGGCGTACCCAAACTGGTCTGCAAATCAGGTTGCCGTGAAGGCGTCAAGTCAAGGAACCCCTAAGGTATCAGAATGGAAAATCAGAAGATCTTTAAAGCAATCTGGATATCTCAAGCGAGTGCCGAAGAAAGTTCCATTGAAGACAACAGCACATATGGAGAAAAGGCTCAAGTGGTGCAGGGAAATGCAGTGTAAAGACTTTTCAAATGTGATTTTTACAGACGAATCAAAGTTTCAGTTTTATAGGATCACAAGAAAGAGGTGGTCAAGAGGTGGACGTAGCTGCAAAATGGTTTCGAAGTTCTCACCCAGTGTCATGGTTTAGGGTGGTATAGGCAACCTCGGGGTAGCTGCTGCTAACTATTACAAGAAGGATGGATTCACGCAAGTACTGTCAACTTATACAAGAAGGCACAGTGGAATCCCATATAGGACAGAGTAGAATACCTTTCAAACCTTTACAGGACAATGCACCTGTACACAAGTCAAGACACACCTGTAACTGGTTTGAAACCAGTCACGTGACCTTACAGAAATTTCCAGCGGCATCCCCAGTCCTGCACCCAATTGAAAATGTGTGGCAGATTATAAAGGACAAATTAGAAAAGTTGGAACTGAAGAGTGTCGTTGAGTGGTCTAATCTCATCAGTCAAATATGGGTGGACCTCCCCTCGGACTACATAGACAATTTGATTGAAAAACATGGGACGCCGTATTCAGCAGTGCATCGAGAGAAACAGTAAATAAACGTTGAAACTACGTCTGTGAAAAGTCGCATTTTTTCTGCTCGTTACTGTTTATGGCGGCGATCTGTAAATAATCGAGTCTGGACTAGACAATCCAGTGATCAACAGCATGAGCATCGCTCTGCGCAATTGGGACCGATGACACAACCAAGATCGCGAGCCTGACCACACGATCCCGTTAGTTGCCTCTTACAACAAGCATGGGTTACTGAATGCCGGACCTTCACGGGTAGGTTCATCAAAGAGTGTATATCAATATACGTATGTTAATAGGATGAGTTCTGTTTATTGATAAGGTTATTGCATTCATACTTGATAGGGTAACAGCTCTGACGTCACGGATGGGTTTTATCAACATTGATTGACGTTCATGTAGTTTGACGTGTTAAACCCATGATGTTGAATAAGTCAGCGCAGGATTTCTAAACTCTGAGTACACGGGACGAATTGCTCGTCAGAGTTTGTCCCTTGACTGTGTATAGATGCAGAAAATATGTTTCAACGGTTACCTAAATGGTTATGAGAACAATCTGTTGTTATTGTTTATTCAAAAACTCAAGGGTGTAATGCAGGGCAGAACTCTCCCCTCTCAAGCCAACTTCAAGTGCATCCGGCGGAACCAGTCTTTAACAGCCAATCAACATTGACGACATATTTTGTGTGGCCAATCAACGCCCTGGTCTCATACTCTAGGCTATCATGGACGTCCCTCGTGATCATGGTCCGTTTCAGAGTTTCTTTGAGTGGCATTTTATAAGTTGGGAAGTACAATACAGAACAAACTTTATGGATAACAACTTCTTTTTATTCGTGAGTGCGACGTTTCGATACAGATTCTTGTACCGTTGTCAAGCATAATGGAACATGAAAAAGGGGAAGTGTGTATATACTGGATGTAACAATATAACAAAGAAAACAACATAATTAACATAATTGGCTAGGCAGAAAGCCAGAGAGTAGACAAAGGACAGGCGTGGAAGCCTACTCTCTGGCTTCATCAGCTTTCTGCCTAGCCAATTATGTTAATTATGTTGTTTTCTTTGTTATATTGTTACATCCAGTATATATACACTTCCCCCTTCTTCATGTTCCATTATGCTTGACAACGGTACAAGAATCTGTATCGAAACGTCGCACTCACGAATAAAAAGAAGTTGTTATCCATAAAGTTTGTTCTATATCGTTTCGGAGTTGCTAATGTGTGTGCAATTACGACTGCATGAGTTGTCTGTAGTGCGTTTCAGGTACTGGGTCCATTGACAGTCGGTACATAAAGATTTGTATGTATTATATTAGATTTTAATTGATTAAATTCTTGTTTATATTGTAATAGTACAGGAGCAGTAGTAGATACAATGATAGTCCGGGATCAAGTCCAACAAAAGCCTCTACAAAGCCTTATTTCCCAAATAAGGCTTTGGTCGGACCCTTAGCTCTTACTACCATTGCCACTACTGCTTTCCCAACCTATGACGCCAGCGGGATACGAACCTCACATGTACAGCGCCGGGGACATTGCTGAAGTATGTTGGTATCCTGGGATTGTATGGGCTCCGTCTAACGTGCCGCTATGTCACGTTGGCAGGAGGTAACATTGTGTCGTACGGTACGATCAATAATTCCTCTCTAACAAACCCTCTGCCCGGCCCATCTCTCAAGCAGTACAAGGTAGGCTCGTCGGCTTTGATGTCTACCTTATCTATGGTGTAAGTTTTGACTCACCATATCGGATCAGTGGCTCGCTTGGGACTATCGTCCTCATGTTCTCCCGGGGACATGGCTGAAGTATGTTGGTATCCTGGGATTGTATGGGCTCCGTCTAACGTTCTTCCGGATGGTAGAGGTACCTCACAAGAGCTCGGTCGGGTACTAGCTTCTCCTTACCAACCTATGACGCCAGCGGGATACGAACCTCACATGTACCGCGCCGGGGACATGGCTGAAGTATGTTGGTATCCTGGGATTGTATGGGCTCCGTCTAACGTTCTCCCGGATGGTAGAGGTACCTCACAAGAGCTCGGTCGGGTACTAGCTTCTCCTTCCCAACCTATGACGCCAGCGGGATACGAACCTCACATGTACCGCGCCGGGGACATGGCTGAAGTATGTTGGTATCCTGGGATTGTATGGGCTCCGTCTAACGTGCTGCTATGTCACGTTGGCAGGAGGTAACATTGTAGGTACTTGCTTCTCCTTACCAACCCATGATGGAGCAGCCGGTTCGGCTATCACTGATCTTAGTTTTATAACGTCTGCCGGTCTCTTGCCAGTGAGTCGCGTGATTTCATGGTTGATGGCAGACACCACCTTAGGGAGCCGTTCAACCCATTCCGTCGATCGTTTTCCCGGGTTGGTCATCTCCCTCGCATACTGATGGCCGAATAATCGCTCAGCCAAAGTCCTATTAAATCTCTCAACTATGGCTTGGCTGCGATGAGCTCCTACCACACCTCGTCTCACTCGTACTTTGTGCTTAGCCAGCAACTGCGACACAACTCCCATAAACTCGTGTCCGGGGTCAACTTGCAGCTCTGTTGGCCATGTCAGTGGACTGCGTTTGTATATGCGTTCGAATCCGCGGGCTGCCTGGGCCGAATCTTTCGCAGTCAAGGGTTCGGCTTCCTTGTAGCGACTGGCCACATCCACGACTGTTAAGGCATACTTGTACCTCTTGTCGTGGGGTAGGAACAGTAGGTCTGCCTGGTGAACGCTATTAGGTATGTTAATACCAAACTTCCTTCTAGGCACGTAGCGTGGTGCCGGTAAATAGATCTGCCACAGGGCTTGTTTTTCAAGCCACGCTTTGGCCTCCTCCGGCGTTACTCGCGCCATTTTAGCTAGCTTATCTACAGCGCTAGCTCCTTTCCAGTACCCACGCGGGCTATAGTAAATAGCCTCAAACTTTCTCTGGTTCCGTGACATGTCGCCTATATACATCTATGTTCTTGGTTCAATTTTCTCATGCCCGTACGCGTACGTGTTTATCCCATCAATAGCTATCCAACGTTTAGTGTCCATAGGCGACAGGGACGTCTTGTTTATAGTCAGTCCGTATATCCTATGGCCATCACTTCTAAGCGTGTTCATTTTATGTCTAAAGGTACGGGTCTTGAACAGGGCTTCCTTGAATCTGGCGTGTTTGATGTGTTGTTTCACCAGGTACTTCTTAACACCCTTAGCCTTCCGGATCTCACTATTGTCCGCCTTCAGGATGGAGTACATCTTAGGTCTCAAACCTATGTACTTGGCTATGGGTGTGCCAGTACACTAGTCCTTCATCTTACCTAGGACCTTTTTATTTACCGTGCTGTGTATGGCATGGTCCTTGGGGTAGTCGCTGGTGTCGTACAAATCGAGGTGTTTTTTCATGTCCTCGTACACATCCTCGGTTCGAATCTCCATCAGCAGGGAATCCGTGTCAGTGTACAGCACTTCACACCTGTCGTCGTACTGTTTCTTAAGCTTGTTGTAGTAAAAGTCGTACATCAGGTGTTTGGATAAATCGAGGATGCTCATCCCCACGTAAACAGGCCGGTTGAATTTTATGTGGCTTTTCTTCATGTGTAGGGCAACTAGGTCATCGGTGAATATTTTGCTACGGTTGAATGCCGGACTGGCTATCAGTCTCCTGAGCTTGTCTTCCTCATTCATAGTCTTACCGAACACCGAGTTGTTCATGAGCTTGTAGAGATTTTTCTCAAAGTCACTGGTGGCAAGCTTTCGGAGGTCTGTGTTCATTCTGATGTAAGGCTCCATCCATGGGCTCTGGTTGAACATGAGCACCCTGTGTATTTTGGTCAGCCTCATACCCAACGACAGGTACAGCTGTAGGTTGAGATAGTGAACGATGTACTTGGTCTTATTCATTAAGTTGGGCAAGAGTTTTTCAACATCTGCCACCCGCCCACCTAACAAGTTATGTTGGTACTCAGACATCCAGTCTGGGTTAACCCTCATACGTTCGGGGGCCAGGGGGTAACTGTTGTGTTATGTGTGTAATGCCTTGGGGTATTCCAAGTCAACCTCGAGGATATAACCTTTGTTCGAATCTGGTGCGATGCTCATAACATCGACCTCGTGTGACGCCCATTCGAATCCCCCTGTGGGCAGATACTGGCTCATGGCCCAGCCGTACAGGTTGTTGGCGTCGAGGTAGAGAATGTGATTGGTTGGCTTGCTTAGGTCGTAGCCCTTCACGTATTGATTATTTGCTTTCGCGTATCGTTTGGTTGCCATGGAGATCCCGCCTCGCAAGCCTTTCTCAATGAATAGGTGCATGTCATAATCTGTAAGCAATTCCAACTTAACTCCGGTCTTTTTAAGCAAGGCATCCCACGACAGACCTGGGCTGGTGTAATACCATGCGGGGTCGAGTTTATACTGCTTGAAACATGTCCGCCTAAACATCTCAAACACGTCGGCTAACAGCAGTACATCTGTCCTCAAGTACAGGTCGTGGTAGTCACCCAGATTCTCACAACCCAGTTTATTCCATACATTAATAGCGTGTGAGTAATCGTCTTGGGAAATTTCCGAGTCTGTCAGATTGCTGTAAAATTCTCTGATGGGGGGTAGTCTGGTCTCGGCGAACTTGGGCCACCCATCCATGTACTCATAGGGGTACACACCCTTCCTCATCAACAGGCATCTAGTCTCGGCGTCTGTGTATAGATCGGTGATAGGGAAGGTATCGTTGGCCTTGACCAGACTGTCGAGTGACGACAGCAGAAATTGAACTGAATCGATGAACTTCAGGCCGTTTAAGCTGAAGGAGATGTATCTCTCCATGTTGTTGGGGATGTACGTTATATTACCATCGATTTTCGCGATGGCCTGCATGATCAAGTGTGAGTCATACCCTCTCAAGTTGTGAAAGACCACGGGGATGTTTATTGTCTTAGGGTTGATTCTAAGCTTGAGGTTACACGCGCTGTGAGCGGTGCCTCTATACTTACTGGTTACGTGACAGTGATCTCTCACCGAATCACCGTTCAGTGGTGAGTCACACACGTGACAATTAGTGCTACAGGTGTGAGCTAGCCTGTCGGCTTGGGTCATACGCATGGGAGCGACTCTATACAGTGCGTTCCTAATAATTTTTTCTTCCTCCTGCAAACACTTTAGAAACCTTTCAGCCGCGTCAGGACCCCTATACACTACCGGAGCTTTCGTTTCCCCGTCACAACGGACGACAATGTATCCAAACCCACAGGTTTCATGCTCCTGTGTTTTGGGTGTGGTTGGGGTATCCCCAACAACCCCGCCTGTGGGAGTATCCCCAACAGCCCCGCCGGCGGCAGCCTCAACAGGTTTGACCAAGGCTTCAAAGTCGACGTATATGATATAAGGCACAGACATTTGGTTCTTGTGGTTGTCGAATTTTAGGATATTGTCACCTTCCTTAGGCATGTCGACTCGTATGACCGTCTGCCCCACACCTTGGCAATCCTCCCGGTGGTGGGATTCTAATAAATCAGCTCGGCTGAAACCGTGCAGGCATCGCACACAAAAGTGTTTTTTCCCAACGTGTTTCGACTGATCATGCAACAACTGACTGAGATGTCTTATCCACGCGTAGTGGTACTTTTCACCTCGTTGGATCATGAATATATTGATAACTTGGCAGCCCAACAATGGGCTGACCCTGTGTACTATTGTTGTGTTGCCTTCGTTCCCAAAGACATTTATAGCTAGATTATTCTGTTTTTCTACTTTAGTGATCTGGGATATGGGGGGTTGGTTCATCTATACCATCCCAATTGAGTCCATCGTCTTGGGGATAACTAGAAGGCCTGTTCGAATTAGTGTCAGCTGGAAACAAGGCTGACCTGATAGCTAACCTCAAACAATCGTCTCCTCTATTCCTGACGTTGACCATGGCCTGTTTTTCCCTATAGTAGGGAGGCAAGTCTAGGTACGACCCGCCTCTGAACGGCACGTAGTTAGCTATGTCTAGATAGACATTATCGATTTTATCTACAGCCCACCCGGACCCCAAGTGTGTGTAGCGTTCTAGGTATTCTCGTATCTGCTGAAAACTGGTATCGATTGATGCGTCAATGGTCTCTGTATGCGTGACAACCTCTTGTTTACCTCGGAAGTAAGGCTGAACGTACTCAGTGACCCCAGTGGGGGTTTGCTTATCGAGCGAAATTTTAACTGTGATCTGAAATTTGATACTTCCTAAACTGTTTTTATCAGCTATCAGAGGCTTCATATCTATAATATCTATGTTCCTATCAACATGCATGCGCCAACCTCTCAAAAAGTTGCCTACAGCGCTCTCAGTGCGCACGAACTGTAGGTCGATAGCTCTATTCTGCCGTAATAGTTCTACAAGCTGTGGTTTCCTCATACGGGAATGCCCACCTAAACCCAAATCACGTACCTCATCTTTTAATTGTTTTACAGTAGGAGGTTTTGTTATGGGGGCATGTGATAACAATGCGAGTAACCCGGCTCTCCCCAGGTTTGAATAACCCGTGAGCCCAAGCTGTTTTGCTTGAGCTTTTAATTGTTTTACCGTGGGAGGGGCTTCTAAACCTAGTAATCTCAACAAGGCTGGCTTCCGCATTCGAGAATACCCGATCACACCTCTCTGTCTTGCCATATGCTTAAGCTCACGTATGGTAGTCATAGTTGCGTACACACCTAAGAGAATCAATGTCTAATTGGACCACAGTAAAGGGAGATAACTCCTAAAAAATATAGTGAGGCGCTCATAAAATCACTAGATGGGCCATTTCAATCCAGTACTTACACTGTTGGATATAGTATTCCTTGAAGTTGTGCAGGTATTCCTGTATACTTGTAAAACAATTTATTTGGTATTGAGTCGTGATGTCCCCCTCACATGTGAAGGGGTGAGTATACTTAACACCCTCTTTAATCCATGCCACTCCCAATGTGACCTGAAATCTAAGCGCCCCCAGTCGTTCAGTTCCTCTTCGAATATGTTTTTAACCAGAGATTCGAGCTCAATTTCCACAAACATAGTTATACTTAGGTGTTAACAGGCTCTAATTGGGTCTTATCCTGAGAAGTCGCCTACGTTCTTTAATGTAGGCTTCTTTATTCTCGTAGATGAGGTGATGTCTGACTACGTTCGCCCCGTGAGCTTTGCATAGGCAGTAGTGCCCTTTAACCCCTATACCACACACAGAACACGCGTAGTTAGGACTTCCCATGTGGAAACAACAGTACACCTGAGTCCTGCATTTCCTATCACAGTCTTCTTTCTTCCCCATAAGTATGTATTCGCATCAGTATGGAGCAGGTCTCATGTTTAGCATACTTATATGAGTACTTAGTCTAATTGTTTTGCAACCAACGCAGTCGCTGCTATACCCAGCGCTATGAAGACCAGTTCACAGTCCATTTGCCCCTTGGATGGTGTGTAGTACTGCGCGAGTGTGGGTTTATTGAGTGATTCCAATCGTTTACCAGTTAATAGGTAGTATTCTCTCGCTGCGTCGTCGACATCGTGGAATGTTTGAACGGCATGGTTTTCACGCCTGAGTTGTTCGTTAATGTAATCGATCCTCTGGAGGCGTTTTTTAGCCTACTCGGATTGTGCTGTTTGTAATTTCTCAATAGCGAGATCCTATCGCTTCCTCTCTGCCTGTATTTCAGCCGCGTATGACTCTCGTAGTTTCGAGAAGAGGAAATTACTCCCGGAAAATGCCAGGGCATTTACTAACGCACCATCGACCATCATAGCTATCGTGGCCATCCTATATTTATTCCATAATATTTTCAGGTATTATCCCTTGTTTTACTAGGATGTCTTTTGTAGCCATCGCCATACCAAGGTTCATTATGAGCATACCCATATCCTGCAGGTTGAAATCTAGCTTGATAGTAGGTTGTTTAAGCACCATTTTTGTCAACCAAGCGTACCCTACGGCTAGACTGGCGACCACGGTGTTGTGGTATGCGTCGTTGACGAACGTTTTCCCCCTCAGACATTATGTATATGATATAAAAATATATATTTTATTGCATGATATGTGGGTTGACCTCTAATTGCGGGGGTTTCTCCCTTGGTCGTGTGTATAACCATGAGATAGCCACGGCAGTAGTTACACATACAACCAACAAGAGTCGAGACGGGTGTGTCACCGGGATAATCTTATGTTGGTTACACCACCGTTTTTTACCGGCAGCTACTCTCTTAAGATTCTTCTGCCTGGTTACTGTGGGTGGGGTCTCCACCAGTTGTTGGGGTTCCCCCCAACTTTGGGTTCACCTCCCTGGGAGTTTCCACCAGTTGTGGGGTCACCTCTGAAGGGGTTTGGGGTGGGGTCTCCTGTGCAGCATCCATCTATACTATTATTATTATTTTTCCTCTCAAATTGGCAATGCTCTACCGTGATAATCGCCGCTGTCACCGGGGCTAACAACATACCGTATTTGTGGTACAACTCGCAGCTGATAGAGCTCAAGGCGTGTTCGATAAAAGGGTCTTTTTCGAGGTCTTCCAACAAGTGAAGTCGGCGTTCCTGGGGAATGGGAAGGAAGTATGACGCAATACCAGTGTATATCTGGGTCATAGCCGATCCTATTGTCTTTGTCATTTCTACCCCGAGCCGGGACTCGTATTTAGCGTACAGCTTATCGATTTCTTCGGCTGACATTTTGTAAATTTTGTCTGGAGTGTACTCCCCAAAGTAATGTTTGGCTTTGCCACCAACAGCCAACACCACCAGTTTCTCTCGCTTATCATCATCCACCTGTGGTACCAACAGTTGCTCTAGCAATTCCTCACACTCCATCTTATAATGTAACAGGTTAGTTTTAGTTTTAACAATATAATACCCTATGCAGGCAAAACGCGAAATGAAGGATAAGTTGCACACGACGAACACTTCAAATACCATAGCTATAACTAAATGCTAAGCATTGCTAAGCTAAAACACCCTATAAGCCACTGGTTGGTCGGTCTTGAGCACGAGCTTAGCGTGTTTAGTTTCAGCGAGCTGTTTCTTCACACGTTCCCTATTATGTTTGCTCATCACATCGTTCTCTCTCAAACACTCCTCGAACGAATCCCTGTCCTTGCAGTGAAATAAGGTCACCCACCGCGTCTGCTCCCTGAGGTCTTTCAACACCGAGTTGAACTTCTGTGTCAGCACCCAGACGCTGTGATTTGCGTGTCGGCCGGAGAAGGCCAGGTACGATAGCATATCTCTCTTTTTTGTTATCTCGCGATTAGCGCTGCAGTCATCCAGTATGAACAGCGTCGACTCCCCTTTAAATTTCATATGGTAAGCTTTCAACCAGTCCTGCAGGCGTGTTCCCGCGTCGACTCTGTGTACGTCCGAGTCCGTCATCACCCAAGGTCTTTCCATGTACGTTTTATTCATGCTCAGAGTAAGGCACATGATAAGGATGTGGTCGAACACATCCCTGTAGTACCCCTTCAACATATCCAACACGAAAACGGTCTTCCCACAGCCAGTCTGCCCGCACACTATGGTGCAGTGTGGGTCGCGTGGTAAATCAGTAGATGGCTTGCACGAATCTCCCATTGTCTATATTAAGTTGCGCGTCCATAATAACGTACAGATATAATTTCAACTTGCCGGCGGGTTGAGCCTTCTTGGTGATCTGGATGGTTATCCCCTTGCTGACGTTGTCTATGCGACGACCGCTACCGTGCAGTTTATCGTCATCCGTGGATCGCATGTCCAACCACAACGCGTACTTGGTGGTCAGGTATTCACCGCTTTGCACGGAGGATAGGTCCAGGTCCTTGGTTATGTATGGGTGTTGTTTGATGGCCGGTAGCTTTTTTATCTCATCCCACTGCTGGTATGCCCTCATACCATGACTGAACAGCTGGTTGGGCACGCCCTCTATGGTCACTTCCACCTTTTCAATCTCCACCTTTTCCCTCCGGGAACGGCTCGTAATCCTCCACGGGGACGACCAGGATGCCTTTCATCGATCGCGCCGGCACGTTCAGGTTGATATTCCACACAGTGTCGCTCTTATCCCGCATGATAGATCTATGCCTCAGTATGCGATCGTACAGGATGGCCACCTTCCCCGAGTACTGGCTTCAAACCTGCCTGGCCAACTCCGGGGCTAGTGACCATGTCGAACTCCAGAGAGATGTTGTCTATGGCGTAACTGGCCTCATCGCCGTTCGGCGTACGCACTACTTTGCTGTAGTCATTAAACGTGAGCTCGTATTCAAGCCTATCACCCAGCACGGCCTGGTAAAACGGCGCGTGCCCCGTGAGCAACTCGAAGTCGAGCGGAACGCAGAATCTGTTCCCGTACGCTTGAGCGATGGCCTTTTCACCGTCCGTGATCTTGTCTAACTGGTCTTGCGTGAAGGCATACCCTATGCGGGACCTGGTCGATTTGCTGATGCCCTAGTACACGTCATTGACGCGTTCTCCCTCGCTTTTCCAGAGGTCCCCGTAGCAGTGAAAGACGTCGCTGTCGTCGATGCTCAGCACCTCGTTACCGGTGATCTTGATGGTGGTTTTCTTGATGATGGCTCGACCTACGTTCCGCACTAGCTCACGTTTGTCGTTGGTGGAGGTCAACGTGAGGTTGAACGCCAGTCGAACAGTGCCTGGTACAATGAGGTCATTCACGCCAAGGTTTGGGAATCTAACCAGCAGCGTTTGATTCTGGTCTATCTTGTTGGGATTGTTGGTGATGGTCACCGACTGGCGCACGGCTTTGATGCCTAGAGGCTCTCTTGATCTTCTGAAAGGATCTAGTTTCCTACCATACATTGTTATATAAATGAAATATATAAGTTTTAATACTAAATAATGGCCGAGTACATCCCTATGGATGATATGTGGGATGATAGTGCCCAGGCATTCGATGAGGATGAAACCTTGTTCCCTTTAAGTGCTGAACTTGTACAGTCGGCCGTCGATGATTATTACGACGCAGTTGAAAATAAAGACAACATCAAGCCGTTGGGGAGGGACTATTCCAAGTTTATCGTCGATAAGAAGGGCACGCTGCGATTGAAGGCTTACCCGTGGGTCGATATCATAAAAAAAGACGGGAAGCCATAGGCTTTGTCAACACTCACCAGTCGCCCTGGTGGGAGTCAACTGCTCCTTGGGGAACTAGGCTTCATAGATTACGGTGGCGCACGGTCTAAGCTTCCCCCCCGAAGGTCGTCCAAGATCTGCAAGCAGCCAGGGCCAATACTGGGGATGCTAAAGAAACATCAGACAGTATTGAGAAAATATTGGCCACGTACCATGACAAACCCTTGCCGGGGCTCGAATTTCCTCTGAGGGAACTGCGAGGCATAGACGAAGCCTTGAAACATGTACGTGGAGAGCTCGTTAACAACATGGGGAAACTGAACGAAGTCGACGAGCGCATCGCTCGCGAGAAAATAAAACTCACCAAAACTGAAGACGATGATATGAAATGCCGTATCGAGGAGAGAATAAAAAACTTGGAAGACGAGAGACGGACTCGGTTGGAATCCCCTTCCTCGAACCGGGAAGCCCTCCGATCGCAGATCAGCCGCATACGGGAAACCATCGATCGAGTCCTAAATGAAGACACCACGCTAGCTGACAGGATTCGGATCCTGTTCCGGGAGCAGGGCATCACCATCGCCAGCATTTAGACTGCATTGGGCTTCATCATATCAACCCTGGTGGTATCATTGACGCCTGTCGGCGGCGGTGGTGGGGCTACCCCCACGCCTGCACCAAGTGGTGGGGGTGTCAAAGAGTGGATAAAAAAACTAGGGGAAGCCCTGGCTAAAATGGCTGGTAAGGCTGCCGAAGCCCTGCCCGGGCATCCTGGGTAGCATCGTCTCATGGCTACTGAGCGCTCTGGCTAAAACTGCCACGTGGCTCAGTCAAAACCTGTGGGCAGCCATCGTCGCCGTGGCGGGTTTGGTGTACGTAGCAGCTAAGGAATTTTTAACCAAATAAGTCCTAACCCGACCGCGACCCCGCCAACCACCAAGGCTGTTTTACGATCGATGTGCTGCTGATTGGACGCTGTAGGCTGGGGCTGTGGGGGTGTTGGTTGAACCCTAGGCTCTGGGGGTGGCACCACTATACCCGTTTCACAGGTCGTGGGTGGTGGGACGTGGGGGATGTTAACATCGAGGTTGACGCCCAAGTTTTGGTGCTTCGTGGCTACAACTATTTCGTTGTTGTAGCCCACCACTTTTTTTACTCTTAGTTGCATATCGCCCGGAGCCATGTACACCCCCACGGTTAACACGTAGTCGACTTTCAATCTGGTGTATTCCAACACGTCTTGGTAGCGTTTGATGGAACCCGGTAGATCAACCGGGGAGGCTATGGCATTCTTGACGTTGCGCACAAACTGTTTCTGAGCGCCATAAGCAGTCCCCTTACTGATAATACTGGAACGCGTTTGCATCTGAGCCTCCAACAGCGCCCACACGTACGTTCGAATAGAGTCGTTCAATCGGGTGAAACCGGCACGAGTAATCCCTTTCGACGTGTCCAGCATGAACATTTTCCAACCGTCTGCGGTTGACTGCTCCACTTTCTGGACGGTGAAAGCAACCCCACCAGTTCATACGGTCATCCCTTCATTCATTACTCGACAAAGCAAAGTCCTGGCGTTGTACATCCCGTTTCAGTAAATCATCACTGACTTCTTTCATGGGTCGCCCCCCATCATATGGAATACCCAACCCATGGTTCGGCCCCGGCAAATGCCAATCCGTCTTCGAGTTTAGTTCGAATTCGTTGCAAATACGTTCGTAGGCCCGTCTATCGTACTGGTTGTCTACTGCGTTCCATGCGTTGTCCTGTGGGAGCGGGGCGCTGATCTCTTTAAGGATACGCCTGACCTGGTAGTACATGTGAAACATGAACACAGACTGACACAGCGGTCCACGCCGAGTGTCGGTTAATGCCAAACCACACCCCGTTGTAGCACACCACACGTCGAAGTTGAGTTGATTTTGCCAGAACTGCATCGGGTTGTTGAACCAAGCATGGACTGCCTTGACGTTAGTCACTGAAAGCTTATACTTGTCGAACACATCTAAAAAAAGCCGGGAGTTGAAATACATCCCATCAGCGACTACGATCTTCATGGGTGAGAATGTACGTCCAGTTTAGGGTAAAACACTCCAGGGGAGTAAGACACTCCAGGGGAATACATTTTAAAACTATTATATAATGAGTTTATATACTCTAACATGTACATAACACTTCTAGGAATAACGAGCGGTGAGGCCGTTCAGCTGACGCATGCGATCGATAACACGTCGGGTCAACTCGAAGTCGCACTGTGCGATATCACCTACCTGCCGCGATGGACTAACATCAACGCTAGCAACAATAAACTGTTCGTAGGTGGCGCTCGCAACCAGATAACTGATGGCTACTACAGCGTGTGCTCTCTAAGTGACGAGGTCTTCAAACCCCTGGGAGCCGAACTCAAGATGAACGACTCAAACGGCACAGTGGTGTTAATCAACAACGGAACAAACTCCTTGAGGCTCGGCCGACCATTGACGAGGACACTCGGTATGCAGCCTGACGAGATAAAACTAACGACTACCGTCACAGGCACTAAGTTACCCCACCTAGTACCGTATCGAGAGCTGTGCATTCATCTCAGCCAGGTTAGCACAACGGACAACATGCAAGGGGGTCACCCTTCCACTATACTGAGAGCCGTACCGGTGAAAACGGAGAAATACAACGACGGCAGAACCGAGTCGTTTTCACCTCGGCAGTATAAGAGGTTAACCCAGGGCAACATCCCTGAGCTGATAATATCGGCGTTAGATATAAATCATAATCTCGTGAATATAGGATACCTTAGCATAACGCTGCACATAAAATGACCAGCGCACAAGGTCCCGGAATGAAGTTGAAAAAATGCATCAATGTGGGGATCTCCGACCTCGGGGACACACGCGGATTCGAGGTCACCGGAGTAGATGGTAAATTGTATGCTTTGCAACTGAAAAACAGCATTTACAAACGCGTTGAAGTCCCCTCCGTTGGCACTAGCAACCTAAGTGATATAGTAGATACCACAAGAGCGGCAGTCAACACTCGGTACACCCTAGTCACCACCGGGGATGATAAATGGATAATATACCCATCGTTCGGGGGCAAACTGTTCGACTTAGACGATGTTGAGAGCAACGTGACGGCTATCACCAAAAATAAGCCATATACACTCGTCTTCACTGAAGATGACAAGTGGGTGTTATTACCCAATAAAGCCGACTGGTTTCTCAATATTAGGCTCGGCTCCCCCTACGTGTTCACGGATAACAAAGACAACCACCTAAACAAAGTCGTGAACAACGGAACCCTGCTCGTGGCTTACGTCCCGACTCAGAGACATAGCGTAGTCATCAGCCCACTCGCCAGTATGGCAGCCCACATGCTATCGAGTAAAGCGGGCATGCAAAACGTGGTATTGCAGTTGGTGTCTGAATTCGAAGGCGTGGTCAAGATCCCGGAGAGTCTACCGGCGAACTCAAAACTGGTCATCCAAGTCTACCTAGGGGAACCATCGCGGGATGATGTAGAGATCGTGAAGGGGGTCAAACTCCGGTGGGGGAAACAACACCAGTATCACGTTTGCAACGTTTACGTGCGGGTGGGTGTCGACTCCAAAACCAGTTTGCAGGGAGTCAACGTGATCGTGGAAGACACGATATCACTAACCAAGATATTCCTACCCGACAACATACACTTCATGGGGGTGCACTTCACCCCTGAATTATTATCAGAAAACCCGTTGGAAATTATATCGTAATAGTATTATAACAATGTCTTGGCTTCACCCCAACACTACACTTAGCGATCTAGGGGACATGGAGGGATTCGATCAACTTGGTAGGAGAGACACCTCGTACGTCCTAAACTTGAAAGACAACGTGTATAGGCGGATGCCGTTATCAGATTTTAAAGAACCCAAATGGTTGTTCAACATAACCCTCACCACACCTTACATTTCTTTTCGTAATGGTGGACCTATCACTAGGGATATCGCTGAAATTAAGAACAGTGGTATCTTACTCGGGGGGTTTAAATCCGACGGCTATCAAAATATTAGCATTTCCCAAATCCCAGATGACCTGGGTTACATCCCAGATCGCCTGGGTCACATGTTAGATACAACTGGGTGGGATGCACGGTTATCTTTTAAGATACACTCTGACTTACCATTTTCTAGGTTTATGGCCCCAGGCTCCACATTAATCATAGAACTCTTGGTAAAAAACGCCAATATACACCCATGGACCCTTTTATCTGGGTTGAAACTAGAATTATATGATGATTTAGATTTATACGGTCCTTGTATTATCGTCATACAACGGGACTCGGCCCCCGGTGAGAAGTTGCTGCCCATTTCAAACACCTGTCTATTTAGGGTTTCCCCAATTTTACCTATTGACCTTTCCTCCATTCACCTACCTGAGAACGTAGGCCTTATAAATTTCAGGTACGTTGATCGGTTATTAACTGATGCCCAATTAGAAAATATTTTAATAGATACATTATAGGCACACTGAATGGGTCTGTACCCAGTCGTAGAGGAAGTAGTGAAGACCCTGGAAACCGTAGACGGGTTCCGCTTGAGACAGTTATGTGATGTAAAACACCAACTAGAACAAGTCGGCGACACGCGGAAAACACTATATAAAAAATACCATAGAGCTTTCAACATCGTGGACGGTGTTGATACCACCCTTATGGCTACCAGTATGGGGTTAGGAGCAGCAGGTGTTGGGTTGTTAGCCACCATCGTGGCCACGCCTATAGTGTTAGGTCTTGAAATAACAGCTGGGGTGACAGGGGTGTTAGGGTTGGTTCTTAAAGGTCACATGCAACCAAAAAAATCAAACATAATTAAAACACAATTATCACTTCTTCATGACATATAATATACATTGCTGATTATGAAAAAATGAATAAAAAAAATTATAAGCGTACAATCGCAAATCAAAAGTGCAATATTTTGTACTTGGGTTTACCTCCCTCGAAACGAAGCAGCCGGCATACCGAACCCAGTCAGAGCGGGTGGGCGTGCACTCAAGTGTAACGAAGACTTTTCATTGGCTGGTTCATTTGCCGATACGCTCATCTGTGTGTATATAGAGATGTTGGGTTTTGTAAATACATGCTCATTTTTTCTGCATTTGCGTTCGATTCAATCACAAAATACTGAGATGGTGAACTACTGCGGGGCTACTGTACAATGCAAGACTTGAAACTGACATTCGGAGTTTGCACCAGTTTCCGTCCGATCCAGTGCTCCGAGAAAAATGGATGCGGTTTGTTCAAGAGAAGCGCTCGTGGTGTCAATTTAACAAGTATTCGCGATTATGCTCAGATCATTTTAGTGATGACTGCTGGAAGACGACGCTGAATAGGAAACTACTGTTGCCGAAAGCTATACCTTCGATCCAGAAGAAACTGACACCAAACACCGGTCCTCTACCTCATGTTGACATGTTCGGACATCCAACAAAGCGAAAGAGAAAAAAGTCAAGCAAGGACAGGGTAAATAGTACACACATATGTTTAGATACGTACATCGTGAATTATAAATTACCAAGCAAAATAATGAGTTCTAGAATTTGTACATCTGTACATCCCGTTACTATTTATAGGTGCTGTTCACTCAGTAAACACACCATGAAGAATGATGGCAAATATGTGAATATATCGTTCCTAATCGAATGGGAATCATTTATCAATGTGTTATGATGTAAATCGTGTCTTTGGAATAGTTTTCATGTCAGATGTTATCACTAGTGTTGACATTTCTAGGCCCAAGTGACATTAGCCTATCTGGTATTTTTTGTATGAATCTGCTCTTGAATTATGTTGACATTTTGCTTTATAGTTACTGCCCATTATGTCATTCCCCTCTCACTGTAAAGATATTATTATTATAATGCATGTTCTTCAAAATTGGAGGGATGCAGTTGCTGACGATGCATAACTGTAAAAATCATTTGGAAAAAATACTTCAACATTTAAAGATGGTAAAAAAATAACATTCCAATGAATTCTACTTACTTTTATGGCATGTTTTCATGAATTCATTTTCTATATATGTTCAGTTATTACTATAATTGTCTGATATTAGCATTGTATGAAAATAAAAAAATATGTAAAATATGTTATGTAAAATCAGAGTTACATATTAGCAATATTTTTAAATATCAATTCCATCTGTAATAACTTTGCTCTACTTACTTTAATACAGATAGTTACACAACTACTTGCGAAGGTGCGAGAAGATATACCTCACCTGACACCCACATCTACCACTATAGACCTTCTTGGATGATCACGATGGATCATGTGATAAAGCCTCCACCCCACAATTAGCGGTCACAGTTGAGGAAGCCATCCCAGATGTGGCCTCTATCCCAGATCTACAACCAGCAAGTGCATCTACTGGAGAAACACTACAGGTATATAATTGTGTGCATGCCAGTAATGCTGCATAATGCAAGGAAATCGTGACTGTGAGAATGTAGTGGAAATAGCAAGTGTCAGAGGAGCGAATGTCTAATGATGAGATGTTGTTTTTGACATTTATATATTTGTAATTTAAATACAACAATTTATTAAAATTAGATGTATGCATTTTCATTCACTCCAATAAACAGTTTCCTTTCGTAATGTTGACTTTCATTTTTCTTTATTAGGAGTCAACAGCTAGTCTGCCACCATCCAAGCAAGTTCTAAAAACAACATCAGCCCAGACTTCAAAGAGAGGTTATGTCTGCAGGAGGTCGGCTGCAACTCAGGCATCAGTCAAATCTCAGTGCAAAGGTACCAGTGTGTATAACATTTTGCAATCAACAGATATCATAACATGTCATGTGTACAAGTATCACACCTGCCTGTCTGTGTAATTACATAATGTGACAGAGACAGAACTCAGGTGCACGAGCCATAAATCAATTGGTTTTGTTTATGGTCTATAGCCTGATAGGTGTTGGTTTAATTTGCATGTGGTCAGTGATTGAAGTTGTGTACTGCATATTGTCATTAGCTGACAGGCAGGCAGACACATAGGTGTCAATAAAACAGAGACATTGAATTTTGTCTTTGACAGAGGCTGCTTATCGCAATCAACATGTTTTTTCTATGTTTCCATAGACATGAATTCAAACATTTCAGTTTCATTTTTAATTTTGATACTTTTTCAGCCTCTAGATAAGGAGTGCAATTGTTGTAGCACGATACACTTTCATAATAACTTATATATATATAATTTTTAATGTCCAGATTTTTTTTAGACAATGATGAAGAGGTATTCCTGGTTCTGTATTACAGGGACATCCACTGAGTCCACCGAGAAGATGACATCTGTTGGAATCCAGTGCTCACTTCTAGAACTACCGCTGCCTGTTCATGACGGCACTGACAAGCCCGAGTCAGCTAATGATGAGATGGACCCAACCTGGCAGCCTCCTCTGTTACAAGCACAGGACAGTGATGACGAAAACCTTGACAGCAAGTGTGACCGGTACATTTTTAACAAATTTAATACAAGTTCGAATACATTGTAGATTTATTTTTATCCCCCGCCCCAACAACATTGACTGGGGGGTATATTAAGATCATAGTCTGGCCCAGAACTCAAAAAACGTTAACATTGATGTGTTATGATCTTTAGATTGTTTCTAATATCAACCCGAACTCAAGCAATGATCAACTGACCAATATTACTGCAAGAAGACATCTGTAAATTACACTAAAATCACAAGTTGTAGGTACTTTTTACATATTCTGGACACATAAGGTGTGTTTAATCGAGTTATTATTATATAAAAAAGAATCCTATTACCTAATAATGATTAATGCAGTAATGAACATAAGAATACTTGTATGTGTAACATGTTTATTGCGATTATTTCATCCCTGACAAATTGTAAACACTCTTTCAGTCTCGAGTCGTCTTCGCCAGAAAAAGAGAAGAAGTTCCTTGTTTTCGAGGGTTGCCTATTGGAACTATTCACCTCATGTCCTGCATGTAAATTGCCAACATCAGTGAAAAAGACCTGTGTTGGAACTTTCTTATGCATTCATCAATACTGTCAATATTGCTCTTTCTGCCGTCGTTGGGATAGTCAACCCTACATAAAGAACATTCCAGCTGGGAACATTCTGCTGTCTGCTTCAATCTTATATTCTGGATCTCTCCCAAGAAAGTCACTCCTAATGCTGCAGTACCTTGGTATGTCTTCAGTCAGTGTTAGGACTTTCTTCCAACATCAGAGGACCCTGTTACACCCAGTGATTGAGAGAGTATGGAAAGAAGAACAGAGGATGATTCTAGATGAAATTCGATTCACAGATGAACCTCTCGTCCTGGGTGGAGATGGAAGGGCAGACACTCCAGGCCACAATGCTAAGTTTGGCTCCTACACCCTGATGGAACTGGGTAGCAGCAAAGTTGTACATGTACAACTAGTGCAGGTATAGTTTATGTCATTTTCTTTTTATTGTTCATGCACAAAAGAAAAGTTATAACAAATAGGTAAAATTGGAAATTTAATCTGAAGTAAAGTGTAAAAGATAATCATTAACTGCTGACACACTGGTCACAAAATAGTTATCTTGTGGTGGAAAGTGGAATTTTACCATTACTTG
Organism: Haliotis rubra; assembly: GCF_003918875.1. Classification (NCBI taxonomy): domain Eukaryota; kingdom Metazoa; phylum Mollusca; class Gastropoda; order Lepetellida; family Haliotidae; genus Haliotis; species Haliotis rubra. The sequence continues at coordinate 80,564 of NW_025767659.1, read as the reverse complement.
ACTAAGCTATCGGTGTTAGGATGAATAAAGAAAATGACGTACAATGAGGAATTTGTATATTTATGACATCCGTTTATAATGTTCAATATAATAGTGCAACAAGGGTTTATCATGTGTGTAATATCTATGCAAGATGTCTAAACTTTCTTCAGAGCAATGAGGTGAAAAACTCCAACGCCATGGAAAAAGAGGGCCTGGCTCGTAGTGTTCACTTCCTCAGAGAAGAAGAAATGAACATCCATACCATGGTGACAGACCGACACCTCCAAATTCAGAAGTGGATTCGAGAAGAGATGCCTGATACTGTACACCACCATGATGTCTGGCATGTGGCTGAAGGTACATTGAAATTATGAACAATACAAACTGGGGGTTGCTTTTTGATTATGATTTTCATGGATCATGGATCATTGAAATTATGAGCTATTTATCTTTTTAAAATCAGGTTTGCGAAAGAAGATGGAGGCCTTGGCAAAAGAGAAAGACTGCAGCATAGTTGGCAGATGGGTCTGCAGTATCTGCAATCACCTCTATTGGGCCGCAGCATCCACTCCTGATGGGAACGGGGACGTCATCAGAGACAAATGGTTATCTGTAGTAAACCACATGCAGAATATTCATCACGGCCATGGGAAACACTTCCCCAACTGTCTACATCCAGATCTAGGTCAAGATGACCAGAAGAGAAAAGGGTTGAAGTCAGGTATGGGAGAAATATATATCTGCACATGACAAAATCATTTTGACAATTGATACTAAGCTATACAACTTTGATATTCAATTTGGAAGCGTTCTCTTTTAGAATGGATCTTCTATTCTGTTATATTCTATTATGCGATCAAAATTGTTATGGATAAAAAATTGTCTTTCACAGGATCCAAGGCCTGTGAAAAGCTCAGTCAGCTCCTTGAGAAGCCTCGTCTTTTGCACGATGTACAGAAACTCTCCCCAGGCTACCAGACATCCAAAATCGAAGCCTATCACAGTGTGGTCAATCATTTTGCACCGAAGATGATTGGGCTTCTCTTATCTTGGCATGAGTCCAGGTATTATGTGACAAAATAGCATTGACTGGTCAATTTATCATCAAATCCTGTTGTGTTCCTAACAAATGACACATTTTTTCCTGATATCTCGAAACCAGATGTGGAAAACTGTTCCGTCGATTATATTCCTTTCATAAATATGTTTCACTGATAATCATAAATATAACTTACATGTATGAATGCGACAGATATAAATATATTTCAATTTTTTGTCCAAATTGTATCTTGCCTCCATGGACTTCAATGAGAATGGGTCCAGGCAACAAGCATTTAGCAAAGCCGGAAATGCACAGGTATCAGTGTCCTATCCCAAGTACAAGAAGGGACAGTCGGTGATCCATCTTGTCAAGACAGCGAGGACCTATGGTATGTCTGATTGTGTACAATACTCAAGCTACAATGTCGATCCAAAGTCTTTCACAAGCTATTGATCAAATTACTGGATAATATTTGCATGTGCCATTACCTATTGGTAGAAACTCTGAAAGTGTGCAACGTTACTGTTTGATCTAGTTCTCTGTGTTAGCAAAAGCTACACTTTTGACCCCACAAAAAGTCCATGATTTTGCTCAAGGTCTTAAAAGTTTCATTAACGCTTATGGAAATTACATTCACAAGTGTCTTATTTCATTGCAGTGATATCCTAAATTGCACATTGTTATCATATTGTATTTTGAATTGCAGATTATGTGGATCGCCTTTTATCAAGAACCTGCCAGGAGGTTGTCAACCACCAAAGGAACTGCTGCACACAGAACTCCAGCACCCCTCACACACACATTCAAAAGAATAACAAAGGAAGATGCCATTGCCAGGCACAAGACACGTTTCAGCAGATAGACACGCATGCCATAAATGAAACACAGTGACAGACGATGAAAAATAGACATTCTTTTATTTTGTCAATATGCATGATATAGTACAGTGTTACTATCCTAAAGTTATTTTATACATTAATGTTTGCAATATGTTTGTCTAGCATAATTTGTATATATATATGTACATTATGTATTTATGATGTTTGTTGGTGATGTAACTCCCAAAGAAACTGAATAAAAAGAACCCTGATACAGTACAATAACATAATACTCCACATACACTATAAATGATTAAACTTGATAAAAATAATTGTAAATATTACATTCACTGAATTGGAGTGGGAAAAGCAAAATATATTCTTCTTGCCACAAAGTCATTGTTTGTCATTACTCTAAAGATGGATACTTGAAGCCTCAAAATTCTTCTGATGGAAATTCCATTCTTATGGCTCTAACTGCACATGCAGGAAGTGGCACTCTCACTTTCCTTCCCAGGTATCCACAGCATCATCTCACAAACTGCCGGTAGCCTGTGTATCTGTATCGCCTTAAAGCAAAAATAATGTAATCATAATTATTATTTTACAGTGTTAATCTAAATCAGAATTCAATCAATTGAAGATACGATCTACTGAATTAGCTTTACTTCTGTACATATTTATTCACATTACCTGTTGACAGCTTGATCAGCCACATCTACCTCTCAATACTGCTGTCTGTACTGGAAGTATGCTGTCTGCAGCACCCATCTGTTACAGCACACCCCAGTAAAGCCAGGGTGTTGAGTGATGCAGTTTACTGGTGGCAGGCCTTCTCTCTCCACTTCTTCAATCTTGGCCACAATTGTAGGGTTCTCCTGACAGCAGCTACACTCTTCTGCAGTTGGGTGTGCAATACACTGTCCACACTTGCACCTAAAAATATTTAAAAGCAACAGTGCATATAATTCTAAAATAAAGCTCCATTCATCAAATACCATTCCTAATTAAACTACATATTGTCAAAGATATTTTTTATGGATTAAATTTTCTTTTTTGATTTATTTCCATTTTATAAATATAAAATAAGTTTAATCCATAAAAATACAATGTACAATTTGTAATTGCCACTGAAACTACATATTGTTACAATTTCACTAAGTTCTGTAGATCTACTACATTTTTTGCTGACTAATAGACTTACTTAAAATGGGTTAAAGTGACCATTCTTTAATTGGGGGACTGTCTCATCACCCAGAAGAACAGGGTTCGATTCCCGCCGGCGTCCTAACAAGAACATTAAAAGATGGGGGTTGTTGGTTCCTTGCTTGGTGCTAAGCTAATATAAGGTTACACTCAGCTGGCGCTACACTGCGGTTGTAAAGTGTGCCTCCAATGCACACACAAAACAAATTTCATTGTACTCATGGTAATAATGAATTCTTATTATTATGATAATTCACAAGTTTTTAATGTGAAATGTCAAATAACTAACATTAAAAAATAAATTTATATGAAGTCTCTGATTTGAAAAAAAGTAGAAAAGCATTGATACGAAAATCTAGTAGGTCAATACAAACCATTCAGTGTTTTCTGTGCGTCTGTTATCCATATATCCTAAACCAGGATTCTCTGGGGTTCCCTCGCTGTCGCTTTCATCTGTTACTGGTTCAAACATGTAGGGGTCTACTTGGGTGTTGCTGTCAACTTCCTCCTCGGTTGAGTGTCCATCTTCTGAAAAGAATTCACATTCCATATCTAAAGCCATGTTTGGTGAACTCGAATCACTGTCTGAACCCGACATCTTGATGTTATTTGACAGTTAGAAATTCTAACAAAGCTAAATAATGACGTTGCTGTGAGTATCGAACTGAGAATGTGACTCGGTAACAAGTACGTGTGGTTAAATAGTCTAATGAAATTATATAAACAGTTAAATCGGTAATCTACTGTCACAACATATAAAAAGCTCGCGCCTGAGAAATACCAACAAAACATTAGAAAAATAGCTCACATCAACAGGTCGGGGAGAACCGCAAAACGACTTATAAAAGTTAGATCGAGCTATAGCAGTTCAAACGAGCTATATGCCTATAGGTCGATCGAGCTATAATAGCACATATACTGTTTTGTTCATGCATTGTACAATATACCATTTTAAAGCACCAACAGGAAATTAGCGATATAAAGGTTTAACATTCAATTATTTTATGAATATTTGTAATTGCGTCACATTTGGTAAGGTATCTGCATATGTATTCTATAAATATATAGAGACAAAGTGTACACGTGTATAACATAGCGTTCCTTTCACATTGTACAATGTTTGACACGTCTGAATAACTGGACTCTATTTTCTATCAAAATCACCAATTCCTGGATTATAACACTCATCTTCAGAAACAAGCACCAGTGTGAGGCATGCTGACTGTTTGCAATTGCAGGATGTCAATTCCAACAGTCCTTTGAGTGGGGGATGCTTTGTCATCAACACAGGCTGAATTAAACCATCTTTTGTCTCTCAACCATAGCCATCGACAGCAGGAAGAACATGCATTGCTTGCAGTGCCCTTCTCTAGACATAGACTTGGTAGTTTGATCGTTTCATGCGCTGGATAAGGCTGGTTGAGGTTGGCAGTCATCTTTCATTTTTGAGTTGCTGCTTACACTAAAGCCAGTACCTGACACCATCTGCCTTCTTGCCAGCCCTGTCATCAACTGTATAGAGACCGCAAAAGAATTCCTCTCAAATCTAATTCTTCCTCTAACTCAAGGGATTCACCAAGCTGTGCTGATCTGATTAGGTGAACATCACTGTTCAGTAGAAAAAGCAATGCCTTTTCTTTCCTAGTCCTGACAGTGAACTGGTTGAGTCACATCCGGTGAGTACATGCAATGATGGACCTTTGGGAAAAGAGAATGAACAGGTACAAACCTGAACTTGTCTATAATGCCTGTATGGAACCAAAGTTCTTGACACTCGAGATCCTCAAAGAGAAACGTAAAAAGCATAGCAACATCTGTATCTGGTGACTGAATCACAATCAGCCAGGTGTCTACTTCCAAGAGGTCTGATGTCAGATACTATCATCCTCATAATGACCCTTTTTTTATAAGTACAGCTTTTTCTCCATCACTGCAGCCACCACCCAAGACTAATTGCTCAGTGGTTGTGAGGTTGTCTTGGCCAATACGTATCCAGGTTTCTGACAAGAAAACATAGAGGTTCTCTTTGTTTGTTTTTAGGATTGCTGATGTACTTTTGTCACTGTCTGGGAATGGGAGTTGTTTGACAGATACACGCTTGTATCAAACGGCCTGAAGTGTCCTGAGGCATCACAACTCCAGTAGCAATGTTGATAAGAGGCATTGTGTCACCAAATACATCATGAAATGATAACGGATTTGTCATCACCCCTGATGCCAAGCATGTAATTAACTGCTGGACATCATCTTCATCCCGTTTAAACCTATTTGGAGCTGACTCATTGTGTGTGCCCGCAGTCGCTGCACGTTCAAGACATCGTTCTAGTACTTCTGTTTTTTTAGTTATTCCAATTATGACCCCATGTGCTTTGTCTCCAAATTCACAGTTTGCTCAAGTCCCATATCTGTCCATATTTGGGCAATCGGCTGATTGCATGGTACCATTTATGAACTCTTTATGCAAGTCTGGATGTCTCTCTGATAGGAGCTCCGAAAGGTACACTGGTAACCATCTTGAGTTGTTGTGTCTGCCCATAGCAAAGAAATATGGAGTCAGTGCAGCAGTGGATGATAGGAGTAGTGTCCAAATACCTGTCATCTCCGCCTTGATGAACCGAAGCGTTAGCTAAACCACTGGAATGTAATAATCCCAAAATTCATATGTTTGGCTCTTTGATTCCGGAAAGTGGTAAACGGGAGAATGACTGTTTGAGTTTCATCTACAAGCTTCAGAACTGATTGTTGAAAGTCATGACCTTCCTTTGTAGCATCTTGGATGGCCATAGTCTTGTCAACACTGGATTGTTCATTAGCAACACGTTTCCCCTTGTTAATCAGCTAGTTTACAAATGTTTGCCATTGTAAATGAAAAAGGGCTTCCCTCAATAGCTTGTGACATTGAACTCCCTGATTCTGGAACTTTCCATTCAGAAGGGTAGTGACTGATCCACTTGTATAAACACCACTTTCAATGGATCTGGATACCCGATTCTTCATGTCTTTACCCAAGAGTTTGAGGAAATTGGTTGCAATGTGGAACCCACCCACGTTTATGACAGTGTCAGAAAAGTCTTCTGGAAGGTGCCTTTGGATTTCTTCGGCTTTTACATAGATTTTAAGGTCAAATGTAATGACACTGTCATGCTGCTGAAGGCTGGACATCATGGTCTGAACTGTCTTCATTAATGTATACACAGTGCTGAACTCTGTGGAAGCGCCATCAATCATCGGACAATAACCAACGTTGGTATGTTGAGTGTACCATAGCATGGAAACCACTCCAGCTTGGCACAACCTGCTGCTCTGCTTTAACTAGAGTAAGTTGAACAACACATATGTTTGTTGGACACATCTGGAAAATGCCCATGCCAGATTCAAACTGCAGCTCGATAGATGAAAATCTTCAGTATCATTGAACCATACATTATCTGCTTGCCTCACATAACTGAGTGTGCGTTTGCTGTGAATACTAAACTCCCGCATGTTCTTGCACATTCTTGTAGACTGAAAAGTCTGTTTCCTCTGAGAGTGATCAGCATATACCATGCGTGGGGCTGTTGGACCAAACTGGCTTTTCTGATATAGAAATATAGTTGTAGCATGTGTTGTGTGTTTTCCATAAAGTCTCTCTTCAGTAAAGTCATCTGCAGTCTCTTGAACAAAGACACCAGGTACGATGTTGGCTGGAACAACACCATGCATCTCAGATTTGGCAATGGCTCCCTCAGCGTGTCTATGGTTTCAATTTGATTGTATGAAGCACAGTGTCCCATTCTGTTCAGCATTGTGATCATCAGCTTTGAGCCTGTAACGTGATGAACTGAAATAGTCTAACAGTGTTCCATCACATTTGTCATGGTCAAGGCAAGGGACCAGTCATTATTCACATGTATATCTGTATACTTTCTAAGACAAATACATATATTTATTGAATATATTTACAGAATATTTATCCTGTTTTCAAAATATGATTGAGTTTTTTTTAACATGGTTCTAAACGATTATTAAGAAATGCGGTTTGGTTAATATATTACACACGTTCTTGCAATTTGGTGTATTATATTGTTAGAATCATCCTTTTCAATTGCCATTGTAGGGATATATACATAATATTTTCATTTGATAACTTAACAGAATATTGGCGGTTTTCAGGATTTCGTTTCAAGAATACAAGATTTTTTCAAGAAATTACCCTTTTTTCCTCATCTATGTTTATTTGGTGTTATAAAATTAAGTGATTTTGTATAATGTTCAAATAAACTTCACAATATCATATAATGATCATGACGATGCTCACTGCAAAGAAAGTCCTAAGACACAATATTGCACCTTCTCTCGAACATTTGCCTGCATTTTGCTATATGGGTAGGACCCAAGAATGACCCTTAACTTTTTACCTACCCTATAATTTAGGATTACATAGTACCTAGAAATGTTCAGTAGGCTCTCCTGGATCAAACTGTGTAGGCAGACCTTTTATGTAGTAGGTGTTGAACAAACTCATTTTCTGAGCCCCCTACTGGACTTAGCCTCTAGACTATAATTCATTAGTTTCTGATTTTTAAATGTTGTCAGTGTGAGGTCCACTTCATAGTGCCAGGACTGAACGAAGCTCAGAGGAATAACGCCATTGGACGATTGCAAGCAGGCGAGTTCAGATCAGAGGCTGCGAGGTTTTTTAATGTCGCCCCTAACACCATATCGATGCTATGGAACCGCTTCCAGCAGCGGGGATCAACACGTGACCTTCCCAGATCCTGTAGGCCACGTGTCACCACTCCTGCCGAAGACCACTACATCCGGTTGCGCTACCTATGCCAAAGGACGACGACTGATGTCTCCACTGCATCCTCAGTACCTGGAATGCGCAGGATCTCGGACCAGCCTGTCCGGAACCGTCTACAGTCCTGTTGGGGGCGTGATTTTGTCCAGACAGCATCGCCAGCTACGACTGCAGTGGTGTCGAGTGCACGGGAGGGTCTTAGGGACGATGGAGACACTTATGGTTCAGCGATGAATCATGATTGATGCTCTGCAGACAGAATGGAAGGGCAACCATTTTCTATTGAGTATGTATTTTATTGAGACAGATTTGTAACTGCCTCTCTATTGTATGCACATTATCCTATGTTAAGAAACATTTACATCATCCACTAAAAGTGATGCATCAACTGAATAAGTTAAAACCTTAAAAGAGTTGTTTTAATACTTAATAACGTGACATAGAAAATACTGTCATGTGGAACACCCTGGTCCTGACTGTAAAGATCAGACATGGTGGACACACTTCGGACTTGAAAATGTCTGTCTGTTAAAAACAGGTAAGCAACCTCTCAAATGAAAATCATGTAAACCCTTCCAAATGCCGTGATTCTAAGTTGTATCGTAGGCTTTCTCCAGATCAAAGAAAACTGAGACTACATGCTGTTTAGATACTATGTCATTTTTGACAAAGGATTCCAGTCGTACTAAATGATTAATAGTACTACGATTTTTTTCCGGAAATCACATTGTAGATTGGTAATTAAGTTTTTGGTTTCAAGAGTCCCGATTAATATGTTATTTACCTTTTTTCCCATGGTTTTACAGACAGAAGTCGTTAAAGATATGGGTCTGTAATTAGATAGATCAGTATGATCTCGGCCAGGCTTTTGAATAGTGACTACAATGGCATAATGCCACGATTATAGAAAATGTTCTGAAGTCCATTTTGTATCAAAAATATCTGGTACTGTTTCCTGACATGATTCATGTAAAAGCTTCAAGAGCTGATAGTGTATATTTTCAGCCCCTGATGCTGTATCATGAGCTTGCTTAAGGGCGGAATGGAACACATACACTGAAAATAATTCGCTATAATATTCATCAATGTCTGAGTTGACATTTATTCTTTTCTTCTCCTGTTGTTTCAGGGATGTAATTAGATGAAGATGAATGCTTGGTGAGAGTTTCATCGAATTTATTGGCAATGTAGACTTTATTAGTTAATAAGGTGTACAGTAGGTTACCCTTTACCCTTTGTATCATGTTTCACAACCTTTGGTGTGCAGGAATTGAATTTTGGAATCATAAATTCTCCAAGATTGAAGCTTATTCTGTTTCCATGCACGTCAAGCCATGGCATTTATAATGTTAACTTTATCTTAATTATGGACTGTAGGATACTTTTCTGCCTGTTTCGATACTTTCCGGCCTGTTTCAAATTCATTCGTTATTATACCATGGTTTACGAATATGTGCATGGCAGAGGACTTTTGAATTGTTCTGTCATCAATGTCATGTATTATAAACAACTGTGTAGGATCTTCACTGTTCTTGAAATCTTAAGTGATCCCTGCATAGTGTCTCATATAACGACCAATCGGGATTGGCGAAGTTCTGTAGATCATCACCAGGGCTGATAGTTTTGAGAATCGCTTAAACATAGGTCATCATGGGCCCATCCATTCAAATTCGTTATATATTGAAACTAGTTTATCCAAAACTGATTTATCCAATGACCCTCGTTATGGCTTCCCTCTCGCTGGCTTAACTAACTCTTTACAATGTTTGGAATGTATGTGAAGGAAAAATTTACGTTCGAAAGGATAAAGAAAATGGTACAAGGAACAAACAGTTGACTGTCTCTAGCACAGTTTTAGTGTACAGGATGCAATCAGTATTCAGTGTATCCTCCTCTGTGTTTGATGACAGATACACGCCTATTGGACATTGACCGAAGCAACTGTTTAAGAAATTACATGGTAAATTGTTCCATTCGTGGACTGTGGCGTTTCTGAGCTAATTCAAGTTGTCAAGATGATTGTCACGTCTGGTAACTTGGGCGTGACATTTGACAGCAGCCTCAGTCTTGAGTCTCATGTTAATACCATCTGCAGGTGAGCCTATTTCCACATCAGAAATATTTGGCTAATAAGGCGGTATCTCGACCAGCATTCAACCATCTCACTTGTCCAGGCTCACGTAACATCCCGCCTGGACTACTGCAACTCCCTCCTCATCGGGCTTCCCAACCACCTGATCAAGAAACTGCAACAAGTGCAGAACACCGCAGCAAGAGTTGTCCGCAGGAAGAGGAAATTCGACCACATACAACCAGTCCTGCAGGACCTACACTGGCTGCCAGTGCGCTACCGGATACAGTACAAGATACTTGTACTGGTGTTCCTGTCCCTCCATAACAAAGCACCAGATTACCTCAGCAGTCTGCTCACCAGATACCACCCACCGAGCTCACTGCGCTCAAGTGACAAGGCTCTCCTAGAGGAAAACAACATTGATGAAATTTTAGCACAGCCATTATGGTTTAATCATAATTTTAAATACCAAAATCATTATATCAGTCATTGGGATTATTAACCATCAAAGACATGTGTGATGAAGAAGGTTTGATGTCTTTTGAATCTTTAAAAAGTAAATATGCTATAAAAGGGACAGAATTAGATCATAAATATGTTCTAAATAATATACCTGAATCATGGAAAAATACAATAACAAATCACAGGTGTATAAATAACTATGACATGAATCTTAACTCCTATCAAAAGAATTTTATGAAATCATTACAAGGATCAAGATTATTTTATGATATATTGTTATTTAACAATAATAACCCTCATATGTGTCATAAATGGGAGAATGTGTTTGAAGATACTGACTTAGATTGGCCAATGATTTTCAAGTCTTACAGACAAGACATTAATGATGTAAAACTCTTAGAGTTCCAATATAAATTTTTACACGGTATTTTCTATGCCAAAAAGGAACTTTTAAAAATGAACCTTATCCAGAGCGTTTCATGCAGCTTTTGTAAAGATGAAGATGAAAACTTGTGCTATGTTTACTGGGAATGTAGTGAAACTAAGAAGTTTTGGAAGGATCTTCGAATTTGGATGAACCCTTATTTGATACAAAAAGTCAATTTGACAAAATATTTGGTGTATTTTGGCTCCTTAAGTAAAAACCCATTACTTAATCATATAATCATTTCAGCAAAAAGACAGATCTATGTCTCTTCTTTGAAAAACAATATTCCAAAATGCGATAACTTTATAAAGACTTTAAAAGATATTTTTTCTGTTGAAAGCTTCATTGCCAAAAGGAAGAATAAAATGAAGAAATTTGCTAATAAATGGCATCCATTATTCCAAACCTGACCTGTGTATGCAGCAACCGCTTCTTTTGTAAAATCTTGATCTGTTTCCTTTTTTGAAAAATCATCATTGTTTTAGTTATATATTGACTAGCTAGTTAATGGCACTGGTGTAACTTTGGGGAACACATATTATAGGTTGGATATAAGACACAATATACAACACAATAAGCCGGATGTTGCGCAATATATAACACAACACATTGGATGTGACACAAGACACAGCATGACATGTCAGAATAATTGTGGCACTACATACAACACATGTTAGATAAGACATATTTACAATGTATATCAGATAATACATTATGTACAACACGATAGATGTACAACACGATAGATTGGCCGTGACACTACATTATGCTATGTCGGGTGTTGCACTATATACAGTATGATATGTCAGATGTGGCGCTATATACAACGTGGTATGTCAGATGTGGCGCCGTATACAACAAAATATGTTGAATGTGTATGCAATATACAACATGATATGTTGGATGTGACACAATATACAGCTTGATATGTCAGATGTGGTGCTATAAACAATATGATATGTTCATATATGATGCTATTTACAACTTGACATATGGGATGTAATACTATATACTTATGATATATCAGATATGACATTATATACAACTTATGATGGAAAAAACCCCAAAAAAAAACCCAAAACAAAAACTACTAATAACGAAACACTTCTAGAAAATTATGCAGATATTTATACCATGCATATGAACTTAGAGCATCAAAATACCTCCCAATTCAGTAAGATATATATTTTTGTAGGATTTCCCCATGTACTATGACATTATATATATGTGTTGTAATCTCAACCTTTGTTATTGTATACATGTGTAAATGTATGTGAAAATTGTATATATGTTGTATACGGACTGTGACCTATAGACAATAAAAAGACTTTGACTATGAAAAAAAAAAAAAGAAAAAAAAGTCTCTCCTAACTGTACCCTCCTCCCGTACAAAAACGTTTGGCGACCGCTCTTTTGAACGTGCAGGACCCCTTCTCTGGAACAGTCTCCCACTTGACATAAGAACCGAGCAAACATTGTCCACGTTCAAATCTAAGCTCAAAACTTTCTTCTTCAATATGGCATTTCAGTGACCCTTTTCAATTATCTCAGACACTAGCGCTTTTGAGCAGCTTACGCTGGATACTAGTGCTTTACAAAAGTTTGCATGCATGTATGTATGTATGTATGTAACACTGCAGCAAATTGCATCCAAAACATGTTCTATGGGTTTTAGGTCTGGACTGACACTGGGACATTCCAAAGATTCAGTTAGAGGTTGATTTTTCGATTCCTGTACAATTTGTGGCGGTGACCTGCCAGACCCAGCTAGAACAGATATGGGGTTCAATCTGTCTCCAACAGTCCTTCTGACCATCAGCATCGCGACCATCAGCGACGTGAAGATTGAATCGGGACTCGTCCGTCCATATGATACGGGCCCTGTGCAAACAAGCTTGCTTGTGGTGAGGGAGTAAATGAGGGCGCTTGAGAGGTAGTCTTGCCTTCAAACCACCGGGAACGAGACGTTTGTCCAGTTTTTCATCTTAATATACATATGTTGGTTTACTTTTTATCATGAATATATAAGGCTGAATTGGTGAGAGGCAGATCTACGGCAAAATATGTTCCGGTCGCTGGTTGTGGATAGGTAGTTGAATCGTTGTTAAATATAAGGAGACTATTCTCTGAAATACTTTCCTGAAGGATTCTACCTTTAATATGAACACTTTCTCATTGTGTCCATTGAGATTAACCATGATACGACATGGCTTTGGAAGCTGATCTTACAGATCTTGAAGATCCGACTGTAGAATAAGAGTAGATGTAGGGGTATACAATCTGCAGGGTCAGAAGAACAGCAACAGTTTGAAAGATGTCCTGTTATACTAAAATAGAAGCACCTCCAGATGCATTGTCTACTGGAGGGGAAAAAGAATGATAATCACTGTACAATAATCTTAAGTTTAAGGTATCTCTATTTTTAGATATGTTTCTGGAAGAAAAAAATGCCGATGCATAAAAATACTGTATTAATAAATACATTTCGTTAAAGTTATTTTGAAATCATGCAGTTCCATTGAATAATATTGGACAGTTGAGGCATCGTGGTTGAACTGGCGAACTCTCTCGTGAGGAGGAGCCTTTCCTCTGCATTACTGTCGGGACAGGGTAACCTCCATGTTTTGAGGCCCAAATGAGTTCTTGAGGAGCCTCTGAAAGTAAAAGGACAGTATATGACTGTTTCCTATTCGATTGTTTGTCGTTTCTTCTTTTTTTTTGACAAATGAACGATGTCGGGCTGTTTGTTAGAAGTATTTGCTGGTGTCTCAGGATGTTTTTGTATTAGGGGACCAGGTACTGTCTGATTGGATGTTCCTGCATCGTCATCAGAAATGCTATAGGGAATAGTCTGCCTGTCGGCACTTATGGCCGTCTGACACTTATGGCCAACCTTCGGACGGGACGTAGATACTGCAGCGGAGTCATTTATGTGGGGAGATTTGGTAACAACGTCTTTGCTATAGCAAAAGACACATTATTTGTGTGTATTAATTTTTAGAATTTTGGACTTGTCTTTTAAAGGCTGGACATGATCTTGAGGAAAACATATGATCACCATGACAGTTTGCACACTTGATATCATTTTGTCATGTATTCCACACTCCAACAGCAAGGAGAGACAGTGACATTTTTGAGACGAGTAACGCTTTTGACTTCGACACATATTCCTGTCACAGCTTCAGATATTACGAAAGGATTGAGTTTTAGTTGTTGTCTTTGATTTCTCTGTACATTCACGAAACGGGACCAAGGATTTAAATTTGTCCTTGATTCATTACCAGAAGACGAGATAACTTCTAAATCGACATGCTCTCAGTTTTATTTTGAACGAGAACCAGAGAGATGGTGGGTAGCCATAGTGAATAAAAATAGGTTCAACATCACCGCTTCCCACCTATCATAGAGTGTAAACAAACTTGAAAATGTATTTTCGGATAAGGATACTGATAAGATAAGATTTCCCAGAGCCCATAAGGAATCAACCGAATTTGACAGAGCAAGTTGGTTGGGTTTAAAAGGGGAATCAACTTCGAACCAGTTGTATTATTGGTAAAAAGTGAGTTACATTGAGTTTCACCCAAATATTTGATTGGTTGAAAAGAAAACATAAAGTGTTCCCGAAATTACACTGAACATAGGATGAAGCGAATCCAATAACAAAATCATCTCTTGAAAAAATTGTTCTTGTATTTTTCAACCCAGGTCTACAAAATGCCTTTTATGTGACGTCATAAAATAAACATATACAGGCTATCCAGTTTGATATTGAAGGGAAAAGCGTCTGTAGAAGTATGTACATGTGCGCGGAAAACGAGCAGGCAAAGCTAAGCGGAATTTGTGTTTTTATTGTAGTTTAAAGGACTGTACCCATGTGTACATGGAAGGCTGTTGACAGCGTGGGTAAGTACTAACGTTAGTAGAGAAGTCTATGGGAAATATTTGGTTTTGTGTAACCATCATGTGCCCTGGGACGCACAGACAGACCGTTTGATATTGACAGGGAGATAATAAAATCAAGAATAGCCGTCAACCTAAAACAGTAATGCCGACTACTTTCCTACGGAATGTGAATGTAAATTTTTATTTCAGGCGAGGGAATTATTTCTCTGCTGCATATCATTATGCAAAATAACCTTTTGCGATATTCATGTATTTTTGAGGATCGCACAAACCTTAATCTCGTCTTGAACTGTTTTTCGCTCGCCTGAGTTCCAGAAATATTAATGACTTCGGTTTTGTATGAAAAATGCATTTTTTTCAAACTGTGTGCATTTGTGGTTCGGCGTGGTTTTTGACCATGTCATTCAAAACGTCTGCCTTCTCCCATGTTTTCTCCGGTTTGTTGTTGCAGCTCCTCTCGCCTTGTCCCATTTCATTGAAATGATTCTTCATATCACGTGTTTTTAATTGTAGAATATGTGTTATCTTAAAGTGTGGCTAATTTTGACCACGCTCGCCAATGGCTGAAGGGATGATATAAATCCAGCTAAGGTCCATGCAGGTAGCAAAGGAACTGTAAGTCCCCATGGTCCCTTGTATGGTGATCTACCTTCAGTTGTTGGCGATCTATAGCAGCTTTTTAAATATTGTGTTGTCTTTTATAGTTAAGATATTTACATTTTCATTCTTGTTTTACTGTTACATCTGTGATACTCTAGTATTTTACCGTCTTTCCCCGACAGGTTTTTATAATGATTTATTATAATATTATAACTTGTATAACAGTCACGATATGGCTGCAATATTGCCGATGTGACTAAAAAATCTTAACTCACTCATTCACCTCTCGCCTTGATTGACAGGTCCTACAAAGTTTGGATTAATCCTCCTCTTCGTTGGTTGGCGTTTAAGGTCGCGTCAAACCATATGCATAAATTAACCACTGCCTGGTTCAAGTCACGCCATAGTATATATTCCTCCGCCTGAGAATGCTAAGAAATCAGGAAATAATTTGCCAAAAAATATAATGTCTCATTTTAAGCAACTCTCAAAAGGGATAAACAATAACGGGTGAGTGTAACAGTACTCAACAGTATGGGTGTTGACAACACCGGAATATCCTGTCAAAGGATGAGGCTAAAATTAGATTTCACTTCCTGGTTGGTCGGACTGCCTTCAATCGAAAGGAGTACATGACATACGTTATGTAAGTAAAGTTTTCATTGATGGAGTATTATATTTCTTCCATTCTGTATGTACGGTGGTTGTCGGAAATAGTATATGAATGATGTAATCTATCTCTGTGTCCAGGTAAACTCGAAATGTGAAAATACAATCATTACATGCAGAATATAAACCTAATTCCGTAATATTTATGCCACTCGGCACGTGTTTTGGATAAAGTTTGAATCTAACCAATATAGGTTCTTTGAAAGCCCCAATAACTTATTTGAATCTTTCACCATTTTCGAATAAACAAGTTACATTCGACACTGACAACTGACACCCACACCACACACAAACTGATGCAAGCTCATATAGTGACGCTCTCATTAACTTAAACTTACTGGTAGTTCAGATAATGTTCAGAAAAATGGAGTATATGACAGTCGTTACATAAGTTATATATTTGTTACTCAAATAGTTTACTGTTTTAATCAGTGTACATGCTATATGAACGTCAGGTAACATGTGTCTTGTTTAATCGACTACCTTCCAGTCAGGCGTCCATTATCATATATTCACAATCAACCACAGCCACTACCGGAGCACACCTGTATGTGGGTCACACTCGTCTGTATTTAGCTGGTGGTAAGAAGCAGTTTTTGTCTGGCGCATTTTTCGCTCACATATTAATGCATGTCTACTTCAACGAATGCTTGGTTGTGATGCATTTCCACGATGATCTTTTCATTAATAAAACGATCCTCACTTTAGGTAAGGACACACTAAATACCTAGACAAACAAGACATAAAAAGCGGACATACCACGTATTTGTTACTTAAGATAGTATTCAGTGTTGGTGATTACTTATCAGCGTGATGTCCCTGGACTATAATGTTATTTGTGTAACCAACCGAGATCTGTTTCTGTTTGTAATTTTAGAAATGTTCTAATTGTAACCTTGTTTCATCTCTGTATACAAAACATTTTGCACTTTATTCGCAACAATTATTTTGTACTACGTATACACATGGAATTGTATTCAGCAACCCCAAATATATTTCATCATAGTGATGGAAACTTATCTTATGGTGTTACAACAGCATGTTGCTACTGCACGCTGAGTAGCTGAATAGGAAATAAAGAAAACAAACAAGTAGGAAGTAAATTTCATTTTACTGGACAGAATACTGGAGGATACAATGTTGACGTGATAGGTTGAGTCCACGGTAAGGGCGATGTGATCGAATACCCTCAAATGCCTTGACACAGTTTGTCGAATGATGACGTGACCCAGAGCATGATGACGTCACTGGGATGAACCTGTTTCTCAGTAGGGTGACTCTCAGGTAACGGTCTGCAGGTGTAGTGACACGTGGTCTTCCACTTCTAGGCCAGACTGTAGTCTTTCTGCCGTAAACGTTGCTTGAGCCTCACTGTGGTATTGCGAGAACATCCAAAGGTGTTTGCAATATGCGCTTGTACAACGCCAAACCGGGCCATACCAACGGCTGTTTCTCGTTGAACTGCAGTCAGTTTTGGCATAGTTGTGTTGAGATATGTTATCATGTGATGCAAACGAATGATTTTGTATGACTTTTATAGCAGAACTGCACGAGCATGTAATGAAAAACATGGTTTCAAAGGGTTTGCCAAAACGCATCCCACATGCGTGTGAAGCTTGCTACCCACACATATCACGAAAAGCACTATCTCCTGTCCGTTCAAGGGTATAAAACATGGGGATATGCCATCCATTTCATCGAGACACGTTAACATGGCGATGAGAAGACTGCCATATGGACTGAGATGACAGTGGGTAAGCATGCAGCTAGCATGTGATTCAAGGTTTGGTTGCTGCCACTCGGTAGACTTAACACCTACAAACAGGCGCTGTAAGTCAAGGATCGACCAACGCTAGAGCAACTCAGGAAGACCACTCCAGCGGAAGATTGCAATCTGGTCCGTGAAGACGTGAGAGACGCGAACCGAGACGTCAATCCACCTCGGTAGATTTCAAGGTGCCTATACAGACAGTGAGATCCGACACTATCTCATGATGAATCGTGCAAAGACAATACTTATTCAATGAAGTGCTTTTCCACAAATTCAAGAGTGTTGGCATTTCTCACAAACCATACGAATTAACAAACTGCCTAAATTTTGTTTGTCTAATTTAATCTACCATTAGATAACCAGCCATTACCGCCCTTGTAGAAGTATGAAAGTTCTGACCTACTGATCATGTCATTGTTCCAGAACAGGGGTGTGGGTGTGTGTGGTGTGGGTGTGGTGTGGTGTGGTGCGTATTCAAACTCACTGGGTATAGTTTCGCCACTATCTAAGACACATAACTGATACTACTGTGTGACTGACACATCACTGAACCTTTTGAGTTAAAATGTACCGTCGCATCAGCATCTATTTCACATAGAGGAACCAGCTTCGTTCAGTACCTCAGGCTCCTTGTGTGATGGACCTGGACCCCATGACTTTATCAAGCGACGGCTACAAGCATGTGTACCACCTGTTCTAAAGCTGCATGAGTTGGAAGCAGCTTTGCACCCTGAATGGCGATAGTTTCCTCGGCAGCGAATACGACGACAAATGGCAGTAGTCTGAACACATGGAGGGTACACTAGATATCTATTGTACAACGTTCCCAGGTTAAAATACGCGTTGAGGTTTCATCACACACACGCCATACTGCCTGATCTCTCTCTGGCTCTATACTTGTAACATTTTGAGCCAACTTGGATGATATGTGTATTGTGCCATATCCATAATTAAAACCTTGACAGAAACTGTCCGCTTCACGTTTTTAGCATTTTCTTGTAGTGAAGCTATGATGTTACACGAAAAGAAAAACAATACGTGAACCTTTGAAAAAAGTATAAAATTTATAATCTCGATATACAAAATTTAATTGGAAATGTTTGAAAACCTATTTTAGATAAGGTCACATTTGCTATGTTGGTTATACATGTTTTCAATTCATACATTTTTAGGAATGACACTCGATGATGGAAATGGTGATTCTAATTGGAGGAACTTTGTTGGTGACACTGTTGTCTCATGTTGGAGGTATGTGCATAGACGTTTCCATTTGTGTTTTGTTTTGTCTGAACATTCATTGATATTTTATCATTCGTACTGTGTTACAGAATCATGTTCTAGGATGTTCTAAATACAAGAAATCGTCCAGTTTGGCTGTTGATCATATAACTGTCACGAAACATTACTTTAATCGATTCCTTATAATAATAATATACTGAGAGGCAAAAGAAACACCGTAATATTGGAAGTGGCATTTGAATATCAATGGCGTATTTGAACTTTTTTTTTTCAAATAAACACCGGAAGTCAAGTTTGAGGAAAACATGAATCTTGGTCGTATAGCTTGTTTTGCCTAATAAAATATTGTTTGAGGTTGAAGTTAGAAATGTTTTTGTTTATGGAAAGAGAAGAGTACGCACAAAAACAGCATTGAAATCGAGATGCACGTGCATCATGTATGCATTCAGGCATAAATTGCCAGCTTGAATGGCATTGTTCACTTGTTTTCTGAACACAGCAGCTATGTCGAGGTTAACGAGAGATCAACGACAACAAGCCATTGGAAGTCTCGACGCTGGTCAACGTGCTCGAGTCATTGCAATTGACTTCAATTGCAGCGTACGATCGTAAGAACGACTTAGACAGCGATAGAACGCCGTTAAGATTATAACCACGAGTGGCAAATGTAATACTTGCAAACAGGCCAAAGATCTGCTACAATCACCGGGGATTTCCCCGCCAAGTCAAAAGTGCCTTAACAGCTTATGGTTTACTGAAGCGCAAAAGGCTTGGAAACGACCAAACCTGAGGGTCAGTGAGCTGTTAATCGACAACGAAATATTCAGATATGATGCAGGAGCAAAACACATTTTCGAGCAAATTAATCAGTAACACAACGGGCAAGGTGTCTGACTGGTTCTTATCAGCAGATGGAGCGCGTTTCACGTGTCCTTTGTTTGGACCCGGAAATAGAATAGATCAAGGGGAGGTCACTCCAAATCACGGAAGCAACAACAACATGAGATGTTCAATCTCTCATGGAACATTGAGTGACTGCTTTGAAATCACCATAGTAACAGTAAGTTGAGCTGAAGGGGACGTTGTTGGCACAGGTACTATAGATACGTACCCCAGGTACGTTTCTGTATACAGATATGTACCCTAAACAAAGTCAAAATACAGAAAGGTACCTGGTATCCTAAAAGGCGGACGAGTCCATATTCCGCCATCCCAAACCGACACCTATAGTTGTTTCCGTTCAACTGATTCCGAGTGGTATTCATGTGCATCGCGAAATATCCGTTACTGTGTATTTTCATTACTTACATAACGCAATCAAATTTATCTAATACAACAGCATGACAGTTCCGATCAAGAATACGACACAATGGGAATGGAATCATCCTAGGGTCGTTTCTGTATTCTCATTATGGCCAGTTTACATATCTGTATACAGAAACGTACCTGGGGTACATATCTGTAGTACTCGTGCCGACAACGACCCCTTCAGCGTAAGTTGAAGCACGTGTTATACCAGAAATAGAGTCCAGTTTACCTGGTAGGTATCACTATTGTAATATCTACTTGCGTCTCACAGAATAGTACAGTAAAGTGTAGGATAGGTAGACTGACAACTAGTCTCTGAAATGAACATATTTTACTGAAAAACGTTCATAGTAAAAAAAATATATATATAATGAAAAGGAGCCTTGAGACTTTCTTCATTTTCAGAAATCCCAAAAGGCACATCTATGGATCATACTTGACATATGTTCCAAGTTTGATGAAGCTTGCATGTATAGTTTGGAGGATCTGCTCCGGACAAGATGACATCCTCATAGTCACAGCCTAAGTCATGTTTTCATGGAAACCAAAAATAAATAATTTTTTTATCTGGGTCTAACCACCAAATGGCACATTTATGGATCATGCTTGATATGTGTACCAAGTTTACCATGTGTATCAAGTCACGTTTCCATGGAAACCGCAAAAAATAAAATTCATATGTGGGTCTAACCATCACATGGCACATTTATGGATCATGCTTGAGTACCAAGTTTGATGAAGCTAGCATGTATAATTTACGAGATTTGCTTCGGTGAGGTGAGGTGAAATTGGGTTTAACGTCGTGCTTGAGAATATTTCGTGAAGCATGAATACCCCACTCAGACACATTATACTGACTCCGAGCCGACCAGTCCTTGTTGTACCCATTAATGCCGAGCGCCAGACAGGGACCAACAAGTACCAGATTTTGAGGTCTTTTGGTATGACGCGGTCGGGGATCGAACCCGCGACCTTCCCCTCTCCGGGCGGACGCTCTAACCACTACACCACGGAGGCGGTACAGATTTGCTTCGGACAAGATGATATTCTCATAGTCACAGCCCAAGTCAATTTGCCATGGAAACAACAAATAGTAACATTCTTATCTGGGTCTAACCCCCAAAAGGCACATCTAGGGATCATGCTTGACATGTGTACCAAGTTTGGTTAAGCTATCACAAATAGTTTAGGAGATATGCTTCGGACAAAGCGTGACGGACGGACGGAACTCGTTTCTGTATTCCCCGGCAACTTCATTGTTGCGGGGGATAACAATATGCCATCAGATCCCCATGACAATCTATTTTCAAAGTTTATGGATAAAGTCACAAATGCATACATGTTAAGGTACACTGCTTTGAGCCTAATGATTTATATTTCTCTGTTTGTCTCTTCATCATGCAAATCAAGGATGACACAACAATAACAGTAGCATAGCTTGTATTTTCTACTAACTTGTGTGAATAGGAAGAATTTCGGATGTCAGTGATTTTCCACTCCTGGATGGAGAACAAAACAACACATGTTCACCACTTAAGAACTTTTCAATCATTGTATTATGATTTGGACGAATGCTATGCATATTTGCTTTCATCCTCATCAAAGTTCCAATTCATTTTTTACCCTGAGATGGAAAACTTTTCGAAATGATCCCCTCTCCTCGCCAGTTTAAGAAAATACTCAGATTTTATAAGTCATCAGGTCTTTAGTGTAATCACACATGTCTGGAGTGAGAGGACAGGCAGAAGCAGGAGGTCTTGGCTCAGCGTTGGGTCTTGGGGAGGGGTGTTGGAGGCTCCCCATGAGTTAATATTAAACAATAGTGACAGCTAGAGATCAACTGATAATTACAAGCCATATTCTGGCTAGTGAATTCAGCAGATTGGTACAGACCCTGAAGCTGAGTAAATCTAGACTTACCACATTTTCTAGACTTGCGTTGCCTTTCTTGGATATATTTGCTTCAGGGTCTGTACGACAGACTATAGGACAGGATAAGTTCTATTATTGTGAAAGGCCACAGCCCAATTGAAAGTGCAAGTATAATGCGGGGGTTGGGGGTGGGAGGTTGCACATACACTTATCAGTTCAGATTCAATTGGAAGGTTATTAAGCTATGACAGATATAAATCACATCCCACATAAAAGATGATATTTAACCGGATTGCTGAATTACTGATGGTAATTATATGTGTGGTAGTTGAGGATATTTGGGGTAAAGTTTGAGTTCTATTTGGGCTTGGGTTTACCTAACATGGGGTATTAGTGTGTTCTCGGCTATGCTGGTATGCATAGCCACAGCACACTCGGCAGGTTGGTGTAGTCCGCCTGGCATGTGCAGCACATGCACTGCCTGCCTCTAGCCCTATAAAGGGTGTAGCTTCCCAGCACTCCTGCCTTTAGCCCACTGGTTCACCAGAGGTGAGGACATGTATTTCAGTTGCTTCAGTCCTGATAATCCAGACCGAGTATACTGAACCACAAAAGAAATGTCGCACTGATAGTGATTCCTAAAGCACACACTTTAATTCACTCTAATTAACAATCAAAACAGAGGACCGAGTTCAAACTTGTCAGTTATGGTTAACACATTTTCAGGAATCACATTTAGAGTTCACACAATCAAAATCACAAAAAGATGTACCCCAAATTCAGTATCGTTGCATCGCCTGTACATGGAATGAATTAGCCGGTCAATGAAGGCCATAGGGACTTGGGTCCATACTCTGCGAAATGCCTGATCGAGTCCTGTCGCAGTTGTCGGTTGGAGGTCATTCAGTGTTTGTTTAACCTCGTCCCAAAGGTCTTCTTACTAGACTTAAATTTGTACGGAGTGCAGGCTATTGGTGAGAGTGGATGCCATGTTGTCTTAGGAAGTCCAATGTTGCTCTGACAGTGTCGGAACGACCGTTGTCTTGCTGGAAGATGTAATTTCTGTAACATCCAAAATGTGGTGCAACGTGGGGTCTTCTGACTTAATCAATATAGCGAGCAGCTGTCACGTCATTTCCTCATCCTGGACCAAGATTCTGGAACACCACGGTGCCAACTTACCGGTTCAGACCGGTTGCACCCCACACTACGATGCTTGGACCACTAGTCTCTTTCAACAATACACTCATTGGAAAACAGTTCCCCACGCCTTAACCATGTTATCGAGTCTGTTATCGACTGTCCAAACACAATATTGACTTCCATGAGATAACAGCACAGTTCTCCATTGTCCATAACGCCAATTTCGATGCTGAGTTGCCCATTATAGGCTGTTTGGCGGTGATGAGCAGTGAGGACAGGACCACGATAGGGACTCTAATAGCAGAGGTTTCTTCCACGCAAACATCGACGCACTGTATTGGCACTGATATATCTGTTGTCAGTCCCAATAGCATGACGTGCTGTTTCCGTCGCTATGGGAAAGCGATCCTACAGATCTGTTGGCCTTGACGTTGCAATGTTACTGAATGTCGCCCACTACACTACTGGATGGTCTTGGATGCTGTCAGTGACCTGATAACACTCCTGCAGTCGGTAGATTGTCCTAACATGAACAATAAAATGATTGGCATCCATCCATGCCGTCTGGACAACTTGCAATTGTCCCACGAATTGGTCCCTCTGATCTCTCGTAAGTCGTGGCATGCTGGTTGTGTCAAAGTAAAAGGTGCGGTGGGGTAACCTAGTGGTTAAAGCGTTGGCTCGTCACGCCAAAGACCCGGGTTCGAATCCCCACACAGGTACAATGTGTGAAGCCCATTTCTGGTGTCCCTCGCCGTGATGTTGCTGGAATATTGCTAAAAGCGGTGTAAAACCAACACTCAGTCAGTCAGTCAGTCAGTCAAATTAAAAATGATTTTAGGCAAGTTTGGGACTTGCCGTATTTGGTAGGGTTGTCACGGCTTGCACGTGCATTTTCGTTTTCACGAATATCATACGGAACCTTTTACCATGCCTGCATTTTTCGGTGCGTTTGGTCGATATGTTTATTCATCAGAAAACACACAGATGTTGGAAATAGCTGTCAATTTGGATTGAAAAACATGTTAGGAAAACGGTACAATCATAAGATACCACCTTACAAGAACAAATAAATATCAACAAATCCGAATTGTCCCCACCCAGAGATTGCAGTTCACTGGGAACAGTCATTATGTTAAACCTATGTAACATTCTACTGCGTTTCCATGGTGCTGGCATGTCATTGTGAAATTTCTCACTGTGGGATCAGAGGAATATTTTGAAAAAATGTTGCAATTTTATCAAACATTTTCTCATGATGGAGTTGTCACCATGTCCTTTCAGCGGACAAGGCCTTTCTATCAGGCCCGTAGCAATTGACTGCATTGTCACAGAGTGCTAGAATGCTAAAAGTTGTCATTGTCTACCCATGGCGCTTACATTGCGCATACGGTGTGCCCAAAATGTTTGTATTGTGTGCGGGTGTCACATGGAGGAACCTGACGTAACTGGCAGGGTCTTCATACCGATGATAGTGACCATACTGCAACGTCCTGTTGATGACCAGTCACTGCCGTACCCAGAGCCTCCTGCGCCTTGAGACCCTCCTTCGTTTCCTTCCCTGAATGAGGTGCACAGCGTTTGCCTCCTCCTGGAACTGCTGGACATATCTATAGGTAACGAGTGGCTTGCTGACACACGTGTCATAGTGAGATGAGGATAAGAATGATGAGAATGAATTTATGCCATGTTTATGGGGGAAAAGATGAGAATGTATTTATGTACCATTTTTATGGGGTTGGTGCAAACACCATTGTTTTGTACTGTTCTTGCGTGGATTAACAACATGACACGATAATGAGCTCCTCTCAACTGTGTATTCAACTTCGGCGGCATAACCAAATGGCGAGGTACACACACACTGCGCATGCGTGGTTCCAAAACTTACTAGTATGCAGGCAAATTCTTACGAACTGTTATCAAATGTAAGAGTTTAACCGAAACGAATATCTTACAACCATGCCAGCCCCGATGGACATGGTAGAAGTGCCATGGGAGCATAGTGATTGCCAAGACAGCTCCGTGTAGTCACTGTGAGGGCACAGTAAAATTAAAGTAAGCGCCGTAGATGTGCCATAAGGACACAGTGGAGACACAATGACATCACTAACGATTCAGTTAGGTTTCCGTGCAGGTGCCCCTTACTACCACTGCGTCCGTCATATGCATTCTTGGTGCACGCCCACAGAGCTTCTGTGGCACTGTTTGACATCTTACTAAGTGCATTTCAAGACGCAGGGCAAAGGCGGGTAAAAGTGCATCGTCGCATGGCATTCGAGGAGACCCACACTGCATCAAATGGACATGCCACTACTGTGCACACCTTGGCGTTCTGCAATTTTCATGGCCAGTCCGATACAGAGGTTTCTGTGTCCTACAGAGAGACAATTTCAAGGAGTTGAGTACATCATTGCCTGTGTTAGTGGCTTCAGGAGTCAAACATTTGCAGACTTCTCTTTGATGATGTTTAATGCCATGCATCATTCATTCATGGAGGCATCCAATCAGGAATGGGGACTCACTTTCTTGATCATCAAGTAGCAGGGCAGTGGTCGGTAAAGGAACGGCAACTATAAGTCAACAACTTGGCGTTCATGGCCATCACCTTTGCAATAATGCACGGATAAGAAACTGTTGAAGACCACATGATCCAATCAGATAATGTACCAGCCATATGGTGCATTCACATGTTGGGGTTAAATGTAATCGGCATCACTCATTTAACTGACAATGCTGTTCCTTTAGCTGATCGACAGTTTGGACATCTGGAGATAAGCCTGACATATACTGAGCATCACTGTGGACACCTTGTATGGTGTCCCAAACTCGACTGTATCCTAACATCTGTATTGCTAGTGGGGTGCTGAGATTTGAATCTCCTGTTCTTAAGAACTGAACATTAAGAAAGATGCCAGACTGATTGCCACTAAGTCTTATTCAGGCATAAAGCGGAACAGTCTTCAGAATGTACTGTCTGGGACTGGAAGACCCTTTGAAGGCGTCCATTGTTGAGTCAGACAATTACATTTAGGTGACATTGATTGATTGAATTCTATATGTATTTATCTATATTATCTCACACATTAACCTCCCACCCTACCTGCTGGAGATTACCTACCTTGACTTTTCATAAGAGGCAAGCAGTACATGTAACACTATGTGAGATAGGACGTGCACAAATATACAATATGCTATAAATGTTATATCTTTGGTTGATGCAATTGATAACTGATATTGTTATGACAGGGCCATTTAATGGGGCCGAAGTCTCGTCCTCTATCTAACTGTACTCTTATGGTGACATGTAAGTCCTGATGGTATGAAATTACTTCACGGACAGCCTGGATTAGGGCTGGGACGGGTAGGAAAAAATTCAATCGAGTACCCGAATGTACTTACCCGAATCGGAATCGAGTACCCGGAAATGTAAGGAATTAAGAGCTTCTGTCAACTTTCTGAATATCCAATCACGAGTTGACTAATGTTTTAATAGAAAAACTTGAAATGCTGTCAATAAGACACTGAAACTGAGCATAGGCTATTTATTTTACGTCTGTTTAACCAATACAGAGAGTAACGCCATTGCCGCTGTTACTGTAGCGTGACGCTTCACTGCTCATGCTCAGATATATACTGATAGTTGAGTTGAGTTGAGCTTTACGTCACATCGGCATTTTCCAGCCATATAGTGACGAGACCAAGTTTGCATTAGTAAATATTGTAAGTACATACTCGGAATGAGTTTTATTTCAAAGACATTTATTTATTACATTGTCAGTCGAAAGCAGAAAACATCATAGCATCAAATTTAAAGGCAGGCGGTTTGTTACATTTCATAGTTACAATTTATGGTTGTTACATTTCACAGTTACAGTTTATGATATAGATCAACTTCCCTCAGGTAGTTCAGTATCAGATGGGCGCTCACGCGTGAGAACAGATCTTTTAGGTTTGTTGCATCATAATGTGAGTCACTTGCAGGCGATAAGTCCACGCATTCAAGCAGAATATGCTTGACGGTGATCACCTCATCGCAAGAGACACACATGGGGGGTCCATCCCCATCCGTTTTCAGCAGATAGTCATGTTTAAATCGACTGTGGCCAATACGACATCGTCGTAAAATTACCTCATCGCGTCTTGACTGACAACCCAAGTAGGTATAACCAATTGTTGGCTTCAATTCATGGAGTTTGTTTCTTCCTACTTGAGTGCAGGATAATGAATCTGTAAATACGATGAAGTTTTTGGACTGATTTTGCTGTTGAATGTAGGTCAAAGCTGAGAAGATAGCTTTGGCTTCAGCGGCGGAAATGGAACTGTTGTCGGGGATCCTAGAGGAGACAGTCTTGGCTCCAATGACTGTAGCGCTGGCAACTTGGCCGTCGTCCTTGGTTCCGTCTGTGAAAATGGATCTGTGAGTGTTATACTTAGAACGTAACTGGTTGTTTTCCTGTTGGAACACCAAGGGATTTGTTTCAGACTTTTTGACTTTGGTGAGGGTAAGATCGACCTGTGGTTTCACCATTTGCCATGGTGGTGAGGACAGAAGTCGGTATGGTGCAATGATGTCGAGATCAATTTTAGCTGCAGTTATGTGTGGTTTGATCCTGATTCCAAGTGGTGGAACCAGGCTTGGCAGTTTAGGAAATAAGTTTTCATAGAGCGGGTTGAAAACACAATTGTATGCTGGATTGGACTCATTTGAACGTAATTTAGTGATATACTGCAGTGAGAGTTTAATGCGGCGTTGTTCAAGGGAAGGTTCATTGGCCTCCGCATATAGACTGTCTACCGGAGAGGTCCTAAAAGCTCCCAGGCAGAGCCTCAGTCCTTGGAGGTGGATAGAGTCTAATTTTTCTAAATTGCTTTTGCAGGCTCCACCATAGACAATGGAGCCATAATCTAGTTTACTGCGAACTAATGATCTGTACAAGTGAGGGAGGGTGGTCTGATCCCCTCCCCACTCTGTATTTGAAACTACTTTTAGCAAGTCTAGAGCCTTCAAGCACTTGGTTTTCAAATATTTTATGTGTGGTAAGAATGTCAGGTGGCGGTCGAATATGAGTCCAAGGAATTTGGCCTCTTCTACTGCCTTGATGGGAGTACCATCTAAAGTTAGGTCTGGATCCTTGTGTGGTTTGTATTTACGACAAAAGTGAATACACTTTGTTTTGGATTTTGAAAACTTAAAACCAATTTCATTGGCACATTTTTTGATTTTGTTAAGGCAGAGTTGTGGCTGCCTTTCTATTGCGTGCATGTTCTTACCACGACATGAAATATTGAAGTCATCCACGAAAAGGGACCCATCAACGCAACTGTTCAGAACGTTAGTGAGGCTGTTAATAAAAAAGTGTGACAGACAGGATGCTGCCTTGGGGGACGCCCTGATCTTGGTGGAAATAGTCAGACAGTGTGGAACCCATCCGAACTTGAAATTGTCTGTTATTTAAAAACCGAGATATGAATTGAGGTAATCTACCCTTCAATCCAAACTCGTGTAAATCTTTTAGGATGCCATGTTTCCATGTTGTATCATATGCTTTTTCTAAGTCGAAAAAGATAGATACTGCATGTTGTTTGTTGACAATGGAGTTTTTGATGAATGATTCCAGACGCACCAGATGGTCAATGGTACTTCGGTTTTTTCGGAAACCACATTGGAGGTGAATAAGGAGGTTATTGGTTTCCAGGTACCAGATTAATCGATTGTTGACCATGCGCTCCATGGTTTTGCAAACGCAGCTAGTTAGTGATATAGGACGGTAGTTTGAGGGATCAGTATGATCACGGCCGGGTTTTGGTATAGGGATGATAATGGCATTGTGCCACGAAGGGGGAAAGTGTCCGGATGTCCAGATGTCATCAAATATATTTAGGAATGTTTCCAAGCCTGAGTCAGGGAGTAGTTTCAGAAGCTGATAATGGATTTCATCAGCTCCTGCCGCAGTGTCGTGAGCCTGTCCTAGGGCAGTACGTAATTCATGGAGGGAAAACGTTTCGTTGTAATCCTCCCCATTATCAGAGTTAAAATTGACTGGTTTCTTTTCTTGTTGGGTTTGATATTTCTGGAACATAGGGTTTGGAATAAAGGCCAGTTGGCCTTAGTAAAATTCCATCTTGTTGATGGTGGTTCGTTCGTGGGGTTGATAGGAGTAAGAATTGTTGGGAATTCGTCGCTTCCACAAAGGTCGTCATGGACCGACCATTCGAACTCATTTAAAAGATTAGAATCTGTAAGTGATAGATCGAGAGCAGAGTATGTTCCAGTGGCAGGATGGACGTAGGTGTTTGATCCATCGTTGAAGATGCATACATCATTATTGGAGAGAAACTCTTCAAGTATCTTTCCCTTACTATTTGTATCAGTACTCCCCCATAGGGGGTTATGGCCGTTGAAGTCGCCCATGATTATGCAGGGGTTCGGGAGTTGATCATATAAGTTCTGAAGATCTGATAGGCGAACAGTTGAGGTGGGAGGGAGATAGAGGGAACATAGTGTAAACCCTATGTTCGAAGTCGTGCGGACAGCAACAGTTTGTAGGTCGGTTTTAAGTGGAACAGGGCTATGAAGGATGCCCTGCCTCACCAGGATAGAAGTGCCTCCTGTATCCTTTACACCGGGAGGAGAAAAGGAGTGGTAGGAACTGTACTGACGGATGTCAAATTTATCAGTCCTTTTTAGGTAGGTTTCTTGGAGACAAAACGCAGATGGTTTGAAGTCTTGAATCAATAACTGTAATTCATTATAATTATTCTTAAGTCCTCTGCAATTCCATTGGATCATGTTTTGTGGATTCATGGTGCTTCCACAGGTGACATGTCACGTGAACGTGAGAAAGCGTTTGATGAACTCTTATTGGTGTCAGGTGGAGATGGAGTGACCTCCATATCCAGAGGGCCAAAGGAGTTATGGAACTCGATGGGGACCTCTGAAGGAGAGGTGGCCTTTGGTTTTGTGTTTGGTAGTTCAAGTTGTTTTAGTCTCTCTAGCCTCTTTCTTTCCCTTTTTCTGCGCGCAGTTTCTGTTTCTGGTTTTGTCATTTGCTCTGGTGTTTGTGATTCAGAAGTTTTGACTTTTGGCGTTGGAGATGGAGTGGCTGAGATAGGCTGAGTTGTGTTGAGTTGAGTTGGCTGAGAAGACGTGACTCATGTCAGGTCGGTCTGACATGAGATGGCTGCAGTAGTGATGGTAGGACGGGAGACAGCAGCAGAGTAGGTGATGGTTGAAGGGGTTGCAGTTAAACTTGCAACCCTCTTCTTTGCTTCGTGAAAGGAGATATTTTCTTTGTGTTTAATCTTCAGAATCTCGGATTCGCGTTTCCATACTGGGCAGAACTTGGAAGAGGCCATATGGTTACCACCGCAGTTTGTGCACTTCACTTCCTTAGTACAGTCGTTGCCCTCATGCTTGTCACCACAGCGGTAACAGACAGCAGAGGAACGACAGGACTTGGATCCATGTCCAAACTTTTGGCAGTTGTAGCACGGGAGTGGATTGGGGACATACACCTCCACACCAATGCTACAATAACCAGCTCTAATCGAGTCAGGAATGTTTGCTCGCGCGAACGTGAAGAGATAGGTGTTCGTTGGTTGAACAACACCATCCTTTTTTAAGGTAAATCGTTTGACGGCTGTGACGGATTGCTGAGTGAGTTCCTTGACAATTTGTTCTTCAGTCATGTCAGACAGGCATCGAGCTCTGTCCCGTACAATGCTTCTACACGAATTAAGGGGTTTGTGTGCTGAGACAGCGACCTTGATATTTACAAATTCTTGTATTTTGAGAAGGTTTAAAGATAGGTGTTTCCGGGTACATTCTATCAGGAGAGAGCCAGATCGGAGCTTTGTGACATTGGCAACCTCTCCGCAGATACCAGCGATACCTTTGGAGATTGCAAAAGGGTTCAATTGCAAAGGTTGCTTGTCACAAGCCTCAATAATCAGGAAGCGTGGCCAGTAGTCAGGTCGGAGGGGCGTACTCTCGTCAGACGAGGAATTGTCGGCATCCATATGTCTTCGTTTTGAACCGGGGTATTGGGAAGCCAGGTCGTGGGTAATGTGGTTCGGCACCCCCTCTCCCCACCCACCGTGGAGTGTCAACAAGGACGATCTTATATTGCAGCGGATCTCCAAGCTGCAAAAAACAGGGATAAGGGGATGTTATACTCCAGCGAATTTCACATGAAATGCTGTAGCTGCCTACCAGATTAAAGGTCAGGATGGTTCTGTCCATGACAATCAATTGGAGACGTACAGAAATCGGAGGTCAGCATCACCAGATTGGCCCATGAGCCACCGCCTTCTGTGCATGGGTCTGCGAGGCTAATTTGTTTCGTAAAATATTTGTTAACATTTTGAACATGGTCAAAAGTGTTATGTAATAGCACGTTTTGTATAGACATTCCATGCACAGGGCAAGGCGTGACCAGCCGATTGCTAGAATCGGGCCTATTCTACCACCCGTCTAGGCAAAGTTAGGGTCGAAGTGGTGTGTTGGATTAGTGAACACTATTGCCGGTTCCGTCATCCTCAACCACCAGACTCCCTTCCTCTGCCGACACAGGGATGCAACCCACTGCAAACGGGTTGCCCAATTTGGTCGCCTCTTACGACCAGCAATGGGGTGCTGTGGACCTATTCGACCCCGGGTCCACACGGGGGTGAAGAGCCATTGGCGTTACCCAGCACCCACCACGAGGAGGTTGCTCTTCAAGGGGTGCCTATATACTGATAGTAAAATATGAAACCAAACCTAAAAAGGGAAGCTACGAAAGCTTTCAGATGCATGTTTGGTACGCAAAATGCAACATGACCTTCAGTATTGGTATGGGAATACATTCTACACTATCCGGAAATGAACTGCAGCGATACAATACAGAATGTTTTTAAAATCAAGATCATTTATTCCACTGGAGAAATATAGTGGTAAATTCACCAAAGATGGACATACCAAAAGGTACTCACATTTTGATAGAAGAAATGTCTTCCCCGTGCCAACTCTGTAATGTTTTGTGGGACAATGGAAAAGGAATCCACTAAAACTGACATTTATAACAATAACTAGGTCATCAGTAGTGAGTGTATCCCCCATTAGCCTGAATCATCTCCTGACCGCGTCTCCTCATTGATAGCATGAGTGTACGAAAACAAAAGCAGGGGCAGATTGTTCCATGCGTCCAGCACGGCCTGTCTGAGTTCTCGAATGTTGGCCAGGGGCTGGTTCCTGGTGGAAATATGCCTACCAATCGCGCACCACACGTGTTCGATCGGAATAAAATCTAGACATACACTTGGCCAATCGAGGAATTCAATGTTATGCTGCCTCTTAGGGTCTCTAATGATTCTAGCACGATTAGGGCGTGCTGGTAGATAAGCGCAACATGAGAACTGGCGCAGAGTGCTCTCGATGATGTCATGGCCATACTTCTCTGTATTCAGCGTTGACCAGCTCCAGTGACACCTTCACTCCCGTCATTTGATCCCACGATTGACGGAATTGATTTGAAGACCAAAATGGTACTTTATGTGCCATTCGTAGCAACCGTCTATCATCCATCAAATCGGTCTCTTTTCGACTTCCACCAGGTGCAAACCTTAACTTCACCTGTCCTGCAGTGTTTTTTAAGCAACTTACTGATGACGCTGTGACAGACGTCAACGACGTAATCTGCCGCAAGGACATGCCACCTTCTCCCATGCCTACAATGTGCCATTTTGTGGCCTCAGATCACTGGTTGCGAGAATGTTACTGAATCATTAACTCCCACAGTACTATTCTCGAAACAACGGAGTGTGAAATGTGTACATGCATGCATTTCACCTTCAAGCAAGAGCAAAACATGTAATATACGTGCATGTTGTTTTCTGAACTGGAGAGATGAACACGTAGGCAACGGAAAACTGTTATTCGTTCAATGTATTCATTTGAATGGTTTCATTTGCATCATGTTCAATCAGGGGTTGCCTCAAATTTTACCATCAGTATATTACATCTGTGAATAATAACTGCCGTTAATCGGACAATGTCATTGATGCAAATGTGTCTAACATCAAGTTATTGTCTGCCCTTGCCATTTTTCTCTCTTTTTCCGGGTACTCGATTCCTAGAAATAGGACTCGATTCCAGCTGTATCTGACCCGGATTAGAGTACCCGAGTACCCGCCCAAACCCTAGCCTGGATGTCAGTGCTTTCATGTGTGTATAGTATAATGTATTTATGTTCACCTAGAAACAACTACAACTACTAGCGACTTAAACCAATGTTTTGATCTTGCTGGGGATGCATGCAGGAAGGTGAAGTAGTTTAAGTCCCCATGATCGCCAGTAACATGGTCGAGCTTCAGTCGATGGTGGTCTGCAGTTTATATTTAATATTACCAAATGTAATACTGATGTATGTGATAATTAGAATCATACAGTATTGCAATGGTTAGTTTTGAGGTTTTAGTGATGTCATGCCACTGTTTTACTCTCCTTCATGACATGTTATGTATCAACCAAACTCTGGCAGTGTCTCACCTCTATATTGCTTACATACAAGCCCATCTGACTTACAGTTTCAACTCAAACACTCACTCACTTACAGTCAGTATGGGAACTTCAAATGGCCTTTCAATACATTTTATGAGTAAACCATGACCAGGTTGAATTTTGAGGCATCAGCTTTTTATTGTCTTCATTAAAATTTTCTTGCTGTCAATTTGGAAAGTGTACATGCTTTTTGTTTATGTTCAATGTTCCAAGCATTGTTGACACAGCACAACACATGTAGAAGGGATTACATAGCTTTGATGTTTTTCTGAGAAAGATCCTGGTATGAGGGTTAATGTAAATATATTGAATTGCAAAAGAAACGTCACCTTTCAAAACCACATCAACAATCTTGTTCTTACAAGGTGGTGTTTTTATTATGATTGTGCCTATTTGATAACATGACATTCAAAGAAGACTGAATGACCTCCAACCAAACCCGGCAGC
This sequence comes from Haliotis rubra, assembly GCF_003918875.1. Classification (NCBI taxonomy): domain Eukaryota; kingdom Metazoa; phylum Mollusca; class Gastropoda; order Lepetellida; family Haliotidae; genus Haliotis; species Haliotis rubra. The sequence continues at coordinate 46,278 of NW_025767659.1, read as the reverse complement.
TGCACCTGGTCTCGATCAGGCATTTTGCAGAGTATGGAACCAAGTGCCCATGGCTTTCATCTATTGGCTAATTCATTGCATGTACAGATGTTGCAACGCCGTCATCGATGCCCATGGAGGCCACACATGATACTAACTTTGAGGTATCCTTATTGTACTAATTTTGGTACCCGTTAAGATCCGGGTTAGAATTGATCTTCAGTAACCCATGCTTGTCTTAGAGGCGACTAACAGGATCAGTTGGTCGCGCTCGCTTACTTGGTTGACACATCAAATCTTTGAAGGGCATTTAGAAGCGGAGTACATAAGACAAGGAATATATATAGATGTCGACTTCTTTATTGTGAATATTGCGACGTTTTGGAGTGTAATATTGTTTTCTTTGAAAGTGCCTCTTGTACTCATGTACTCACCTGATAAAGGAAATGTCATGTTACTGACAATAAAGAAGTCGACATCCGTAAATCGTGCTTTTCTTGGATGACACATGTCATCAGTTCCTGGTTGCGTAGATCGATGCTCAGGTTGTTGATCACTGGATTGTCTGGTTCGGACTTTTTTTACAGACCGCAGCCCTATAGCTGGAATATTGCTGAGTGCGGCCTTAAACTAAATTCACTCACTCACCATTTTTGGTGATTTTGTGTTGACCATATATAATTTTCAGGTTTGAACTCAATCCTTCATTTTGATTGTTAATTAGAGCGAGTAAGTGAGTGAGTGAAGATTTTAAGTTGCATCGACAATATTTCAGTCCTATCGTGAGTAAATCAAGTTATAGATTTACTATAATTAAAAGTAAATTATAAACACCTGTCAACAAAGGACAGTAATATATATATATATAAAAAACTATCTCAAGTATTTCAACCATGCATGACAATACAATATGAAAACAGGCTATAAATTGCCAACACCTGAAGGTAGATCACCATACTAAGGACCATGGGTTAATTAGAGTGAACTGAAGTGTGTGCTTTAAGAAACGTCTATTGGTGTGGCATTTCTTTATCGGTTCAGTATATAACTAAGACATTCTTGTTTCATAAGTAGTTATGAAAATTGATATAGAAGTGAAACATGTTTTACCATTCTATAGGTATTTGGGCAGTGTGTTTGTCCCAGACTCTCATGGAGCAATGCTCAACATTGTTTATATCACAGGCAGGTTTGGCTGTTGTGGCAGTTTTGTCTATATCTTCCTTCCACAGAACGATGTGGTTGAAGATCTGATCTCACTGCACTATTTCATGATGCAGTTATTCTTCCCGTTAACATCATACTTTCACACAAAAGACAATGTCCAGATCAAGATATGTAATTATTGCTGATATCTTTCATTCATAATAAATAATTCTTTTAATCGTTTATTAGCAGGATTCAGATCTAATGACTTTAGTTTACATAAAGAGACTTGGAGATACTCGAATACACTCTTTGGAAAAGTTTGTGTGCGTATTGCCAGGCTGATGTTTATTGGAGATAAAACAATGTTTATTTCTTTGTTTAGAATACTTTCATCAATAATATTTCATCATGTATTCTTAGCTGTCAGCCTGTGTAAGAACGTCACATGGATTGTCTAAGTACTTCATTGGTAATGTTGGTACTATTTGTCTTGAGTCCAGAGTTGTTTATCATCTTTGAGGATCAAAATGTTAACATGAAGAAGGAATATGATGGTCACAGTATTTATGTATCTCCTGATGAACAAAACTATTTGCTCTCATGTTTGTTTGCTGATGATGATTGTGGTTTTTTTATTACATTTTATAGAAATTTATGTTTAGTATTTACACCCGCACTCATTTTGACTACAGCACAATGATGCCTTGCATCACAAGCAAGTAAAGTCCTTCTGTCTGAGAGTAGATTATATGTACTCTAGTAGAGACTAAGTGTGTTAGAAAATATATACCAAATGGGAGAGCACCCAGCTGAAAAGGCACCGTGGTCTACCACGGAAAAACATGGTATTACCATGGTTTACCATGCTAAGCCGTGGTCACTAACATTTCTCCCCATGGTAGACCATGGTAGACGATGGTCACCATGGTACACCACAGCAGACCAGGTCATTATAGACCATGGTCACCAGAAACCAGGGTAGACCATGGTCACCAACATTTCTCCCCATGGTATATCATGACCATGGTCATCTTAAACAAAACTATGGTAGACCATGGTGTTGTTCTCATACAAAGTAATGGTTGACCATGGTCATCACATACAAATCTATGGTAGACCATGGTCATGACAGACCAATTTTACATTTCAAACTGTGATAAATAACAAAATTAAAATTGAAATCCTGACTCTTTCATGACATTGTGTTTCATTTATGAATAAGAAAATAGCGGGAGCATTCAACGAAGTGTTACACAAGCAATATACTAATAGCATTACAAAGGACATGTGTAAAACATCTAAGTGGCAGATGAAACATGTTTTTCCTGAGTTAGTTTGCCTTTAATGAATATTCATGACAGATACCTTACAGATCCTTGTTCTTACGTCTGTGTGCATTAAATAACTAATATTAAACACATCACTTGGTGAGAGATAAGTTAAAATGAAGTGTGTTTTAATGAAAAATACAAGAACACAATGTCATAAAAACAATTATCAACGGGAACAGTTCACGTAATTTAACTTTCTCATTGTTGCTACAGAAACACACAAACAAATAAGGAACAAAGGAAGTCTTATACACTTGAAAATCAAAACAAAATTAACCCTCCGTACATCTGAAAATAAAATAATTTTGCCCGTCCCCTTTGCTAAAGTTGTCCATTAAACTGTGTAAACCCCGTCTCTCGTGGTCTTACTAGTTTTTTGTACCTGGTTGCCTTTAGTTGTTGTTTTTTAAAAAAAAAATACAGCAACAACAAAAACAATGCACGACAGAAGGCGAAACAATATTTTGTGCCTAACAAGACAGTTCTGCGTAAAACTTACCTTCTGTCAATAACAGCGTAACCAATTAGTACTGGAAGATTTTTAATTCTCTTTCTTTTTCATATTTACTCCATAAAATAAAATTTGGAAGTACAATGTGAAAATCGTCTCATTTCATTGAATTTCTCCCGTGAGTGATCACGATCGGCAAACGTGCCCATACTTGTTATAAGTACATCTTTCGCAATGTTAATGGTGAAACTCCCGATTTTAGAACACATTTCACTGTCACTTCCTGTTCAGCACGTGCAATATGACCCGGAAGAGATTAGATCAAAGTAGCTTAATGAAATTTAAATGATTGCCGGGGATATGTGCAAAAAACTATTCTTCCACCTTATGATCGACGAAGGAACGTGTACACTGAATATCTTTTTTCGCGATTCCTGTCGTTGACAATATTACTGTTTATGAATTCTAATTTTGATGTTGATGCCTAGATATTGTAATTCTTGCCTTTATTTGTTAATAAGATGAGAAATTATCCACTGTTGACTACGTAGTGTTGTTATGAAGTACCTCGATCGCGTGATTGCAAACACGACCACGCCCTTCGTGCTTACGTAATCTTATTGCGACTTCAAGAACGGACAGCACTAATCATACAGCCCTTTACATACATAGTTACAATACATCCCTGGTCGTACTAATTAATTTTTCTTTTCTAAAAAATATGTTTCAACTTCCAACTCGCACCATTCCGGGACAAGCCGAATGGAGATAGTACGATACGGAGACACGCGACCGTTTCCCAGGCACGACCGATGCCATAGCTGCTACTTGTCACGTAGACATTTGTGAGCGCGCAAAACCAGTGATAGGCGCAAAACACAACTTTGTCAACACTGGCCATAGACTACAACGATCCAAGCGAAGAATATCCCTAATATATTAGCAATGACGGATTTCGAGGATAATCCAGCGATGGATATGTCAAGAACTCATGATAAAGGAATAGACTAGATTTAGTGCCGATGGATACATCTCAAGTTGAATTCCAGTGGACATAAGCATGAGCGGTAAGTAAATAACAGCAATATTGAAATTGTTTTGAGTGCAGATATATTGAAATTGTTTTGATGTTCGGAAATACGCACATACGAACGTATGTGACGTGGTAAGCAACAGTTTTTGAGGAGAATGACGGAAAGAGATATAAGATATAGCAGTGTTCATTTTATATACAATGTACATCCCTCAAACGGAAAGTCAGTGTTAATTTGGGTTTTGTGCAATATGTTCTACATATGTATGTTACCACACGACCAATATCTAACGGTACTTTTAAAAAAAAACAACAACCGTTATGACTTTTTTTAGTTAAGTTATCAGTGATCGAATGGTGTCAAAGTTCACTGGGCTTGTAGAGGTCAACCTGAAAGATTCAGTTTGTTTGCTTAGATTACACAGACAGCAAAATAAATTCAAAGGGTCATAAAAAGGGAGATAATTGCTACAGGCACATTTATGGATATTTCATTTTCTTTTCTATCGTATTTGTATTCAGTTTTGGAATAACTACTGACTGTAAACCAAAGAAAAAATGACTGTGCCAAAACGTTTAGCTATTCACTTAACACGGAAATAGGTTCACTTACAGTAAGATACGTTTTTCTATGTTATGATATGTTGATTATTATAAATAATGGGAAATGTAAACATTTCAGAATATTATATTTGGTTATGAATGTAGACTGGTGATTTATAAGCCAAATTTGTGTTTTAATTTCTAATACATGTTGTGTTACTTGGCATAGACTCTTCATATTACAAACATATTTTAAAGTCATCTGAGTCTGGTGAAAAAAGGTTTGCAATATGTTAAAAATACATAACATTTTGAGCAACTGTAAATATATATTTAAAAAACAACAACAACATTTTTTTTATATTTGCTTAAGACTGTTTGAAATAGAATGATTGTGATTAAATGTGGGTGTGTTTTTCAGATTTCAACTGGACGATTCTGAAGAAATGGTCCTAATGTTGAAACACTGAAGATAAAGTTCTACAAGATGAGTTTATTCCTGAGCCGGAGCGTTTGCTCTTCACACTGAAGACTTGGGTTCGATTCCTCACTTGGGTACAATGTGTGTAGCCCCTTTCTGGTGTCCCTCGCCGTGATATTGCTAGAACATTGCTAAAAGTGGTGTAAAACTAAACTCACTCACTCAATACTGGATATAGACTGACATCCAAGCTGCCCTAAAGATGTTTTTAGAATAAAATAATAGATAAGAATATCCTCTGAAAAATGATGAACATGTCCACATGCAATTTGTCCCTAGCAGCATTACTGGATATGTAATTCTAGTTTGCTTAAGACTTGTACTTGTTGCACAGCATATCCCTCAATACCTGTGAGATTCCCAACAACTGTCCTCAAGTTGTCTTTCATTTAAATCTGTCAGTGTCAGCAATAAAATGTGTCTTTATAATTTGAACAGTTTGTTTTCAGTGCATGAATTTGTTTAATGTTAATTATTCAATACCCAATATTCTAATTGATCTCTATACCATGTGTATGTGACTACAATGTATATATTGTGGTATGGCGCGGTTGGTTTCTTACCATAGTCTAAATAATGGTATTCTAATGGTAAACTGTTGTTCCATCTACCGAACAGGGTATACTGACCATGGTCTCAGTTTTTTTCAGTGGTAATCCATGGTACACCATGGTCTCTTTTTACCATGGTTGACCATGGTACACAATGGTCTCTTTTTACCATGGTAGACCATGGTCTTATCTTACCATGGTAAACTGTGGTGTCATTTACCGCACGTGGTTAAACCATGATAGACCATTGTCTTTTTTTACCATGGTAGACCATGGTATACCATGGTCTCTTTTGACCATGGTACACCATGGTCCTTTTTTCACCATGGTAGACCATGGTCTCTTTTGCCCATGGTAAACTGTGGTGCCATTTACCGGACGTGGTAAGCCATGATACACCATGGTCAACCATGGTCTTTGAACCATGGTCTACCATGGTTTACCATGGTATACCATGGTCTTTGCTTGCTCATTTCAGCTGGGCTGAGTAAGCTGATTTATAAGCAGAATAAACACTCAAGCAATACATGATCTCTCCCTACATCCAGGTTATGTGCAGAAATAAGTTTTTTAATATCTAATAGGCTTATTTTTATAAGAAGAATTTAATTACATCCTCCTTTTGTCAGTATCTGTTAATATCAACGTTAAGAAATATAACTGCTAAATTCTGTGGCAGTGGCCGCTACACTCAAACATTGTCTTGTCTAATCTGATATAGCTGTCTAAGTGTGTATTGCAGTCTTACATCTATCAGTTTATATTTCAGGTCAGACTGTGTCACCTCAATGTTCTTCATCCTCAGTACAGGATTGTGACAGTCCACCTGTACAGTTACATATACACCTTACAATCTATGTATTCTTCATCCTCATCCTCAGTACAGGATTGTGACAGTCCACCTGTACAGTTACATATACATGTTTTACATCTATCTATCTATCTCATGTATATTTTCAGGTCAGTGACAGTCCACCTGTACAGGTAAGACTGTGTCACTACAAGGTTCTTCATCCTCAGTACAGGATTGTGACAGTCCACCTGTACAGTTACATATACACCTTACATCTATCTATGTATATTTCAGGTCAGACTGTGTCACTACAAGGTTCTTCATCCTCAGTACAGGATTGTGACAGTCCACCTGTACAGTTACATATATGTCTTATATCTATCAAATTATATTTCAGGACAAACATTACACGATTCTTCATCCTCAGTACCGGATTGTGCCAGTCCACCTGTACAGTTACATATATGTCTTATATCTATCTATGTATATTTCAGGTCAGACAGTGTCACTACAAGGATCTTCATCCTCAGTACAGGATTGTATTAGTCCACCTGTACAGTTACATATATGTCTTATATCTATCTATGTATATTTCAGGTCAAACACTGTCACTACAAGGATCTTCATCCTCAGTACAGGATTGTATCAGTCCACCTGTACAGTTACATATATGTCTTATATCTATCTATGTATATTTCAGGTCAAACACTGTCACTACAAGGATCTTCATCCTCAGTACAGGATTGTGACAGTCCACCTGTACAGTTACATATATGTCTTATATCTATCTATGTATATTTCAGGTCAAACACTGTCACTACAAGGATCTTCATCCTCAGTACAGGATTGTTTCAGTCCACCTGTACAGTTACATATATGTCTTATATCTATCTATGTATATTTCAGGTCAAACACTGTCACTACAAGGATCTTCATCCTCAGTACAGGATTGTGACAGTCCACCTGTACAGTTACATATATGTCTTATATCTATCTATGTATATTTCAGGTCAAACACTGTCACTACAAGGATCTTCATCCTCAGTACAGGATTGTATCAGTCCACCTGTACAGTTACATATATGTCTTATATCTATCTATGTATATTTCAGGTCAAACACTGTCACTACAAGGATCTTCATCCTCAGTGCTACTGGGTGACAGCTTCCAGTCCACCTGCACCGTGAGTGGAGGCAGCCCTCTACAAGGACCACTGAGCTTCATGAGGGCAACAACTTCAGCATCAGCATCACTTATAATGTGTGTTGTCAACTCTGGAACCTGTGCACAGTTCAATTCTCTTCCTGGCTACTCATGTGGATGTGTGACTGGACAGACAAAGATATTCTACACAAACATCACAGCTGTCAGTAGAGATGATAGCGGTAGCTGGAAATGTCAGTACAGTGGTATCAACAGTAACAACGTCAGTGTGGATGTACAGTGTGAGTATATTATAGTGATGATAACTGGACATGTCTGTGGTATCAACAGTAACACCATCAGTGTGGATGTACAGTGTGAGTATATTATAGTGATGATAACTGGACATGTCTGTGGTATCAACACCATCAGTGTGGATGTACAGTGTGAGTATATTATAGTGATGATAACTGGACATGTCTGTGGTATCAACAGTAACACCATCAGTGTGGATGTACAGTGTGAGTATATTATAGTGATGATAACTGGACATGTCTGTGGTATCAACACCATCAGTGTGGATGTACAGTGTGAGTATATTATAGTGATGATAACTGGACATGTCTGTGGTGTCAACACCATCAGTGTGGATGTACAGTGTGAGTATATTATAGTGATGATAACTGGACATGTCTGTGGTGTCAACAACACCATCAGTGTGGATGTACAGTGTGAGTATATTATAGTGATGATAACTGGACATGTCTGTGGTATCAACACCATCAGCAGTGGGATGTACAGTGTGAGTATATTATAGTGATGATAACTGGACATGTCTGTGGTGTCAACAGTAACACCATCAGTGTGGATGTACAGTGTGAGTATATTATAGTGATGATAACTGGACATGTCTGTGGTGTCAACACCATCAGTGTGGATGTACAGTGTGAGTATATTATAGTGATGATAACTGGACATGTCTGTGGTGTCAACAGTAACACCATCAGTGTGGATGTACAGTGTGAGTATATTATAGTGATGATAACTGGACATGTCTGCGGTATCAACAGTAACACCATCAGTGTGGATGTACAGTGTGAGTATATTATAGTGATGATAACTGGACATGTCTGTGGTATCAACAGTAACACCATCAGTGTGGATGTACAGAGTGAGTATATTATAGTGATGATAACTGGACATGTCTGTCGTGTCAACACCATCAGTGTGGATGTACAGTGTGAGTATATTATAGTGATGATAACTGGACATGTCTGCAGTATCAACAATAACACCAACAGTGTGGATGTACAGTGTGAGTATATTATAGTGATGATAACTGGACATGTCTGTGGTGTAAACACCATCAGTGTGGATGTACAGTGTGAGTATATTATAGTGATGATAACTGGACATGTCTGTCATGTCAACACCATCAGTGTGAATGTACAGTGTGAGTATATTATAGTGAAGATGACTGGACATGTGTGTGGTGTCAACAGTAACACCACGGGTGTCATACTATAGTAATTTACCATCTGTGGTATTATGTACAGTGTGAGTATATGAGTATAGTGATGATGATAACTGGACATGTCTGTGGTGTCAACACATCAATGTGAATCCATGTGAGTATATTATAGTGTGGATGTACAGTGTGAGTATATTATAGTGATGATAACTGGACATGTCTGTGGTATCAACACCATCATTGTGGATGTACAGCGTCAGTGTGGATGTACACATGTCTGTGTGTCAGTATATTATAGTGATGATAACTGGACATGTCTGCAGTATCAACAGTAACACGAACAGTGTGGATGAACGGTGTGAGTATATTATAGTGGTGATAACTGGACATGTGTGTGGTGTGTGTGTGGTGTCAACAGTAACACCACGAGTGTGGATGTACGGTGTGAGTATATTATAGTGATGATAACTGGACATGTATGCAGTGTCAACAGTAACACCATCAGTGTGGATGTACAGTGTGAGTATATTATGGCGATGATAACTGGACATGTCTGTGGTATCAACAGTAACACCATCAGTGTGGATGCAAAGTGTGAGTATACTATAGTGATTTAAACTGGTCATGTCTGTGGTATTAACACCATAATTGTGGATGTACAGCGTGAGTATATTATAGTGATGATAACTGGACATGTCTGTGGTGTCAACAGCATCAGTGTGAATGTACAGTGTGAGTATATTATAGTGATGATACCTGGACATGTCTGTGGTGTCAACACCATCAGTGTGGATATACAGTGTGAGTATATTATAGTGATGATAACTGGACATGTCTGTGGCATCAACACCACCAGTGTGGATATACAGTGTGAGTATATTATAGTGATGATAACTGGACATGTCTGTAGTATCAACAGTAACACAAACAGTGTGGATGTACGGTGTGAGTATATTATAGTGATGATCACTGGACATGTCTGTGGTGCGTGTGTGGTGTCAACAGTAGCACCACGAGTGTGGATATACAGAGTCAGTATATTATAGTGATGATAACTGGACATTTCTGTGGTGTCAACAGTAACACCATCAGTGTGGATGTACAGTGTGAGTATATTATACTGATGATAACTGGACATGTCTACAGTGTCAGCAGTAACACCAACAGTGTGGATGTACAGTGTGAGTATATTATAGTGATGATAACTGGACATGTCTGTCATGTCAACACCATCATTGTGGATGTACAGCCTGAGTATATTATAGTGATGATGACTGGACATGTGTGTGGTGTCTACAGTAACACCACGAGTGTGGATATACAGAGTCAGTATATGATAGAGATGATAACTGGACATGTCTGTGGTGTCAACACCTCCGTGTGGATGTACAGTGTGAGTATATTATGGTGATGATAACTGGACATGTTTGTGGTGTCAACAGTAACGTCGTCAGTGTGGATGTACAGTGTGAGTATATTATACTGATGATAACTGGACATGTTTGCAGTGTCAACAGTAACACCATCAGTGTGGATGTACAGTGTGAGTATATTATAGTGATGATAACTGGACATGTCTGTGGTGTCAACACCGTCAGTCTTGATGTACAGTGTTAGTATATTATAGCGATGATAACTGGACATGTCTGTCATGTCAACACCACGAGTGTGGATATACAGAGTGAGTATATTATACTGATGATAACTGGACATGTCTGTGGTGTCAACACCATCTGTGTGGATGTACAGTGTGAGTATATTATACTGATGATAGCTGGACATGTCTGTGGTGTCAACAGTAACGTCATCAGTGTGGATGTACAGTGTGAGTATATTATAGTAATGATAACTGGACATATCTGTGGTATCAACACCATCAGTGTGGATGTACAGTGTGATTATATTATAGTGATGATAACTGGACATGTCTGTTGTGTCAACTGTAACACCATCAGTGTTGATGTACAGTGTGAGTATATTATAGTGATGATAACTGGACATGTCTGTGGTGTCAACACCGTCTGTCTTGATGTACAGAGTGAGAATGAATGAATGAATGAATGAATGAATGTTCTTTATTTCCACCAATGGTTTGGAGAGTTATAATCCAGTTATGTATATATTTTTAGAGCATAACACACATTTGTGACAAAATAGAAAGTTCAATAATATTTGAAAAATTCAACAGAACATAAAAAGAAAACATAGCTTTTGGCAACAGATGATCACTGGGCAATATGTACAAAGCATTGCATGCTATTCTTATAAATACAGAATGCTGGCTAGGTTCCATGCACTGATGCGTTTTGCAATAATGCTCATGAACCTAGCCCAGCTATCGAGAGTCATGTCCTGCACAACCGGAGTAATGGAACCAAGGTATGTGAGGATTTTAACCTCGTCTTCAGCATCTTCGAGTCTCATATACGTGTCAAGAGACACGTTATCAAACAGATGCTCGCTCAGTGCGTTCCTGTTTTCTACCAGCTTGTCACAGTATAGGAGTTGATGTTTTACAATGTCCTCACTTTCAGTCTCGCATATAAGACACAGTCCAAGTGTGACGGGCAGTATACCCAACTTTATCAGAGCATAGACAGGTGGGGTGGCCATGTTATACCACAAACACAGGTTCCAGAGACGATGAGGAGAGAGGCGCGTATGAATGGCACCAAATCTCTGCATATTTGGACGCTCTTGGAGTTTATTTCTCCATTCAGTGTGTTCGTGGTGGCATATAGCCTTCTGTACCATGGAATTCCATACACTTTTGCATGGAAATTCTCCTGTTGTCATGAAGGTGTCAACGATATCTGAAAATCCATATTTGTGAGCTGCATTCAAGAGGTCATGGGCAATCGATCTTGTACTTTTTACCACATTAGACATATATTCCGCGAATGTCAAATAGATGATAGGCTTCACAATACTGGTACTGGCTGAGCGACAGAGTCGGCCCCAAAACAGGAGCTTTGATTTATCTACTCTGCCTTGCATTGACCATAGCCCTAGTACCTGAGCTGTAGCAACTGCAGGAGATCTCTTGTGGAGGTTCTGGACTCTTCTAGCAAAGTAGCGCTGGACAATTTCCATTTCTTCATCTCAGTGCTGCTGATATTGCTCCATAGCTCACATGCGTAGAATGAAGAAGGAAAGATAACTCTTTGCCAGATATTGGACGATGACACAGGGTGTAATCCACCAGCTCGTAATCCTACATCTCGGAGTGAGTTTATTGCTCTTCTCGCCTTGGCACATGCACGAGTTGTCCTTTCTCTTGTTTTCTCTGCATGCATGATGGATCCCGCATACACAGTGTTGGACTTGATTGGCAGTCTTACATCCCCGATTCTGAAAACGGGTTTGTTGAGATATTTTGTAGAATTTGTGAAGGACAGGACACAGCTCTTACTGGCGTTGTATGTCATTCTCCAACGGCAGGCATATTGGTGGATCTTGTTAAGAGCCACATTGAGACCATGTACAGTAGTACTGACGCCTGTGGTGTCGTCAGCAAGTAGAACTGTCGGGATGTGATTCGTGCCAATAATTAGTCCACATTGTAATTGGTCTAGCTCCGAAATAAGGTCATTGATGTAGACTAGAAACATCCATGCTGATAACACTCGCCCTTGTCCTACTCCTTGGTGGATATGAAAACATCACTTGTCATCCCGTTGTACTTTACACGGGCTTGTGCTTCTTTATATGATTGCTGGATTAGATGCCATGCACGATCCTTCACACCAATAGTGTGTAGTTTCAGGAGGAGTCCGTCGTGCCATATTCTGTCGAAGGCCTTCTCGTTGTCTAGGAAAGCAGCATACACGCTTGAGTTCCTATCCTGGTAGTATGAGATAGCTTCTTTCAGGACGTACGTAGCAATGTTAGCTCCATGCTCTTTGCGGAATCCACACTGGAGGCGGTTTGGAAAGCCTGGGTTTGCCGTTTTAAGATAGGATTCTATGTTGGTCAGCATCAGTCTCTCAAATATCTTGCCAATCACAGATGTCAAGGTTATTCCACGTTAATTACTTGGGTTGTTTTTGTCCTTGTTATTTCCCTTGTATATTGGAATAATGGTTCCAGTTCTCATCATCTGAGGAGTGTAGCAGGAGCTAATCATCATGTTGTAGAGGTGAGCCAGATGTTTATAGAGCAGTTCTCCAGCATTACATAAGTGTTCCGCTGTAACACAGTCAGGCCCTGGAGACTTGTTCTTTTTCAAAGATCCTATTGCTCCTTTCACGTCGACGGCTGTCACTGGTGTCTTCAGGATCGGATCATCCTTGGAAATCTGATGGGTTGACATTTCATTCACTCTTGATTTGGTGTCTTCGTAGAAGTCAGAGTCGAACTCAGGTCGGGTTAGTTGGGAGAGTAGGTCCTGGTAGTAGCCGGCCCACATAGTACATATGTCCTCAGGAGTATTAGCCGTCTTCTCTTTGTATTCTAGGGACGAACAAGTCACACTACACCTTCTGTTTTCTGACGGTACGATAAAATTCGCCAATGTCCACTTCACAGGCAGAGTGGAGCTCTGTGTACTTCTCTCGGTCCCACTCCCTTTCAGCTTTTCTCTTCTGTCGTCGGAAGGCGCATTTAGCTTTCTTGTATGCTCTGTAAGATTCATATGAATCTCGTCTGGGTCTATCTTCGGATATCCATTGTCGTCTGGTCTGTCGCATCTGGAAGTGATAGTAGTCCAGACTGGAACCTCTCCAGTACGGTCTCAAGTACGGCCTGTAGTGTCCTGTGGGTATATGCATTGCTGTTGAGGTGTGGATAGAGCTCACAATAGCATCGTAGTAGTGTTCCACCATATCACCGTTACAATCATTTAGACTCGGCATGGTGTTTCCCAGCATCTTGTCGACCTCTGATGAATACATGTTCAGTAGTGAAGCATCAGCCTTTTTCCGTTTGAAAGGTTTTGGATTCCACACTTTTTGTCCTATTAGGAACATGTCGCTTATAAGTTTCGTCACAACGGGAGAGTGGTCATTTATTACGTATGTAACATCATTATGTATAGTTGTCACTAACACTGATGATTTCAGGGACACTGGTAAAAAGATATAGTCAATCAATGATGACTGTGTTCCAGTTTTATTGTGCCATGTCTTCATATTTCCTTTAGTATCACCACAGTCGACTGACGACAGCATATTCCTTGAGTCTAGGTAAGTCTGAAGAATTACAGACCTACTGGATCCTGCATTGTGGACGAGGTCTGTGTTGAAGTCCCCGCATAATATAACATAGCCACTTTCCGATAGCTCGTCTACAATATCAAACACCTCCTTGACACTCTCTTCAAACTCTGCTATGCTGTGATTAGTGGAGGGAAGCAGAGCACAGACTATATACATGTCAGCACACTGGGGGCGAGACAGTCGCACAGCTACAACACTATCATACTCGCATTCACATTCATAAACCTCTGTACATATTTTTCTTAACTAGTAGTGCCACCCCACCTCCTCCTTTATATCCTTTTTGATCTGCTTTAATTTTAGATGTAATATCAAACGTGTCATGCAGACAATCAAACCAGCACTGAGTTCTGTCATTAAGCCAATGCTCACACACAGCAAGGGCATCGCAGTGATTTGCTAATGTCTCTAGGTACTGCCCACTGTACATTACACCTCTTGCATTCCATGTTCCTATGCACAGCATGTAAATGGAAAGTAGATACACTAGCATACACATTTTAACTAGAATGATGCACCACTACGACCTCTAGAGTATGAAACCCATTCTGCATCTAACATTTGGAGGCCAGAAGTTCTCATCCTGAAGCACTCGCTCAGCTGCTTTAGTGTCTATGTTCAAACGCACAGTATAGGTAGGATTCAAGCCCTCCTAGCGTTTTAAGAGTCTTACGAGGGAGATATTCACTTCTCTTTCCTGCCATATGCAATAATGGCATCATGTATAATCTCAAATGACTTATCAGCTCTAACGTTCGACAGTACAAGTCTTTTCCTCTTATACCCGGGTGAAGCCCCTTTGAAAGATCTGTCCCATTCATTGTCGAAGCTCACCATCGGTTGTGCTGTCTTCTGGCGGCCGGTGCTGGTCGATGATGTTGCTCCTGTGCTGCTGTCAGTTTGCGTTGACGGGACGTCGGTGTTACCTCTGTGTGAAGCTTGAACCTCTGTCACACCTTCCCTGGGTGTTACAGCGTCAGGAGTATCACTCTCTGTTGTTGGCTCCAAGGACGGCTCCAGGATGGATGTCTTGGCTCAGTAAGTATCCTGACTGACGAGGTGAGTGTGATTCATTGCGGGGAGAGTCGAGGTACTGCTGTCTTGACCGTTTGTTAACACATTCCATGTTAGTGGCAATATCACTAGTCTTCTTTGAGATAATGTCGACACTGGTCTTCAATTCGTCTTTCAACAGATTTATTTGGGAGACTTTATCTCGTAGTTGAAATACAAGAAATCTGATGTCACTTTGTAACTTCAATTCCGTGTTCTGGTGACGTTCTATTTCTCTCATTGCACAGGCAAGTTCGGTACTTTTAGTTTCTATGCTGCGTGAAACCCTCTTCATATGAGCGTCGTACTTGTCATGTAGAGCTTCTATATTCCTACTGAGAGTTACAGATTGGACATGTCTGCGGTATCAACAGTAACACCATCAGTGTGGATGTACAGTGTGAGTATATTATACTGATGATAAATGGACATGTCAGTACAGTGGTATCAACAGTGAAACCATCTGTGTGGATGTACAGAGTGAGTATATTATAGTGATGATAAATGGACATGTCTGTCGTGTCAACAACATCAGTGTGGATGTACAGTGTGAGTATATTACAGTGATGATAACTGGACATATCTGCAGTATCAACAGTAACACCAACAGTGTGGATGTACAGTGTGAGTATATTATACTGATGATAACCTCACATGTCTGTGGTATCAAAAGTAACACCATCAGTGTGGATGCACTGTGTGAGTATACTATAGTGATCATAACTGGACACGTCTCTGTGGTGTCAACACCATCAGTGTGGATGTACAGTGTGAGTATATTAAAGTGATGATAACTGGACATGTCTGTGGTGTCAACACCATCTGTGTGGATGTAGAGTGTGAGTATGGTATAGTGATGATACCTGGACATGTCTGTGGTGTAAACACCATCAGTGTGGATGTACAGTGTGAGTATATTATATTGATGTTATCTGGACATGTCTGTGGTATCACCACCATCAGTGTGGATGTACAGTGTGAGTATATTATTGTGATGATAACTGGACATGTCTGTGGTATCAACACTACCAGTGTGGATATACAGTGTGAGTATATTATAGTAATGATAACTGGACATGTCTGCAGTATCAACAGTAACACGAACAGTGTGGATGTACGGTGTGAGTATATTATAGTGGTGATAACTGGACATGTGTGTGGTGTGTGTGTGGTGTCAACAGTAACACCACGAGTGTGGATATACAGAGTCCGTATATTATAGTGATGATAACTGGACATATCTGTGGTATCAACACCATCAGTGTGGATGTACAGTGTGAGTATATTATAATGATGATAACTAGACATGTCTGTGGTGTCAACACCAACACCATCAGTGTGGATGTACAGTATGAGTATATTATACAAGAACGGATGATAACTGGACATGTCTGTGGTATCAAACCACTGTAACACCTTTTAACAAGTGCGGATGTAATGTGTGGGAGTATATTATACAGAATATAGTGCGTCCTACCAATGATGAACTGGACTATGTCTGTGGTGTCAACAGTAACCCTAATCAGTGTGGATGTACAGTGTGCTTAAAGTATATTATAGTGATGATAACTGGACGCATATCTGTGGTATCAACAATAATTTCATCCAGTGTCCTACTGATGTACAGTGTGGTAATCTATATTACTCTCGATATTGATGATAACTGGACAATGTCTGTAGGTGGTACTCTGGGCCAACATGAATATTAACTGGTCCATGATAAAGTTTGTGTAGGATGTACAGTGTGGGTTGTAATATTATGAGTCTTGATGATACTGGACATGAATATCTGTGAAGATGTCAATCACACTTTCATCTATTATGTGTGAGATGGGTACAGTGTGAGTATATTATAGTGATGATAACTGGACATATTTGGTAGGTGTCAACAATACATTGCATCTAGTGGATGTACAGTTAGTGGTGTATTCCATATTATAGTGATGATAACTGGCATGTCTGTGGTGTCAACACCATCAGTCTAATGATGTACAGTGTGATTATATTATAGTGATGATAACTGGACATGTCTGCAATGGTATCAACAGTAACACCCAACAGTGTGGATGTACAGTGTGAGTATATTAATAGTGATGATATCTGGACATGTGTGTGGTGTGTGTGTGTGGTGTGTCAGCAGTAGCACCAACGGTGTGGAATATACAGTGAGTATATTATAGTGATGATAACTGGATATGTCTGTGGTGTCAACAGTAACCATCAGTGTGGATGTACAGTGTGAGAGTATATTATAGTGATGATAACTGGACATATCTGTGGTATCAACAGTAACACCATCAGTGTGGATGTACAGTGTGAGTATATTATAGTGATGATAACTGGACATGTCTGTGGTGTCAACAGTAACACCATCAGTGTGGATGTACAGTGTGAGTATATTATAGTGATGATAACTGGACATGTCTGTGGTGTCAACACCATCAGTGTGGATGTACAGTGTGAGTATATTATAGTGATGATAACTGCACATGTCTGTGGTATCAACACCATCAGTGTGGATGTACAGTGTGATTATATTATAGTGATGATAACTGGACATGTCTGTGGTGTCAACAGTAACACCATCAGTGTGGATGTACAGTGTGAGTATATTATAGTGATGATAACTGGACGTAATCTGTGGTATCAACACCACCACCAGTGTGGATGTACAGTGTGATTATATTATAGTGATGATAACTGGACATGTCTGTGGTGTCAACACCATCAGTGTGGATGTACAGTGTGAGTATATTATAGTGATGATAACTGGACATGTCTGTGGTGTCAACACCATCAGTGTGGATGTACAGTGTTGCAAGAGTATATTATAGTGATGATAACTGGACATGTCTGTGGTCAACAGTAACACCATCAGTGTGGATGTACAGTGTGAGCATATATTATAGTGATGATAACTGGACATGTCTGTGGTATCAACACCATCAGTGTGGATGTACAGTGTGAGTATATTATAGTGATGATAACTGGACATGTCTGTGGTGGTGTCAACAACTAACATCATCAGTGTGGATGTACAGTGTGAGTATATTATAATGATGATAACTGGACATGTCTGTGGTGTCAACACCACCATCAGTGTGGATGTACAGTGTGAGTATATTATAGTGATGATAACTGGACATGTCTGTGGTGTCAACACCATCAGTGTGGATGTACAGTGTGAGGTATATTATAGTGATGATAACTGGACATATGTCTGTGGGTGTCAACACCATCAGTGTGGATGTACAGTGTGAGTATATTATAGTGATGATAACTGGACATGTCTGTGGTGTGTCAACACCATCAGTGTGGATGTACAGTGTGAGTATATTATAGTGATTATAACTGGACATGTCTGTGGTGTCAACACCATCAGTGTGGATGTACAGTGTGAGTATATTATAGTGATGATAACTGGACATGTCTGTGGTATCAACACCATCAGTGTGGATGTACAGTGTGAGTATATTATAGTGATAATTGACTGACATGTCTGTGGTGTCAACACCATCAGTGTGGATGTACAGTGTGAGTATATTATAGTGATGATAACTGGACATGTCTGTGGTGTCAACAGTAACACCATCAGTGTGGATGTACAGTGTGAGTATATTATATTGATGATAACTGGACATGTCTGTGGTGTCAACACCATCAGTGTGGATGTACAGTGTGAGTATATTATAGTGATGATAACTGGACATGTCTGTGGTGTCAACAGTAACACCATCAGTGTGGATGTACAGTGAGTATATTATATAGTGATGATAACTGGACATGTCTGTGGTGTCAACACCATCACTGTGGATGTACAGTGTGTGAGGTATATTATAGTGATGATAACTGGACATGTCTGTGGTGTCAACACCATCAGTGTGGATGTACAGTGTGAGTATATTATAGTGATGATAACTGGACATGTCTGTGGTGTCAACACCATCAGTGTGGATGTACAGTGTGAGTATATTATAGTGATGATAACTGGACATGTCTGTGGTGTCAACAACACCATCAGTGTGGATGTACAGTGTGAGTATATTATAGTGATGATAACTGGACATGTCTGTGGTGTCAACACCAATCAGTGTGGATGTACAGTGTGATTATATTATAGTGATGATAACTGGACATGTCTGTGGGTGTCAACACCATCAGTGTGGATGTACAGATGTGAGTGGTATATTATAGTGATGATAACTGGACATGTCTGTGGTGTCAACACCATCAGTGTGGATGTACAGTGTGAGGTATATTATAGAGATGATAACTGGACATGTCTGTGGTATCAACACACCATCAGTGTGGATGTACAGTGTTGAGTATATTATAGTGATGATAACTGGACATGTCTGTGGTGTCAAACACCATCAGTGTGGATGTACAGTGTGAGTATATTATAGTGATGATAACTGGACATGTCTGTGGTGTCAACACCATCAGTGTGGATGTACAGTGTGAGTATGTTATAGTGATGATAACTGGACATGTCTGTGGTGTCAACACCATCAGTGTGGATGTACAGTGTGAGTATATTATAGTGATGATAACTGGACATGTCTGTGGTATCAACACCATCAGTGTGGATGTACAGTGTGAGTATATTATAGTGATGATAACTGGACATGTCTGTGGTATCAACAGTATTACACCATCAGTGTGGATGTACAGTGTGAGGTATATTATAGTGATGATAACTGGACATGTCTGTGGTATCAACACCATCAGTGTGGATGTACAGTGTGAGTATATTATAGTGATGATAACTGGACATGTCCCGTGGTGTATCAACATTGACACACATCAGTGTGGATGTACAGTGTGAGTATATTATAGTGATGATAACTGGACATGTCTGTGGTGTCAACAGTAACACCAACAGTGTGGATGTGTACAGTGTGAGTATATTATAGTGGATGATAACTGGACATGTCTGTGGTGTCAACAGTGTCAACACCATCAGTGTGGATGTACAGTGTGAGTATATTATAGTGATGATAACTGGACATGTCTGTGGTATCAACACCATCAGTGTGGATGTACAGTGTGAGTATATTATAGTGATGATAACTGGACATGTCTGTGGTATCAGCAACACCATCGAGTGTGGATGTACAGTGTGCGTATATTATAGTATGATAACTGGACATGTCTGTGGTGTCAACAGTAACACCATCAGTGTGGATGTACAGTGTGAGTATATTATAAAGTGATGATAACTGGACATGTCTGTGGTGTCAACACCATCAGTGTGGATGTACAGTGTGAGTATATTATAGTGATGATAACTGGACATGTCTGTGGTGTCAACAATAACACCATCAGTGTGGATGTACAGTGTGAGTATATTATAGTGATGATAACTGGACATGTCTGTGGTATCAACAGTAACATCATCAGTGTGGATGTACAGTGTGAGTATATTATAGTGATGATAACTGGACATGTCTGTGGTGTCAACACCATCAGTGTGGATGTACAGTGTGAGTATATTATAGTGATGATAACTGGACATGTCTGTGGTGTCAACACCATCACAGTGTGGATGTACAGTGTGAGTATATTATAGTGATGATAACTGGACATGTCTGTGTGGTATCAACACCATCAGTGTGGATGTACAGTGTGAGTATATTATAGTGATGATAACTGGACATGTCTGTGGTATCAACAGTAACACCATCTGTGTGGATGTACAGTGTGAGTATATTATAGTGATGATAACTGGACATGTCTGTGGTGTCAACACCATCAGTGTGGATGTACAGTGTGAGTATATTATAGTGATGATAACTGGACATGTCTGTGGTATCAACAGTAACACCATCAGTGTGGATGTACAGTGTGAGTATATTATAGTGATGATAACTGGACATGTCTGTGGTGTCAACACCATCACCATCAGTGGATGTACAGTGTGAGTATATTATAGTGATGATAACTGGACATGTCTGTGGTGTCAACACCATCAGTGTGGATGTACAGTGTGAGTATATTATAGTGATGATAACTGGACATGTCTGTGGTGTCAACACCATCAGTGTGGATGTACAGTGTGAGTATATTATAGTGATGATAACTGGACATGTCTGCAGTGTCAACAGTATCACCAACAGTGTGGATGTACGGTGTGAGTATATTATAGTGATGATAACTGGACATGTCTGTGGTGTCAACACCATCAGTGTGGATGTACAGTGTGAGTATATTATAGTGATGATAACTGGACATGTCTGTGGTATCAACACCATCAGTGTGGATGTACAGTGTGAGTATATTATAGTGATGATAACTGGACATGTCTGTGGTATCAACAGTAACACCATCAGTGTGGATGTACAGTGTGAGTATATTATAGTGATGATAACTGGACATGTCTGTGGTGTCAACAGTAACACCATCAGTGTGGATGTACAGTGTGAGTATATTATAGTGATGATAACTGGACATGTCTGTGGTATCAACACCATCAGTGTGGATGTACAGTGTGAGTATATTATAGTGATGATAACTGGACATGTCTGTGGTATCAACACCAACAGTGTGGATGTACAGTGTGAGTATATTATAGTGATGATAACTGGACATGTCTGTGGTATCAACAGCAACACCAACTTATGTGGATGTACAGTGTGAGTATATTATAGTGATGATAACTGGACATATCTGTGGTGTCAACACCATCAGTGTGGATGTACAGTGTGAGTATATTATAGTGATGATAACTGGACATGTCTGTGGTGTCAACACCATCAGTGTGGATGTACAGTGTGAGTATATTATGGATGATAACTGGACATGTCTGTGGTGTCAACAGTAACACCAACCAGTGTGGATGTACAGTGTGAGTATATTATAGTGATGATAACTGGACATGTCTGTGGTGTCAACAGTAACACCATCAGTGTGGATGTACAGTGTGAGTATATTATAGTGATGATAACTGGACATGTCTGTGGTGTCAACACCATCAGTGTGGATGTACAGTGTGAGTATATTATAGTGATGATAACTGGACATGTCTGTGGTGTCAACTAGTAACGACCATCAGTGTGGATGTACAGTGTGTGAGTATATTATAGTGATGATAACTGGACATGTCTGTGGTATCAACACCATCAGTGTGGATGTACAGTGTGAGTATATTATAGCGATGATAACTGGACATGTCTGTGGTGTCAACAGTAACACCATCAGTGGATGTACAGTGTGAGTATATTATAGTGATGATAACTGGACATGTCTGTGGTATCAACACCATCAGTGTGGATGTACAGTGTGAGTATATTATAGTGATGATAACTGGACATGTCTGTGGTGTCAACAGTAACATCAGTGTGGATGTACAGTGTGGAGTATATTATAGTGATGATAACTGGACATGTCTGTGGTGTCAACACCATCAGTGTGGATGTACAGATATTGAGGTATATTATAGTGATGATAACTGGACATGTCTGTGGTATCAACACACATCAGTGTGGATGTACAGTGTGAGTATATTATAGTGATGATAACTGGACATGTCTGTGGTGTCAAAGGTGTCAACACCATCAGTGTGGATGTACAGTGTGAGTATATTATAGTGATGATAACTGGACATGTCTGTGGTATCAACACTCTTTCTTCATCAGTGTGTCAAATGTGTGGATGTACGATGTGAGTATATTATAGAGTGATGATAACCGGACATGTCTGTGGTGTCAACACCATCAGTGTGAATGTACAGTGTGAGTATATTATAGTGATGATAACTGGACATGTCTGTGGTGTCAACAGTAACAATTCATCAGTGTGGATGTACAGTGAGAGTATATTATATTGATGATAACTGGACATGTCTGTGGTATCAACACCCATCAGTGTGGATGTACAGTGTGATTATATTATAGTGATGATAACTGGACATGTCTGTGGTGTCAACACCATCATCAATTTTGTGGATGTACAGTGTGAGTATATTATAGTGATGATAACTGGACATGTCTGTGGTATCAACACCATCAGTGTGGATGTACAGTGTGAGTATATTATAGTGATGATAACAGAACATGTCTGTGGTGTCAACACCATCAGTGTGAATGTACGGTGTGAGTATATTATAGTGATGATAACTGGACATGTCTGTGGTGTCAACACCATCAGTCTTGATGTAAAGTGTGAGTATATTATAGTGATGATAACTGGACATGTCTGTGGTGTCAACAGTAACACCATCAGTGTGGATGTACAGTGTGAGTATATTATAGTGATGATAACTGGACATGTCTGTGGTGTCAACACCATCAGTGTGGATGTACAGTGTGTGATTATATTATAGTGATGATAACTGGACATGTCTGTGGTGTCAACAGTAACACCATCAGTGTGGATATACAGTGTGAGTATATTATATTGATGATAACTGGACATGTCTGTGGTGTCAACACCATCAGTGTGGATGTACAGCGTGATTATATTATAGAGATAATCACTGGACATATTGTGGTGTCAACAGTATCATCAGTGTAGGATGGACAGTGTGAGCATATTATAGTGATGATAACTGGACATGTCTGTGGTATCAACACCATCAGTGTGTGATGTACAATGTGAGTATATTATAGTGATGATAACCGAACATGTCTGTGGCTGTCAACATTTAACACCATCAGTGTGAATGTACGGTATGATTATATTATAGTGATGATAACTGGACATGTCTCTGTGGTGTCAACACCATCAGTGTGGATGTATTAGAAAGTGTGAGTATATTATAGTGATGATAACTGGACATGTCTGTGGTGTCAACACCATCAGTGTGATGTACTGTGTGAGTATATTATAGTGATGATAACTGGACATGTGTCTGTGGTGTCTAACACCATCAGTGTGTGGATGTACAGTGTGAGTATATTATAGCGATGATAACTGACATGTCTGTGGTGTCAACAGTAACACCATCAGTGTGGATGTACAGTGTGAGTATATTATAGTGATGATAACTGGACATGTCTGTGGTGTCAACACCATCAGTGTGGATGTACAGTTGTGAGTATATTATAGTGATAATAACTGGACATATGCTCTGGTGTCAACACCAACAATGTGATGACAGTGTGGATGTACAGTGTGATTATATTATAGTATGATAACTGAACATGTCTGCTGGTGTCAACAGTAACACCATCAGTGTGGATGTACAGTGTGAGTATATTATAGTGATGATAACTGGACATGTCTGTGGTATCAACACCATCAGTGTGGATGTACAGTGTGATTATATTATAGTGATGATAACTGGACATGTCTGTGGTGTCAACAGTAACACCATCAGTGTGGATGTACAGTGTGAGTATATTATAGTGATGATAACTGCACATGTCTGTGGTGTCAACACCATCAGTGTGGATGTACAGTGTGAGTATATTATAGTGATGATAACTGGACATGTCTGTGGTGTCAACAGCAACACCATCAGTGTTGATGTTCAGTGTGAGTATGATTATACCGATGATAACTGGACATGCCCGTGGTGTCAACACCATCAGTGTGGATGCACAGTGTGAGTATATTGTAGTGATCTATAACTGGACATGTCTGTGGTATCAACAGTATCACCATCAATTTGGATGTACAGAGAGCATATTAAAGTGATGATAATCTGGACATGTCTAAGGTGCTTAATCAACAGAAACACCATCAGTGTGGATGTACAGTGGTGAGTATATTATAGTGATGATAACCGGACATGTCTGGTGAATTATCAAACACCATCAGTGCGTGGATGTACTAGTGTGATTATGTTATAGTGATGATAACCGGACATGTCTAGTGGTGTCAACACCATCATCAGTGTAAGATGTACAGTGTGAGCCATATTATAGTGATGATAACTGGACCCTGTCTGTGGTATCAACAAGCAACACTACTTCAGTGTGATGTACAGTGTGAGTATATTATAGTGATGATAACCTGGACATGTCTGTGGTGTCAACAGTAACACCATCAGCGTGATGTACAGTGTGAGTATATTATAGTGATGATAACTGCATTACGTCCTGTGGTGTATCAACACCATCAGTGTGGATGTACAGTGTGAGTATATTATGAGTGATGATAACTGACATGTCTTACAGTGGTATCAACACCAATCAGTTACTTGATGTACAGCGTGAGTATATTATAGTGATGATAATATGGACATGTCTGTGGTATCAACAGAAACACCATCAGTGAGGATGTACAGTGTGGAGTATATTATAGTGATGATAACTGACATGTCTGTGGTGTCAACAGTAACACCATCAGTGTGGATGTACAGTGTGAGCATATTATAGTGATGTTAATCTGTACATGTCTGTAGTGTCAACACCATCAGCGTGTGATGTACAGTGTGAGCATATTATAGCGATGATAACTGGACATGTCTGGTATCAACAACATTGACACGATCAGTGTGGATGTACCAGTGTGAGTATATTATAGCGATGATAACTGGACATATCCATGGTTATCAACAGTAACATCATCAGTGTGGATGTACAGTGTGAGTATATTATAGTGATGATAACTGGACACGTCTGTGGTGTCAACACCATCAGCGTGTGGATGTACAGTGTAAGAGCATATTATAGTGATGATAACTGGACATGTCTGTGGTGTCAGCAGCAAACATCAGTGTGAATGTACACAGCAAGTGAGCATATTATAGTGATGATAACTGGACATGTCTGTGGTATCAACAGAAATCACCATCAGTGTGGATGTACAGTGCCGAGTATATTATAGCGATGATAACCCTGGACATGTGCGCTCATGTTCAGATGTATCAACAGTAACACCATCAGTGTGGATGTACAGTGTGAGTATATTATAGTGATGATAACTGGACATGTCTCGTGGTGTCAACACCACCATCAGTGTGGATGTACAGTGCGATGAGTATATTATAGTGATGATAACTGGACATGTCTGTGGGTAGTCAACACCATCAGTGTGGATGTACAGTGTGAGCATATTATAGTGATGATAACTGGACATGTCTGTGGTGTCAACACCATCAGTGTGGATGTACAGTGTGAGTATATTATAGTGATGATAACTGGACATGTCTGTGTGGTGTCAACACCATCAGTGTGGATGTACAGTGTGAGTATATTATAGTGATGATAACTGGACATGTCTGTGGTGTCAACAGTAACATTCACCAGTGTGGATGTACAGTGTGAGTATATTATATAGTGATGATAACTGGACATGTCTGTGGTGTCAACAGCAACATCATCAGAGTGGATGTACAGTGTGAGTATATTATAGTGATGATAACTGGACATGTCTCACAACTGTCAACACCATCAATTGTGTGGATGTACAGTGTGAGTATATTATAGTGATGATAACTGGACATGTCTGTGGGAAGTCAACACCATCAGTGTGGATGTACAGTGTGAGTATATTATAGTGATGATAACTGGACATGTCTGTGGTATCATCAAGCAACACCATCAGTGTGGATGTACAGTGAGTATATTATAGTGATGATAACTGGACATGTCTGTGGTGTCAACACCATCAGGTGTGGATGTACAGATGTGAGTATATTATAGTGATGATAACTGGACATGTCTGTGGTATCAACACCATCCCAGTGTGGATGTACAGTGTGAAGTATATTATAGTGATGATAACTGGACATGTCTGTGGGTGTCAACACCATCACCATCATGGATGTACAGTGTGAGTATATTATAGTGATGATAACTGGACATGTCTGTGTATCAACACCATCAGTTAAGTGGATGTACAGTGTGAGTATATTATAGTGATGATAACTGGACATGTCTGTGGTGTCAACACCATCAGTGTGGATGTACAGTGTGAGTATATTATAGTGATGATAACTGGACATGTCTGTGGTATCAACACCATCTGTGTGGATGTACAGTGTGAGTATATTACAGTGATGATAACTGGACATGTCTGTGGTATCAACAGTAACAATTCATCAGTGTGGATGTACAGTGTGAGTATATTATAGTGATGATTAACTGGACATGTCTGTGGTGCATCAGCACCATCCCAGTGTGGATGTACAGTGTGATATATTATAGTGATGATAACTGGACATGTCTGTGGTAACAACAGTAACGTCATCAGTGTGGATGTACGAGTGTAAGTATATTATAAAGTGGTGATAACTGGACATGTCTGTGGGTATCAACACCATCAGTGTGGATGTACAGTGTGAGTATATATTATAGTGATGATAACTGACATGTCTGTATTGTCAGCACCATCAGTGTGGATGTACCAGTGTGAGGTATATTATAGTGATGATAACTGGACATGTCTGTGAGTATCAACACCATCAGTGTGGATGTACAGTGTGAGTATATTATAGTGGTGATAACTGGACATGTCTGTGGTGTCAAGAAAGTACCATCAGTGTGGATGTACAGTGTGGAGTATATTATAGTGATGATAACTGGACATATGCTGCATCAGCAACACAATCAGTGTGGATGTACAGTGTGAGTATATTATAGTGATGATAACTGGACATGTCTCATGGTATCAACACCATCAGTGTGGATGTACAGTGTGAGTATATTATAGTGATGATAACTGAACATGTCTGTGGTATCAACACCATCAGTGTGAATGTACAGTGTGAGTATATTATAATGATGATAACTGGACATGTCTGTGGTGTCAACAGCAACACCATCAGTGTGAATGTACAATGTGAGTATATCATAGTGATGATAACTGGACATGTCTGTGGTATCAACACCATCACCAGCAGTGGATGTACATGTGTGAGGTATATTATAAGTGATGATAACTGGACATGTCTGGTGGTGGCAACAGCAACATCAACAGTGGATGCACAGTGTGGTATATTATAGTGATGATAACTGGACATGTCTGTGGATGTCAACAAGCGCACCATCAATTGATGGATGTACAGTGTGAGTATATTATAGTGATGATAACTGACAGACATGTCTGTGGTGTCAAACGCACCATCAGTGTGGATGTACAGTGTGAGTATATTATAGTGATGATAACTGGACATGTCTGTGGTATCAACAGTAACACCAGTGTGGATGTACAGTGTGAGTATATTATAGTGATGATTGGACATGTGAGTGGTATCAACAACCGACCAGTGTGGATGTACAGTGTGAGGTTTATATTATATATGATGATAACTGGACATGTCTGGTATCAACGATAACACCATCAGTGTGGATGTACAGTGTGAGTATATTATAGTGATGATAACTGGACATGTCTCTGAAGTTATCAACACCATCAGTGTGGATGTACAGTGTGAGTATGATTATAGTGATGATAACTGGACATGTCTGTGGTGTCAACAGCAAGTTCATCAGTGTGGATGTACAGTGAGTATATTATAGTGATGATAACTGGACATGTCTGTGGTATCAACAGTAACACCATGTGTGGATGTTCAGTGTGGAGTATATTATAGTGATGATAACTGGACATGTCTGTGGTTGTCAACACCATCGTTATTGAATGCACAGTGTGAGTATATTATATGAGTGATGATAACTTCTGGACATGCGTATGGGTATCAACACCATCCATCAGTGTGGATGTACAGTGATGAGTATATTATAACAGCATCAGTGATGATGTACTGGATATGTCTTGTGGTGATCAACATGCATCAGTGTTGGATGTACAGTGTGAAAGTATATTATAGTGATGATAACTGGACATGTGTGTGGTATCAACACCATCAGCGTGGATGC
This sequence comes from Haliotis rubra, assembly GCF_003918875.1. Classification (NCBI taxonomy): domain Eukaryota; kingdom Metazoa; phylum Mollusca; class Gastropoda; order Lepetellida; family Haliotidae; genus Haliotis; species Haliotis rubra. Next base: position 17,315 of record NW_025767659.1, on the reverse strand, counting down.
ACAGTGTGAGTATATTATAGTGATGATAACTGGATTATGTCTGTGGTGTCAACACCATCAGTGTGGATGTACAGTGTAGAGTATATTATAGTGATGATTAACTGGACATGTCTGTGGTATCAACACCATCAGTGTGGATGTACAGTGTGAGTATATTATAGTGATGATAACTGGACATGTCTGTGGTATCAGCAACACCATCAGTGTGGATGGTACAGTGTGAGTATATTATAGTGATGATAACTGGACATGTCTCAGGTATCAACACTAGCACCATCAGTGTGGATGTACAGTGTGAAGTATATTATAGTGATGATAATCCGACATAATCAGTATTGTCAACAGTTAACACCATCAGTGTGGATGTACAGTGTGAGTATATTATAGTGATGATAACTGAGACATGTCTGTGGTGTCAACACCATCAGTGTGGATGCACAGTGTGAATATATTATAGTGATGATAAATATGGACATGTCCATGGTGTCAACAGTAACACCAGCAGTGTGGATGTACAGTGTGAGTATATTATAGTGATGATAACTGGACATGTCTGTGGTGTCAACAACAACATCAGTCAGTGCCGGATGTACAGTGTGAGTATGTATTAAAGTGATGATAACCGGACATGTCTGTGGTATCAACACCATCAGTGTGTGATGTACAGTGTGAGTATATTATAGTGATGATAACTGGACACGTCTGGGTGTCAAACAGTAACACCTGTGGCATGGGTGTACAGCGTGACGGTATATCATATGATGATGATAACGTGGTAGCATGTCCGTCGAGTATCAACACCATCAGTGTGACGATTAACCGAGTGTGAGTGGCGTCATATTATAGTGATGAATAACTGAGACAATGTCTGCAGTATCAACAGGTGGCGTCAACAGTGTGGATGTACAGTTGTGATTATATTATAGTGATGATAACTGGACATGTCTGTGGTATCAACACATCAATCAGGTGTGGATGTACAGTGTTGAGTATATTATAAATGATAACTGGACATGTCTGTGGTATCAACAGTAACACCATCAGTGTTGATGTACAGTGTGAGTATATTATAGTGATGATAACTGGACATGTCTATGGTGTCAACACCATCACCATCAGTGTGGATGTACAGTGTTGAGTATATTATAGTGATGATAACTGGAACATGTTCAGGTATCAACAACATCAGTGTGGATGTACAGTGTGAGTATATTATAGTGATGATAACTGGACATGTCTGTGGTGTCAACACCATCAGTGCTGGATGTACAGTGTGTGATTATATTATAGTGATGATAACTGGACATGTCTGTGGTGTCAACACCATCAGTGTGGATGTACAGTGTGAGCATATTATAGTGATGATAACTGGACATGTCTGTGGTGTCAACACACCATCAGTGTAGATGTACAGTGTGAGCATTTTATAGTGATGATAACTGGACATGTCTGTGGTATCAACACCACCAGTGTGGATGTACAGTGTGAAAATTATATTATAGTGATGATAACTGGATGTAATCTGTGGTGTCAACACCATCAGTGTCAGATGTACAGTGTGAGAGTATATTATATGATGATAACTGGACATGTTCGTGGTGTCAACACCATCAGTGTTGATGTACAGTGTGAGTATATTATAGTGATGATAACTGGACATGTCTGCTGGTGTCAACACCATCAGTGTGGATGTACAGTGTGAGTATACATAGTGATGATAACTGGACATGTCTGTGGTGTCAACACCCATCAGTGTGGATGTGCAGTGTGAGTATATTAAAGTGATGATAACTGGACATGTCTGTGGTGTCAACACCATCAGTATGAATGTACAGTGTGAGTATATTATAGTGATGATAACTGGACATGTCTGTGGTGTCAAACACCATCCAGTGTGGATGTGCAGTGTGGAGGTATATTATGCGATGATAGCTGTGCTATGTAATGTGGTCATCAACAGTAACACCATCAGTGTGGATGTGCTGTGAGTATATTATATGGTGATGATAATCTGGACATATCTGTGGTATCAAACACCATCAGTGTGGATGTACAGTGTGAGTATATTATAGTGATGATAATATGGTTACGTCTGTGGTGTCAACACTTACAATCGGGCCAGTGTGGATGTACAGTGTGAGATATGTTAATAGTGATGATAACCGTACATGTCTGTGAAGTCAACAGTACCAGCATCTGTGTGGATGTACAGAATTATTGGTATATTATAGTGATGATAACTGGACATGTCTGCATGGTATCAACAGTGACACCCATCAGTGTTGATGTACAGTGTGAGTATATTTATAGTGATGATAACTGGACATGTCTGTGGTGTCAACACCATCAGTGTGGATGTACAGTGTGAGTATATTATAGTGATGATAACTGGGACATGTCTGGTGGTAACAGCAACACCATCAGTGTGGATGTGATAGTGAGTACATTATAGTGATGATAACTGGACATGTCTGGCGTAGGTGTCAACAGTAGCATCAACAGTGTGGATGTACAGTGTGTGAGTATATTATAGTGATGATAACTGGACGTGTCTGTGGTGTCAACAGTATCCATCAGTGTGGATGTACCAGTGTGAGTATATATTATCAGTGATGATGTTAACTCTGACAATGTCTGTATCAACAGTAACAATTCATCCGTGGATGTACAGTGTGAGTATATTATATAGTGATGATAACTGACATAATCTGTGGTGTCAACAGTAACACCAACAGTGTGGATGTACAGTGTGAGTATTATTTTAATGATGATAACTGGACACGTATCTGTGGTGTCAACACCATCGCCAGTGTAGAGATGTACAGTGTGAGTATATTATGGTGATGATAAACTGGACATGTCTGCAGTATCAACAGTCATCGCCGCCATTGTGGATGTACAGTGTGAGGTATTTTTATACCGATGATAACTGGATTACGTCTGTGAAGTCAACACTAATACCATCAGTGGATGTACAGTGTTGGAATTATATTATAGTGATGATAACTGTGGACATGTCTGGTGGCCCTATCAACACCATCAGGTGTGGATGTACTGTGTAGAGTATATTATAAGTGATGATAATGGACATGTCTGTGTCAACAATAACACCATCCAGTGAGGATGTACAGTGTGAATATGTTTTTGGTGATGATAACTGGACATGTCTGTGGTATCAACAGTAACACCATCAGTGCGTGGATGTACAGATATTGAGTATATTATAGGTTCATGATAACTGAGATGTCTGTGGTAATCAACACCATCTGTGCAGTGGTAGATGCAACAAGTGTGGAATTATATTATAGTATTGATAACTGGACATGTCTGTGGTGGTGTCAACACCATCGGTGTGGGATGTTCAGCGTGAGTATATTAAACGGATGATAGCTACAGGTATTATCTGGTGGTGTCAAATAATAGCAACATCAGTGTGGATGTACAGTGTGAAATATATTATAGTGATGATAACTGGACATGTCTGTGGTGACAGTAGTCAACACCATCAGTGTGGATGTACAGTGTGAGTATGTTATACTGATGATAACTGACATGTCTGTGGTGTATCAACACCATCAGTGTGGATGTACAGTGTGATTATATGCTATAGTGATGATAACTGGATCATGTCTGTGGTGCATCAACGGTAACACCATCCCGGTGCGGATGTACAGTGTGCGTATATATATTGAGTGATAACTGAAGACATGTCTGTGGTGTCAACACCATCAGTGTGGATGTACAGTGTGGTATATTATAGTGATGATATCTGGACATGTCTGTGGTGTCAACAGTAACACCATCAGTGTGGATGTACGAGTGTGAGTATATTATAGTGATGATAACTGGACATGTCTGTGGTATCAACACACCATCAATGTGGATGTACAGTGTGAGTATATTATAGTGATGATAACTTGACATGTCTGTGGTGTCAACACCATCAGTGTGGATGTACAGTGTGAGTATATTATGGTGATGATAACTGGACATGTGTGCCGTATCAACAGTAACACCAACAATGTGGATGTACAGTGTGAGTATATTATAGTGATGATAACTGGACATGTCTGTGGTGTCAACACCATCAGTGTGGATGTACAGTGTGAGTATATTATAGTGATGATAACTGGACATGTCTGTGGTGTCAACAGTAACACCATCATTATGGATGTACAGTGTGAGTGTATATTATAGTGATGATAACTGGACATGTCTGTGGTGCTCAACACCATCAGTGTGGATGTACAGTGTGAGTATATTATAGTGATGATAACTGGACATGTCTGTGGTGTCAACACCATCAGTGTGGATGTACAGTGTGAGTATATTATAGTGATGATAACTGGACATGTCATTGGTGTCAACTTGAACACCATCAGTGTGGATGTACAGTGTGAGGTATATTATAGTGATGATAACTGGACATGTCTGTGTTGTCAACACAATCCATCAGTGTGGATGTACAGTGTGAGTATATTATAGTGATGATAACTGGACATGTCTGTGGTGTCAACACCATCAGTGTGGATGTACAGTGTGAGAGTATATTATAGTGATGATAGCTGGACATGTCTGTGTGTCAACAATAACACCATCAGTGTGTGATGTACAGTGTGAGTATATTATAGTGATGATAACTGGACATGTCTGTGGTATCAACAGTATCACCATCAGTGTGGATGTACAGTGTGAGTATATTATAGTGATGATAACTGGACATGTCTGTGTTGGTGTCAACACCATCAGTGTGGATGTACAGTGTGAGTATATTATAGTGATGATAACTGGACATGTCTGGAGGTGTCAACGCACCATCAGTGTGGATGTACAGTGTGAGTATATTATAGTGATGATAACTTTGACATGTCTGTGGTGTCAACACCATCAGTGTGAATGTACAGTGTGAGTATATTATATGAGTGATTGATAACTGGACATGTCTGTGGTATCAACACACCATCAGTGTGGATGTACAGTGTGAGGTATATTATAGTGATGATAACTGGACATGTCTAATGGTATCAACACCATACCATGAGTGTGGATGTACAGTGTGAGTATATTATAGGTATGATAACTGGACATGTCTGTGGTATCAACACCATCAGTGTGGATGTACAGTGTTGAGTATATTATGAGTGATGATAACTGGACATGTCTGGTGGTTATCAAACACCATCGGTGTGGATGTACAGTGTGAGGTATATTATAGTGATGATAACTGGACATGTCTGTGGTATCAACACCATCAGTGTGGATGTACAGTGTGATTATATTATAGTGATGATAACTGGACATGTCTGTGGTATCAACACCATCAGTGTGGATGTACAGTGTGAGTATATTATAGTGATGATAATAACTGGACATGTCTGTGGTATCAACAGCAACACCAACCAGTGGATGTACAGTGTGAGTATATTATGAGTGATGATAACTGGACATGTCTGTGCTGTCAACAATGCCATCATCAGTGTGGATGTACAGTGTGAGTATATTATAGTGATGATAACTGGACATGTCTGTGGTATCAACACCATCAGTGTGTGGATGTACAGAGATGTGAGGTATATTATAGTGATGATAACTGGACATGTCTGTGGTATCAAGACCATCAGTGTGGATGTACAGTGTGAGTATATTATGAGTGATGATAACTGGACATGTCTGTGGTGTCGCCAACACCATCAGTGTGGATGTACAGTGTGAGTATATTATAGTGATGATAACTGGACATGTCTGTGGTATCAACACCATCAGTGTGGATGTACAGTGTGGAGAGTATATTATAGTGATGATAACTGGACATGTCTGTGGTATCAACAGTAACACCATCAGTGTGGATGTAGAGTGTGAGTATATTATAGTGATGATAACTGGACATGTCTGTGGTATCAACACCATCATCAGTGTGGATGTACAGTGTGAGTATATTATAGTGATGATAACTGACGTAATGTGGTATCAACACCATCGGTAATGAATGTACAGTGTGAGTATATTATAGTGATGATAACTGGACATGTCTGTGGTATCAACACCATCAGTGTGGATGTACAGTGTGAGTATATTATAGTGATGATAACTGGACATGTCTGTGGTATCAACACCATCAGTGTGGATGTACAGTGTGAGTATATTATAGTGATGATAACTGGACATGTCTGGTGGTATCAACACCATCAGGTGTAGATGTACAGTGTGAGTATATTATAGTGATGATAACTTCTGGACATGTCTGTGGTATCAACACCATCATCAGTGTGGATGTACAGTGTGAGTATATTATAGTGATGATAACTGGACATGTCTGTGGTGTCAAGACCATCAGTGTGGATGTACAGTGTGAGTATATTATAGTGATGATAACTGGACATGTCTGTGGTATCAACACCATCAGTGTGGATGTACAGTGCGAGTATATGTGTGTGATGATAACTGGACATGTCTGTGTATCTGGACCATCAGTGTGGATGTACAGTGTGAGTATATTATAGTGATGATAACTGGACATGTCTGTGGTATCAACACCATCGAATATTGGATGTACAGTGTGAGTATATTATAGGTGATGATAACTGGACGTATGTCTGTGGTATCAACACCATCAGTGTGGATGTACAGTGTGAAGTATATTATAGTGATGATTACTGGACATGTCTGTGGTATCAACACCATCATCAGTGTGGATGTACAGTGTGAATATGTATTATGAGTGGTGATAACTGGACATGTCTGTGGTATCTATAGACCATCAGTGTGGATGTACAGTGTGAGTATATTATAGTGATGATAACTGGACATGTCTGTGGTATCAACGATATCACCATCAGTGTGGATGTGTACAGTGTGAGTATATTATAGTGATGATAACTGGACATGTCTGTGGGTCATCAATGACTCATCAGTGTAGATGTACAGTGTGAGTATATTATAGTGATGATAACTGGACATGTCTGTGGTATCAACACCATCAGTGTGGATGTACAGTGTAGGTATATTATAGTGATGATAACTGGACATGTCTGTGGTATCAAGCACCATCAGTGTGGATGTACAGTGTGAGGTATATTATAGTGATGATAAACTGGACATGTCTGGTGTCATCTGGACCATCTGTGTGGGATGTACAGTGTGAGTATATTATAGTGATGATAACTGGACGTGTCTGTAGTATTGACAGTACATCATCAGTGTGGATGTACAGTGTGGTATATTATAGTGATAATAACTGGACATGTCTGTGGTATCAACACCATCGATAGTGTGGATGTACAGTGTGAGTATATTATAGTAATGATTACTGTGGACATGTCTGTGAGTATCAACACCATCAGTGTGGATGTACAGTGTGAGTATATTTATAGTGATGATAACTGGACATGTCTGTGGTATCAACAGTAACACCAACAGTGTGGATGTACGGTGTGAAAGTATATTATAGAGTGATGATAGCTGGACATGTCGCAATGGTATCCTGGACCATCAGTGTCAGATGTTCAGTGTGAGTATATTATAGTATTGATATTGGTATGTCTGTGGTGTCAACAGTAACGCTATCAGTGTGGATGTACAGATGTGAGGTATAAAATTTATAGTGATGATAGCTTGACATGTCTAGTATCCAACATCATCGGAGTGTGAGATGTGCCGGTGTAGAGGTATAATTAAAATTGATGATAACTGGACGTAATCACCAGCCAGTGTCCTTAATAACACCATCGAATTCGGATGTACAGTGTGAATATGTTAAAGTGATGATAACTGGACATGTCTGTGAATTGTCAACACCATCAGTGTTGATGTACAATGTGAGTATATTATAGTGATGATAACTGGACATGTCTGTGGTATCAACACCATCAGTGTGGATGTACAGTGTGAGTATATATATTATAGTGATGATAACTGGACATGTCTGTGGTATCAACACCATCAGTGTGGATGTACAGTGTGAGTATATTATAGTGATGATAACTGGACATGTCTGTGGTGTCAACACCATCAGTGTGGATGTACAGTGTGAGTATATTATAGTGATGATAACTGGACATGTCTGTGGTATCAACAGTATCCATCAGTGTGGATGTACAGTGTGAGTATATTATAGTGATGATAACTGGACATGTCTGTGGTGTCAATCAACACCATCAGTGTGGATGTACAGTGTGAGTATATTATAGTGATGATAACTGGACATGTCTGTGGTGTCAACAGTAACACCATCAGTGTGGATGTACAGTGTGAGTATATTATAGTGATGATAACTGGACATGTCTGTGGTATCAACACCATCAGTGTGGATGTACAGTGTGAGTATATTATAGTGATGATAACTGGACATGTCTGTGGTCATCAACACCATCAGTGTGGATGTACAGTGTGAGTATATTATAGTGATGATAACTGGACATGTCTGTGGTATCAACACCATCAGTGTGGATGTACAGTGTGAGTATATTATAGTGATGATAACTGGACATGTCTGTGGTATCAACACCATCAGTGTGGATGTACAGTGTGAGTATATTATAGTGATGATAACTGGACATGTCTGTGGTATCAACACCATCAGTGTGGATGTACAGTGTGAGTATATTATAGTGATGATAACTGGACATGTCTGTGGTGGTATCAACACCATCAGTGTGGATGTACAGTGTGGTATATATTATAGTGATGATAACTGGACATGTCTGTGGTGTCAACAGTCAACACCATCAGTGTGGATGTACAGTGTGAGTATATTATAGTGATGATAACTGGACATGTCTGTGGTCATCAACACCATCAGTGTGGATGTACAGTGTGAGTATATTATAGTGATGATAACTGGACATGTCTGTGGTATCAACACCATCAGTGTGGATGTACAGTGTGTAGTATATTATAGTGATGATAACTGGACATGTCTGTGGTATCAACACACATCAGTGTGGATGTACAGTGTGAGTATATTATAGTGATGATAACTGGACATGTCTGTGGTATCAACACCATCAGTGTGGATGTACAGTGTGAGTATATTATAGTGATGATAACTGGACATGTCTGTGGTATCAACAGTAACACCATCAGTGTGGATGTACAGTGTGAGTATATTATAGTGATGATAACTGGACATGTCTGTGGTATCAACAGTAACACCATCAGTGTGGATGTACAGTGTGAGTATATTATAGTGATGATAACTGGACATGTCTGTGGTATCAACACCATCAGTGTGGATGTACAGTGTGAGTATATTATAGTGATGATAACTGGACATGTCTGTGGTATCAACACCATCAGTGTGGATGTACAGTGTGAGTATATTATAGTGATGATAACTGGACATGTCTGTGGTATCAACACCATCAGTGTGGATGTACAGTGTGAGTATATTATAGTGATGATAACTGGACATGTCTGTGGTATCAACAGTAACACATCAGTGTGGATGTACAGTGTGAGTATATTATAGTGATGATAACTGGACATGTCTGTGGTATCAACACCATCAGTGTGGATGTACAGTGTGAGTATATTATAGTGATGATAACTGGACATGTCTGTGGTATCAACACCATCAGTGTGGATGTACAGTGTGAGTATATTATAGTGATGATAACTGGACATGTCTGTGGTATCAACACCAACACCATCAGTGTGGATGTACAGTGTGAGTATATTATAGTGATGATAACTGGACATGTCTGTGGTATCAACACCATCAGTGTGGATGTACAGTGTGAGTATATTATAGTGATGATAACTGGACATGTCTGTGGTATCAACACCATCAGTGTGGATGTACAGTGTGAGTATATTATAGTGATGATAACTGGACATGTCTGTGGTATCAACACCATCAGTGTGGATGTACAGTGTGAGTATATTATAGTGATGATAACTGGACATGTCTGTGGTATCAACACCATCAGTGTGGATGTACAGTGTGAGTATATTATAGTGATGATAACTGGACATGTCTGTGGTATCAACACCATCAGTGTGGGATGTACAGTGTGAGTATATTATAGTGATGATAACTGGACATGTCTGTGGTATCAACACACCATCAGTGTGGATGTACAGTGTGAGTATATTATAGTGATGATAACTGGACATGTCTGTGGTATCAACACCATCAGTGTGGATGTACAGTGTGAGTATATTATAGTGATGATAACTGGACATGTCTGTGGTATCAACAAACACCATCAGTGTGGATGTACAGTGTGAGTATATTATAGTGATGATAACTGGACATGTCTGTGGTATCAACACCATCAGTGTGGATGTACAGTGTGAGTATATTATAGTGATGATAACTGGACATGTCTGTGGTCATCAACACCATCAGTGTGGATGTACAGTGTGAGTATATTATAGTGATGATAACTGGACATGTCTGTGGTATCAACACCATCAGTGTGGATGTACAGTGTGAGTATATTATAGTGATGATAACTGGACATGTCTGTGGTGTCAACAATAACATCATCAGTGTGGATGTACAGTGTGAGTATATTATAGTGATGATAACTGGACATGTCTGTGGTATCAACACCATCAGTGTGGATGTACAGTGTGAGTATATTATAGTGATGATAACTGGACATGTCTGTGGTATCAACACCATCACCATCAGTGTGGATGTACAGTGTGAGTATATTATAGTGATGATAACTGGACATGTCTGTGGTGTCAACAGTAACACCATCAGTGTGGATGTACAGTGTGAGTATATTATAGTGTGATGATAACTGGACATGTCTGTGGTATCAACACCATCAGTGTGGATGTACAGTGTGAGTATATTATAGTGATGATAACTGGACATGTCTGTGGTATCAACAACACCATCAGTGTGGATGTACAGTGTGAGTATATTATAGTGATGATAACTGGACATGTCTGTGGTATCAACACCATCAGTGTGGATGTACAGTGTGAGTATATTATAGTGATGATGATAACTGGACATGTCTGTGGTATCAACACCATCAGTGTGGATGTACAGTGTGAGTATATTATAGTGATGATAACTGGACATGTCTGTGGTATCAACACCATCAGTGTGGATGTACAGTGTGAGTATATTATAGTGATGATAACTGGACATGTCTGTGGTATCAACAGTAACCATCAGTGTGGATGTACAGTGTGAGTATATTATAGTGATGATAACTGGACATGTCTGTGGTGTCAACACCATCAGTGTGGATGTACAGTGTGAGTATATTATAGTGATGATAACTGGACATGTCTGTGGTGGTAACACCATCAGTGTGGATGTACAGTGTGAGTATATTATAGTGATGATAACTGGACATGTCTGTGGTATCAACACCACCATCAGTGTGGATGTACAGTGTGAGTATATATATTATAGTGATGATAACTGGACATGTCTGTGGTCAACACCATCAGTGTGGATGTACAGTGTGAGTATATTATAGTGATGATAACTGGACATGTCTGTGGTATCAACACCATCAGTGTGGGATGTACAGTGTGAGTATATTATAGTGATGATAACTGGACATGTCTGTGGTATCAACACCATCAGTGTGGATGTACAGTGTGAGTATATTATAGTGATGATAACTGGACATGTCTGTGGTATCAACAGTAACACCATCAGTGTGGATGTACAGTGTGAGTATATTATAGTGATGATAACTGGACATGTCTGTGGTATCAACACAAACACCATCAGTGTGGATGTACAGTGTGAGTATATTATAGTGATGATAACTGGACATGTCTGTGGTATCAACACCACCATCAGTGTGGATGTACAGTGTGAGTATATTATAGTGATGATAACTGGACATGTCTGTGGTATCAACACCATCAGTGTGGATGTACAGTGTGAGTATATTATAGTGATGATAACTGGACATGTCTGTGGTATCAACACCATCAGTGTGGATGTACAGTGTGAGTATATTATAGTGATGATAACTGGACATGTCTGTGGTATCAACACCATCATCAGTGTGGATGTACAGTGTGAGTATATTATAGTGATGATAACTGGATGTCATGTCTGTGGTATCAACACCATCAGTGTGGATGTACAGTGTGAGTATATTATAGTGATGATAACTGGACATGTCTGTGGTATCAACACCATCAGTGTGGATGTACAGTGTGAGTATATTATAGTGATGATAACTGGACATGTCTGTGGTATCAACACCATCAGTGTGGATGTACAGTGTGAGTATATTATAGTGATGATAACTGGACATGTCTGTGGTATCAACACCATCAGTGTGGATGTACAGTGTGAGTATATTATAGTGATGATAACTGGACATGTCTGTGGTATCAACAGTAACACCATCAGTGTGGATGTACAGTGTGAGTATATTATAGTGATGATAACTGGACATGTCTGTGGTATCAACACCATCAGTGTGGATGTACAGTGTGAGTATATTATAGTGATGATAACTGGACATGTCTGTGGTATCAACACCATCAGTGTGGATGTACAGTGTGAGTATATTATAGTGATGATAACTGGACATGTCTGTGGTATCAACACCATCAGTGTGGATGTACAGTGTGAGTATATTATAGTGATGATAACTGGACATGTCTGTGGTATCAACACCATCAGTGTGGATGTACAGTGTGAGTATATTATAGTGATGATAACTGGACATGTCTGTGGTATCAACACCATCAGTGTGGATGTACAGTGTGAGTATATTATAGTGATGATAACTGGACATGTCTGTGGTATCAACAGTAACACCATCAGTGTGGATGTACAGTGTGAGTATATTATAGTGATGATAACTGGACATGTCTGTGGTATCAACAACAACACCATCAGTGTGGATGTACAGTGTGAGTATATTATAGTGATGATAACTGGACATGTCTGTGGTATCAACACATCATCAGTGTGGATGTACAGTGTGAGTATATTATAGTGATGATAACTGGACATGTCTCTGGTGTCAACACCATCATCAGTGTGGATGTACAGTGTGAGTATATTATAGTGATGATAACTGGACATGTCTGTGGTATCAACACCATCAGTGTGGATGTACAGTGTGAGTATATTATAGTGATGATAACTGGACATGTCTGTGGTGTCAACAACACCATCAGTGTGGATGTGTGATGTACAGTGTGAGTATATTATAGTGATGATAACTGGACATGTCTGTGGTATCAACACCATCAGTGTGGATGTACAGTGTGAGTATATTATAGTGATGATAACTGGACATGTCTGTGGTATCAACAGTACACATCAGTGTGGATGTACAGTGTGAGTATATTATAGTGATGATAACTGGACATGTCTGTGGTATCAACACCATCAGTGTGGATGTACAGTGTGAGTATATTATAGTGATGATGATAACTGGACATGTCTGTGGTATCAACACCATCAGTGTGGATGTACAGTGTGAGTATATTATAGTGATGATAACTGGACATGTCTGTGGTATCAACAACACCATCAGTGTGGATGTACAGTGTGAGTATATTATAGTGATGATAACTGGACATGTCTGTGGTATCAACAGTAACCATCAGTGTGGATGTACAGTGTGAGTATATTATAGTGATGATAACTGGACATGTCTGTGGTATCAACACCATCAGTGTGGATGTACAGTGTGAGTATATTATAGTGATGATAACTGGACATGTCTGTGGTATCAACACACCATCAGTGTGGATGTACAGTGTGAGTATATTATAGTGATGATAACTGGACATGTCTGTGGTGTCAACACACCATCAGTGTGGATGTACAGTGTGAGTATATTATAGTGATGATAACTGGACATGTCTGTGGTGTCAACATCAACACCATCAGTGTGGATGTACAGTGTGAGTATATTATAGTGATGATAACTGGACATGTCTGTGGTATCAACACCATCAGTGTGGATGTACAGTGTGAGTATATTATAGTGATGATAACTGGACATGTCTGTGGTATCAACACCATCAGTGTGGATGTACAGTGTGAGTATATTATAGTGATGATAACTGGACATGTCTGTGGTATCAACAGTAACACCATCAGTGTGGATGTACAGTGTGAGTATATTATAGTGATGATAACTGGACATGTCTGTGGTATCAACACCATCAGTGTGGATGTACAGTGTGAGTATATTATAGTGATGATAACTGGACATGTGATGATGTGGTACATGTCAGTGGTATCAACACCATCAGTGTGGATGTACAGTGTGAGTATATTATAGTGATGATAACTGGACATGTCTGTGGTATCAACACCATCAGTGTGGATGTACAGTGTGAGTATATTATAGTGATGATAACTGGACATGTCTGTGGTATCAACACCATCATCAGTGTGGATGTACAGTGTGAGTATATTATAGTGATGATAACTGGACATGTCTGTGGTGTCAACACCATCATCAGTGTGGATGTACAGTGTGAGTATATTATAGTGATGATAACTGCACATGTCTGTGGTATCAACACCATCAGTGTGGATGTACAGTGTGAGTATATTATAGTGATGATAACTGGACATGTCTGTGGTATCAACAGTAACACCATCAGTGTGGATGTACAGTGTGAGTATATTATAGTGATGATAACTGGACATGTCTGTGGTATCAACACCATCAGTGTGGATGTACAGTGTGAGTATATTATAGTGATGATAATAACTGGACATGTCTGTGGTATCAACACCATCAGTGTGGATGTACAGTGTGAGTATATTATAGTGATGATAACTGGACATGTCTGTGGTATCAACACCATCAGTGTGGATGTACAGTGTGAGTATATTATAGTGATGATAACTGGACATGTCTGTGGTATCAACACCATCAGTGTGGATGTACAGTGTGAGTATATTATAGTGATGATAACTGGACATGTCTGTGGTATCAACACCATCAGTGTGGATGTACAGTGTGAGTATATTATAGTGATGATAACTGGACATGTCTGTGGTGTCAACAACACCATCAGTGTGGATGTACAGTGTGAGTATATTATAGTGATGATAACTGGACATGTCTGTGGTACAGTAACACCATCAGTGTGGATGTACAGTGTGAGTATATTATAGTGATGATAACTGGACATGTCTATGGTATCTCAACAGTGTCTGGACCATCAGTGTGGATGTACAGTGTGAGTATATGATAGTGATAATAACTGGACACGTCTGTGGTATCAACACCATCAGTGTGGATGTACAGTGTGAGTATATTATAGTGATGATAACTGGACATGTCTGTGGTATCAACACCATCAGTGTGGATGTACAGTGTGAGTATATTATAGTGATGATAACTGGACATGTCTGTGGTATCAACACCATCACCATCAGTGTGGATGTACAGTGTGAGTATATTATAGTGATGATAACTGGACATGTCTGTGGTGTCAACACCAACAGTGTCAGTGTGGATGTACAGTGTGAGTATATTATAGTGATGATAACTGGACATGTCTGTGGTATCAACACCATCAGTGTGGATGTACAGTGTGAGTATATTATAGTGATGATAACTGGACATGTCTGTGGTGTCAACACCACCATCAGTGTGGATGTACAGTGTGAGTATATTATAGTGATGATAACTGGACATGTCTGTGGTATCAACAGTAACACCATCAGTGTGGATGTACAGTGTGAGTATATTATAGTGATGATAACTGGACATGTCTGTGGTATCAACACCATCAGTGTGGATGTACAGTGTGAGTATATTATAGTGATGATAACTGGACATGTCTGTGGTGTCAACAGTAACACCATCAGTGTGGATGTACAGTGTGAGTATATTATAGTGATGATAACTGGACATGTCTGTGGTATCAACAGTAACACCATCAGTGTGGTATGTACAGTGTGAGTATATTATAGTGATGATAACTGGACATGTCTGTGGTATCAACACCATCAGTGTGGATGTACAGTGTGAGTATATTATAGTGATGATAACTGGACATGTCTGTGGTGTCAACACCATCAGTGTGGATGTACAGTGTGAGTATATTATAGTGATGATAACTGGACATGTCTGTGGTGTCAACACCATCAGTGTGGATGTACAGTGTGAGTATATTATAGTGATGATAACTGGACATGTCTGTGGTATCAACAACACCATCAGTGTGGATGTACAGTGTGAGTATATTATAGTGATGATAACTGGACATGTCTGTGGTATCAACACATCAGTGTGGATGTACAGTGTGAGTATATTATAGTGATGATAACTGGACATGTCTGTGGTATCAACACCATCAGTGTGGGATGTACAGTGTGAGTATATTATAGTGATGATAACTGGACATGTCTGTGGTATCAACACCATCAGTGTGGATGTACAGTGTGAGTATATTATAGTGATGATAACTGGACATGTCTGTGGTATCAACACCATCAGTGTGGATGTACAGTGTGAGTATATTATAGTGATGATAACTGGACATGTCTGTGGTATCAACACCATCAGTGTGGATGTACAGTGTGAGTATATTATAGTGATGATAACTGGACATGTCTGTGGTATCAACACCATCAGTGTGGATGTACAGTGTGAGTATATATTATAGTGATGATAACTGGACATGTCTGTGGTATCAACACCATCAGTGTGGATGTACAGTGTGAGTATATTATAGTGATGATAACTGGACATGTCTGTGGTATCAACACCATCAGTGTGGATGTACAGTGTGAGTATATTATAGTGATGATAACTGGACATGTCTGTGGTGTCAACAGTAACACCATCAGTGTGGATGTACAGTGTGAGTATATTATAGTGATGATAACTGGACATGTCTGTGGTATCAACACCATCAGTGTGGATGTACAGTGTGAGTATATTATAGTGATGATAACTGGACATGTCTGTGGTGTCAACACCATCAGTGTGGATGTACAGTGTGAGTATATTATAGTGATGATAACTGGACATGTCTGTGGTATCAACACCATCAGTGTGGATGTACAGTGTGAGTATATTATAGTGATGATAACTGGACATGTCTGTGGTATCAACACCATCAGTGTGGATGTACAGTGTGAGTATATTATAGTGATGATAACTGGACATGTCTGTGGTATCAACAGTAACACCATCAGTGTGGATGTACAGTGTGAGTATATTATAGTGATGATAACTGGACATGTCTGTGGTGTCAACACCATCAGTGTGGATGTACAGTGTGAGTATATTATAGTGATGATAACTGGACATGTCTGTGGTATCAACACCATCAGTGTGGATGTACAGTGTGAGTATATTATAGTGATGATAACTGGACATGTCTGTGGT